>NC_091282.1:1238002334-1238325548 GCF_032444005.1 Ranitomeya imitator | reverse complement strand
GATTGCCCACATCATAATTACGCTCAGCGGGCGAAAACTTCCTGGAAAAGAAAGCACATGGTTTCATCACTGAGCAATCAGAACCTCTCTGTGACAAAACCGCCCCTGCTCCAATCTCAGAAGCATCAACCTCGACCTGGAACGGAAGAGAAACATCTGGCTGACACAACACAGGGGCAGAACAAAAACGACGCTTCAACTCCTGAAAAGCTTCCACAGCAGCAGAAGACCAATTAACCAAATCAGCACCCTTCTTGGTCAAATCGGTCAATGGTTTGGCAATGCTAGAAAAATTACAGATGAAGCGACGATAAAAATTAGCAAAGCCCAGGAACTTTTGCAGACTTTTCAGAGATGTCGGCTGAATCCAATCCTGGATGGCTTGGACCTTAACTGGATCCATCTCGATAGTAGAAGGGGTAAAGATGAACCCCAAAAATGAAACTTTCTGCACACCGAAGAGACACTTTGATCCCTTCACAAACAAAGAGTTAGCACGCAGGACCTGAAAAACCATTCTGACCTGCTTCACATGAGACTCCCAATCATCTGAGAAGATCAAAATGTCATCCAAGTAAACAATCAGGAATTTATCCAGATACTCACGGAAGATGTCATGCATAAAAGACTGAAACACAGATGGAGCATTGGCAAGTCCGAACGGCATCACTAGATACTCAAAATGACCCTCGGGCGTATTGAATGCAGTTTTCCATTCATCTCCTTGCCTGATTCTCACCAGATTATACGCACCACGAAGATCTATCTTAGTGAACCAACTAGCCCCCTTAATCCGAGCAAACAAGTCAGATAACAATGGCAAGGGATACTGAAATTTAACAGTGATCTTATTAAGAAGGCGGTAATCAATACACGGTCTCAGCGAAACATCCTTCTTGGCTACAAAGAAGAACCCTGATCCCAGTGGTGATGACGATGGGCGAATATGTCCCTTCTCCAGGGATTCCTTCACATAACTGCGCATAGCGGCGTGCTCGGGCACGGATAAATTAAATAATCGACCTTTAGGGAATTTACTACCAGGAATCAAATTGATAGCACAATCACAATCCCTATGCGGAGGTAGAGCATCGGACTTGGGCTCTTCAAATACATCCTGATAATCAGATAAGAACTCTGGGACCTCAGAAGGGGTGGATGACGAGATCGACAAAAATGGAACATCACCATGTACCCCCCGACAACCCCAGCTGGATACCGACATAGAGTTCCAATCCAATACTGGATTATGGGTTTGTAGCCATGGCAACCCCAACACGACCACATCATGCAGATTATGCAACACCAGAAAGCGAATAACTTCCTGATGTGCAGGAGCCATGCACATGGTCAGCTGGGCCCAGTATTGAGGTTTATTCTTGGCCAAAGGTGTAGCATCAATTCCTCTCAATGGAATAGGACACCGCAAAGGCTCCAAGAAAAACCCACAACGTTTAGCATAATCCAAATCCATCAGATTCAGGGCAGCGCCCGAATCCACAAACGCCATGACAGAAAACGATGACAAAGAGCATATCAAGGTAATGGACAGAAGGAATTTGGACTGTACAGTACCAATGACGGCAGACCTAGCGGACCGCTTAGTGCGCTTAGGACAATCAGAAATAGCATGAGTGGAATCACCACAGTAGAAACACAGACCATTCAGACGTCTGTATTCCTGCCGTTCAACTCTAGTCATAGTCCTATCGCACTGCATAGGCTCAGGTTTAACCTCAGGCAGTACCGCCAAATGGTGCACAGATTTACGCTCGCGCAAGCGTCGACTGATCTGAATGGCCAAAGACAAAGACTCATTCAAACCAGCAGGCATAGGAAATCCCACCATGACATCCTTAAGAGCCTCAGAGAGACCCTTTCTGAACAAAGCTGCCAGCGCAGATTCAGTCCACTGAGTGAGTACTGACCATTTCCTAAATTTCTGACAATATACTTCTATATCATCCTGACCCTGGCACAAAGCCAGCAAATTTTTCTCAGCCTGATCCACTGAATTAGGCTCATCGTACAGCAATCCGAGCGCCAGGAAAAACGCATCGACACTACTCAATGCAGGGTCTCCTGGCGCAAGAGAAAATGCCCAGTCTTGAGGGTCGCCGCGCAAAAAAGAAATAATAATCAAAACCTGTTGAATAGGATTACCAGAAGAATGAGGTTTCAAGGCCAGAAATAGCTTACAATTATTTTTGAAACTTAGAAACTTAGTTCTATCTCCAAAAAACAAATCAGGAATAGGAATTCTTGGTTCTAACATAGATTTCTGATCAATAGTATCTTGAATTTTTTGTACATTTATAACGAGATTATCCATTGAAGAGCACAGACCCTGAATATCCATGTCCACACCTGTGTCCAGAATCACCCAAATGTCTAGGGGAAAAAAAAAAAAAAGTGAACACAGAGCAGAAAAAAAAAAAAAAAAAAAAATAATGTCAGAACTTTTTCTTTCCCTCTATTGAGAATCATTAGTTTGGGCTCCTTGTACTGTTATGTTTGCTAATGACAGGTGTTATGAAGGCAATCCAGAAACACAGTGTGCTTAGCGATCAGAGCGCACACCGTGATCTGACAAATACCGAAAAATACAAGAACGAGCTCTGAGACGTGGAAACTCTGTAGACTGCACACCTGATCCTATCCTAAACACAACTAAAAGCGGCTGTGGATTGCGCCTAACAACTACCTAGGCAACTCGGCACAGCCTAAGAAACTAGCTAGCCTGAAGATAGAAAAATAGGCCTGACTTGCCCCAGAGAAATTCCCCAAAGGAAAAGGCAGCCCCCCACATATAATGACTGTGAGTAAGATGAAAAGACAAAACGTAGGGATGAAATAGATTCAGCAAAGTGGGGCCCGATATTCTAGGACAGAGCGAGGACAGTAAAGCGAACTTTGCAGTCTACAAAAAACCCTAAAGCAAAACCACGCAAAGGGGGCAAAAAAACCCCCACCGTGCCGAACTAACGGCACGGCGGTACACCCTTTGCGTCTCAGAGCTTCCAGCAAAACAAAAGACAAGCTGGACAGAAAAAAAAGCAACAAAAAAGCAAAAGGCACTTAGCTATACAGAGCAGCAGGTCACAGGAACAATCAGGAGAAGCTCAGATCCAACACTGAAACATTGACAAGGAGCAAGGATAGCAGCATCAGGCGGAGTTAAGTAATGAAGCAGTTAACGAGCTCACCAGAACACCTGAGGGAGGAAGCTCAGAAGCTGCAGTACCACTTGTGAACACAGGAGTGAATTCAGCCACAGAATTCACAACACTTATCCCCCCCTGTATGCATGGCTTATCTCTCCACCCCCCCGCTCCCATCTTGCATGGCGCGCCGGCTTATGTCCTCCTTCAGACCCCATGTGTGTGACAGCACCCCCTCCTTCCCCACAGACCCCCCCATGTGTGTGACAGCACCGCCTCCTTCCCCACAGACCCCCCATGTGTGTGACAGCACCCCCTCCTTCCCCACAGACCCCCACGTGACAGCACCCCCTCCTTCCCTACAGACTCCCACGTGACAGCACCCCCTCCTTCCCCACAGACCCCCACGTGACAGCACCACCTCCCTCCCCACAGACCGCCATGTGACAGCACCCCCTCTCTCTCCACAGACCCCCACGTGACAGCACCCCCTCCCTCCCCACAGACCCCCACGTGACAGCACCCCCTCCTTCCCCACAGACCCCCACATGACAGCACCCCCTCCCTCCCCACAGACCCCCACGTGACAGCACCCCCTCCCTCCCCACAGACCCCCATATGACAGCACCCCCTCCTTCCCCAAAGACCCACATGTGACAGCACCCTCTCCCTCCCCACAGACCCCCACGTGACAGCACCTGTCCCCCACATTCAAAAGTCACCCTGCTCTCTGTACAGCCCCCATGTAGGAACGTCCGCTTATCTGTGCCCCAACAACCCTCTGATCAGCCCCATGGAGTACTCCTGTGTACAGAGCCCCCACCATTGCGCTGCTCCTCAGCCTCTCTCCACAGCACAGGAGGTCTCCTGCTGCTATCAGCGCTGCACTGGAGGATGCCCCGCCCCCGTCCCTCATACTCACCTGACCTGACCCGTCCCTGAGACTCACCTGTCCTAGCCCCATACACCGCGCGGCCGCGTTGACATGGCACCAGGCTCTGTCCCGACTTCTGGCGCAGCACCTTCTTCCTGCTTGAGCGGTCATGTGATACCGCTCATTAAGGTCATGAATATGCACATATTCATGACCTTGATGAGCGGTACCACGTGACCGCTCATTCAGGAGGAGCTGAGCTGCAGACGCCGAGACCAGCCATCGCTGGAGCAGGGTGAGTATCGTCTTCAAGGAGGGAGGGTGGGAGGGAGGCGGGGGGGCCCTGGAGCAGTGGGGGCCCACACAGCAGGTGTCAGTGCCTGGGCCCACCGGAGAATCCTCCGGTTCTCCGGTGGGCCAGTCCGAGCCTGGATGGAGAGCTGAACACTTCTATAGGACGCTGTGGAGATGCTCAGTCATACTGGTGGTGGTGATGCTGTCGCATCCTCTCTTTGTGGAAAGCTGTTGGCCGTGTTGATCGTGGGTAGGAGGAAAAGGATGACACCACCGCAGAAGCCAGAGCAAGAGGAGGCTCAGATCTTTCATTCTTTTTAAGGTGTGTACTCTACTTCACCTCGTGCTTGGAATTCAGTTGCCTTGTCATAGAGTTGGTTCTCAGGTTCAAAAGATTCATGCCTCGCTTCAGGGTCTGATTGCACAGAGTGCCACCCACCTGTCATTTGTCGTCAGCACATTCCGTGAAGAAATGCCACACTAGGGAGCTCTTTGGAGCTGTTTCTGGAATGCTGATTACATCAGTATAGTGGGCACTAGCAGCCGATGTACTGGCTAGGTCTGCCCATTTGGCTTTGCACGCTGCTCCCTCTTTCCTTGTGGTGCTGGGGCAACATGGCCATCTCCTCTTCCTCCAAACTGCGTATGGTACTAGCACTTATTGAATAAAAACATTGTAGTTGGCAACTGAGTTTCGTCATCATCTGACATGTGCTGCGTTGGTCCACTGACCGTGTGCACTAGACCTCCCACGTACTCGTCCTCCAACCTAACAAGTGGTTGGGCATTAGTGCACTCAGCCTGTTCCACTTCTGGGGCAGGGCCATTTGGATGGGCCATGGAACTCCAGCTATCGGAGTTATCAAAAAGCGGAAGTGACTGATGCATGACTTGGGGCTAAGACAGTTTGGCTGATTTGCAAGAGTGTGAGGTGGAAGACAGATGATCATGGTCCTCAGGTGCCAACTGTGCACTTTGTGTACTGTACTGGGTGGAAGTTAATGCAAAGGGCCTGGAGCCAATCTCAGCAATCCAATCTAGCACCTTTTCAATATCTTGTGGCCGCACCATTTGTGCAGCGATTTCCGGGCCTTTGAAAGGATACATAGCATTTTGTCATCTGATTGCACCAGAGGAAGGTGCTGTATTTGGTCACATAGCAGGTACAGAATAACCACATCCTCTCCCTGCAGCAGTTACACCACCACCATCAGCAGCAGCTACTTTTGGAACTACTCATAAAGACATGGAGAAGAGTAGATTTATATATTTACCACACTACTAGGAAACACACAACTGTCCAAAAAAATTATTTGTTTCAACTACAAATGGCAGTAAGACGGCTGATGCCAATTATTTATTTCCAACACTAATAGAAAAAAAAGTTATTCATTTTGACTACAAATGGCAACGAGATGGCGGATGCCAATTATTTATTTCTAAGACTACTAGAAAACACATAGCGATCCTGAAAAATTATTTCTTTGGCCTACAAATGGCAATGAGATGGATGATGCCGATTATTTATTTTCAACACTAATAGAAAAAAGTGGTCCTGAAAAATTATTTCTTTGGCCTGCAAATAGCAATGAGATGGATGATGTCAATTATTTATTTCTCAGACTACTAGAAAACACAAAGCAGTATTGAAAAATTATTTCTTTGGGCTACAAATGGCAATGACATGAATTATTAATTTGCAATGCTATTACAAAACACACACAGCGGATTAAAAGAACAGTGCTCCCAGAGGCAGGGTAGGTCATAGCACACACAGTGGCTTAAAAAAACAGTACTCCTACAGGAGGAGGTGCAGATTACACACAGCGGCTTAAAGTAACAGTACTCCCATAGGCAGGGTTGCAGATACACACACCAGCTTTTGGGCACAGTTAGAATGTGTCCCTCACTCCAGCTGCTTCTTCTCCCTACAGTAATAAGAGCAAGATGGTGGTGGCACTTGTTATCCAGCCTTTATACATTGTTGCGCTAGCTAATCACATCCATGCCAATCCTTGGCATGGCTGTGATGGCTACATAAGTGCCTACAGTCTAAAAGCCTTTCAACAAGCTTTATTAGTCTGGTGAAACCAAACAGGATACCGGATGTTCAGTAAAATGTCTGTGTCCATGGTTCAGTATCGAACCCCAAACTTTACTGTTTGGGTTTGCTCATCCCTAGTACTGTCACAACTCAGCTGTCGGGTGACCCGGGACCAGGACCTCCTTACCTGTCCCTAACACTAGGGGGCGCCCTAGTTTGCCCTATTCCCCGGGATACTTCTGAAGGTGAAGATGCCGGGTCCTCCACCCTTGCCTTATCTCCTGAATCAACTCTCCATCTGTTCCTTACCCCCTCTCAGGGAAGAGGGGAGCTGTCGTGGACTGCAGCACACCAACCTGATGAACAAGGCAACATGGACAAGGCATACAAATATTCACTTACATATAACATAGGAATGCACCGGGGAGTGGAGGATGGGGAAAAAACAAAATACTCCTCCAAACTTCATTTCACATAAGCACAAAAAACATTTCTCCTCCAAGCCATGCAGCATTAGCTAACTCTGACATGGATTTGAATCAGGACCCAGATTACTAAGGGAATGGGAGTGGCTAACCGTGCTCAGCTGAGAGCTCAGACTCCCAGAGCTTCCAACATGGCCGATTAACCCCTGTTCTGCCAAATGAAATTAATACCATTTAAAAAGAAGTAGAAGTGCATCATTTCAGCTCAGGATTAGGAGCAATCAGATGCTGCAGTCTTCTGGCTCCTCTCTGTTGCTGTAACCCCATGATAAGTAATTATTAAACTGTTTTTGATTAAAAAAAAGTGTAAAAGCCATCTCACCAGCGACAAGGTGTACCTAATTGGGATGGTTCTATCCTCTGGTAATAGTTTTACAGTTGATAAAATAACATAATTTATTATGTATACCCCTCCTCACATGTAAAGCGCCATGGAATAAATGGCGCTATAACAATAAATAATAATAAATAATCTATTCAATAAAGTAGTTACATTTTGTATCAGCTGCATTTGGGGATTGTTCAGGATCAGGTGAAAAATCTCAGAACCCAAGTCATCGGGGTAGCAGTGGCCTTTTTAGTAGAAATTTGCAATGTTCTTTATATGATTGTCTGGGTAACACTCCCTAAGCACCGCCCTGTGTGGTTATCCACATAGACCTATATCAGCCTTTATCAGTTTGCAAACACAAAATTGTTTGAATTGTTGGTTTTCCAATAGAGGGGCAAATGTTGACTTTCCCCAGCCCCAGTTTTCCAGCTGTACTATGGAAACCCTTCAACATGTATGTAAGTGATAGGTTCACTGACAATCTCAAAGATTGCTTTTGTAGTCTTTAAGCTTGGTCTGTTGAGTTGTAGATCTATTTTTCTTAATACGTATATTTCATCCTAGTGATAACATCTGCAGAGATAATTGAGTAAATTATCTAAAAATAAGTAAATGATTTGCAGGTGAAATGTAGCAGAAAAGGAGCTCATTAATGTTCAGAGAAAAAAATGTCCCCTTCACATAAGCAATATAATAGTTATCTGTAACAAATGTGATAAAACTAATTGTGTGCAAAAATAAGACTTAGAGTCTTCATCTGAATTTACTTTTGAAAATATTTCTACTCCTCTGTGCTCTACTACTCGGCACTCAATTTCTAGGTCATGAATTTAGTTTTAGAAGATGTTGGGTCCATACAGATGGAGGTAGAAAATCCATCAAGGATGGGTAATTAAATTAAGTTTTGACAATTTTATTTTGTAGTGATTGAACACTCAAAATGAAAATTTTTACGAATAAATCCTGGTCTAGTTATGGACAGTAAAGAGGTGGTCTGCTTTCAGAAATTTTTTCTCAGTTGGATCAATTCATTGTAAAACTGCAAACTTTTCTTTACTTTAGAGAATGAATATTCACTGCTCTCCACTTTCATGGGTGTGGAGAGCAGTGAATATTCATTCTTTTTAATAGCAGGCACATATGATCGCCCAGCCACTGCAGGAAAATGGTTTGCCTGCTATTAACACTAAAAGTCCCAGAGAGGGGTCCTTTAACATTTCTACCTTTGGAACATTTGGAGCTCGAAATTTCTGGGACTTCTAGTGTTCAACAATGAATGTTCACTGCTCCCCACGCACATAGTTCCTCTCACCTCTTGGCACTGGCTTCAGTGCATAGAGGTGGAAGGGACTATGGGTGTGGGGAGCAGTGAATATTCCTTTTCTTTAGCCTCTGGCTCCTGACTCCTGTGACCCAATGCTCAGCCGCTGCTGCTTTCTCTGCCACAGCCAGACTATAAAATGAAGTATATCTGGACCTTAAGATACAACCCCACTTCCCTCCAAAATTCTGGAGGAAAAAGGTGTGTCTTATAGTCCAAAAATACTGTATATAAATATAAACACACACATATATATATATATACTAGCTATTGAACCCGTTCTACGCCCGGGTGGCGAGCATTTATATTGGTATATGGTCTCCATCATGTGCTGCTGCCATCCTGCGCCCGTTCTGTCATGTGCTGCTGAAATCCTGCGCCCGTTCTGTCATGTGCTGCTGCCATCCTGCGCCCGTTCTGTCATGTGCTGCTGCCATCCTGCGCCCGTTCTGTCATGGGCTGCTGCCATCCTGCGCCCGTTCTGTCATGTGCTGCTGCCATCCTGCGCCCGTTCTGTCATGCGCTGCTGCCATCCTGCGCCCGTTCTGTCATGCGCTGCTGCCATCCTGCACCCGTTCTGTCATGCGCTGCTGCCATCCTGCGCCCGTTCTGTCATGTGCTGCTCCCATCCTGCGCCCGTTCTGTCATGTGCTGCTCCCATCCTGCACCCGTTCTGTCATGCGCTGCTGCCATCCTGCGCCCGTTCTGTCATGTGCTGCTCCCATCCTGCTGCCATCCTGCGCCCGTTCTGTCATGTGCTGCTGCCATCCTGCGCCCGTTCTGTCATGCGCTGCTGCCATCCTGCGCCCGTTCTGTCATGTGCTGCTCCCATCCTGCTGCCATCCTGCGCCCGTTATGTCATGCGCTGCTGCCATCCTGCGCCCGTTCTGTCATGTGCTGCTGCCATCCTGCGCCCGTTCTGTCATGTGCTGCTGCCATCCTGCGCCCGTTCTGTCATGTGCTGCTCCCATCCTGCTCCCATCCTGCGCCCGTTATGTCATGCGCTGCTGCCATCCTGCGCCCGTTCTGTCATGTGCTGCTGCCATCCTGCGCCCGTTCTGTCATGTGCTGCTGCCATCCTGCGCCCGTTCTGTCATGCGCTGCTGCCATCCTGCGCCCGTTCTGTCATGTGCTGCTCCCATCCTGCTGCCATCCTGCGCCCGTTCTGTCATGTGCTGCTGCCATCCTGCGCCCGTTCTGTCATGCGCTGCTGCCATCCTGCGCCCGTTCTGTCATGTGCTGCTCCCATCCTGCTGCCATCCTGCGCCCGTTATGTCATGCGCTGCTGCCATCCTGCGCCCGTTCTGTCATGTGCTGCTGCCATCCTGCGCCCGTTCTGTCATGTGCTGCTGCCATCCTGCGCCCGTTCTGTCATGTGCTGCTCCCATCCTGCTCCCATCCTGCGCCCGTTATGTCATGCGCTGCTGCCATCCTGCGCCCGTTCTGTCATGTGCTGCTGCCATCCTGCGCCCGTTCTGTCATGTGCTGCTGCCATCCTGCGCCCGTTCTGTCATGCGCTGCTGCCATCCTGCGCCCGTTCTGTCATGTGCTGCTCCCATCCTGCTGCCATCCTGCGCCCGTTCTGTCATGTGCTGCTCCCATCCTGCGCCACTATTGTATTATGTGCCCCCGTATGCTGCTGCCATATAAAAAAAAAAAAATACCATACTCACCTATCGTCCGGCTCCACTGCAGGTGTGTCTTCAAGAAAATGGCGCCGGAAAGCGCGGACTGCGCAGGCGCCGATTCCGGCAGCAGGAATCGGCGCCTGCGCAGTCCGCGCTCTCCGGTGCCATTTTCTTGAAGACACACCTGCAGTGGAGCCGGAGTGTGTCTTCAAGAAAATGGCGCCGGAAAGCGCGGACTGCGCAGGCGTCGATTCCGGCAGCAGGAATCGGCGCCTGCGCAGTCCGCGCTTTCCGGCGCCATTTTCTTGAACACACACTCCGGCTCCTCTGCCTGTGACTGGACTCTGTCACAGCAGAGGAGCCGGAAGACGGAGCCGCACGCAGCGCTGGAACGGAGGACAGGTGAATATACTTACCCTCCCTCCTGGCGCGTCCACGGTCCCTGACTCTCCGGTGGAGATCGCGGTATGCGTTCAATGCTTACGCATGCCGCGATCTCCTGGGAGCGTCACTCTGTGGGGGCCAGACTGCGCCGGCGCTTGCGCCTGCGCAGTCTATAAAGGCTTCGGACAGAGTGACGCTCCCAGCGTTATATTATAGATATATAATTTTTCATCTTTTACATTTTAAAATTTACAAAAAAGAAAATTATGGAATAGCTTGCCCACCCTGCATAGTTAGTACTAGTAGCACCCTTTTTTAAAAGTATCACAGCTCATAAATGCTTTTTGTAGCCAGAAAGAGTCTTTCAATTCTTGTTTCAGGGATTTTCATCCATAATTCCTTAGAAAATTCTTGCAGTTGTGTGAGATTACTGGGTCGTCTTGCATACACTGCTTTTTAGAGGTCTAGGCACAGATTTTCAATTATATTCAGATCAAGGGACTATGAGGTACGTTGTAAAAGCCTAAACTTGCACCTTTTGAGGTCATCTATTGTGGATTTTGATAAGTGTTTAGGAACATTATCCATTTATAGAAGCCATCATCTTTTCAACTTCAGTGTTTTTACACATGGTGTTATGTTTGCATCAAGAATTTGTTGAAATGTTATTGTGCCATTAGCTGCAACACAACCCCAAAGCTTGATTGGTCACCCCAATGCTCATTGGTTGGCCAGATGTTCTTCTTCTGAAATGTTGTGCACTTTTTTCTCCACACATGCCATTGATCATTGTGGCCAAAGAGTTTTATTTTAACCTCATTGGGCCACAGGACTTATTTACATAATGCATTAGGCTTGTCTTTAATTTTCGTTTACATAATTCTGACAATGAAATTTATGGTGAGGATGCAGGAGAGGTTCCCTTCTGATGACTCTTTCATGAAGGCCATATTTGTGCTTCTGTGTTTCTGAACAATAGAATAATGTTACACAAGTTTAGAAATCCATAGTCTGCTAAATCTTTCTGAAAGTCTTTTTCAGTCAAACTTGGGTTATGATTTGCCTCTCTAGCAATACTACAAGCAACTTTCACTGAAATGTTGCATGGTCTTCCAGACCTTATCTTGGCCTACACTGTTCCTGTTTATTGTCAGTTCTTAATAACATTTCAAATTGAGGAAAGGACAATTTGAAGATGCTTTGCTATCTTCTTATTGCCTTCTCCTGCTTTGTGGGCCTCCACCATTTTCATTTTCAGAGTTCTAGGCAGCTGCTTAGAAAAACACATGGCTGCTGTTTTTTTGGTACAAGGTTAGAGAAGGCTGGGTTTCTATAAAGCTGGGAAATTTGCATCACCTGACCTTTCCTAACATTGGTAGTGAACAAGCCATAACCCTAACAGGCTAGTTTAGGTCTGAAACCTTGGTCAAAGTTATCTGAGCACACAAATTTCCAAGGGTGCCCAAACTTATTTTAAAGATGTAGAGATGTGTCTGCTGCTAGAACTCTGTGTGGCATTGACCTGGTCTCTAATCTGAGCTGATGTTAACCTGCGATTTCTGAGGCTGGTGACTCGGATAAACTTATCCTCAGAAGCAGAGGTGACTCTTGGTCTTCCTTTCCTGGGGCTGTGAGCCAGTTTCTTTGTAGCGCGTGATGATTTTTGCCAAGGCACTTGGGGACACTTTCAAAGTTTTCCCAATTTTTCGGACTGACTGACCTTCATTTCTTAAAGTAATGATGGTCACTCGTTTTTCTTTACTCAGCTGCTTTTTCTTGCCATAATACAAATTCTAACAGTCTATTCAGTAGGACTATCAGCTGTGTATCCACCAGACTTCGGCACAACACAACTGATGGTCCCAACCCCATTTATAAGGCAAGAAATCCCAGTTATTAAACCTGACAGGGCACACCTGTGAAGTGAAAACCATTCCCGGCAGGACATCCAGAGCAGAGGGTGGATGGCCAGAGCATTTGAGTGCTCTGTGCGATTGGCAGTTGTCGGTTACCAGGATGGCTCGTACGTGTCACAGAAAAATAAAGAGGGCCTCAATTTCTCCCAGACATCTATTGATGCTGTTAATGTAACCTAAAGCTTTTGTTTTGCACACTTCCCCTTTGGATGTTAGCAGGCAAATATCCTGAAAATCACACTGTCACATCTGTTCTAGCTCTACTTCCCATTTTGTATTCTGAGATAACTTCTAGCTGTAGCGTAGAAACTTTGAGGAACTGAAACTGAGCCGCATCTGTGACTGTGCTGCGTGATACCTGTTTTTAGATACGTGACTTTAGTGACTTTAGATATACCAGCAGACAAATGGGGAAGTGAGTGTCTAAGTGCATCCAAACACAGACAAAGTGTTAGAAGTTGTATCAACTATTTGAAATTTTTGGAATGGGGAATAAAATGGGCAAACAGGAAGTTCTTTTACTTCCTGATGAGAAAACTGCCCCCGGATAGTAGCTGAACAACACCTCTCTCCTCCTCTTTCTCTGCCACACTTCTCTCCTGCTTCTCTGCCACACCTCTCTCCTTCTCCACACCTCTCTCCTCCTCCTTCTCCTTCATTACTGGCTGTGTCTCTATATCCAGTGCTGACAACACAAGGCACTTTCTATGTCCCAAGTACAGCACAGCCAATGCCAGTTAAAATGTTGGGAGAAGAGTGTGACCTCCCTACACACAGTACTGCAGGAAGCCCCCAGACACATCAGGCAGCAGACAGCTCAGCCCGGGGTGCAGAGGGGAGAGGACAGACATCACCCTCTTGCTGATAATGTACAACTTCAGCACCAGTTAGAGCTGCCAACATTCACACCAACGTGGAACTATAATCCACCGCAGCTCCAGTCAGCGGAGGGGACATCCTCACACAAAAAATCAACTTCTAAGTCCAAATATCAGCCCCTGCATGACTCCAGCACACATTATCGCAACTACTCCTCTGATGGGGATGAAGAGGGAACATCATACATGCTCCCCAGTACTAGGAAAAGAAGCCCATAGGCACCAAGAAGGCAGGGGCAGATAGAGACACCACCACTACACTATGTGCACTTCACCCCCAAGTCAGGTGACCAGTATTCCGAATAATCTGCCAGGCCCAGAGATGCATCCTATGCCATTTTAACAAAGAATGCAGTAGAACCAGAAAACATATGCAGCAACCTGGAATGATCTCTGAGTCATAATAGAAATAAAAACAGGTGATGCATTCTGGCCAATCATGAAGTAACACTTGAAACTTCCCTGCAGAATTAGATGTACACAATTGGGAGTCAGGGCTTCAGCTAATTGAACACCTCAGAGAGTGGACCAAAGGCAGATTGGCTGGACAAGCCCTCAGCTTACGTGACATGAGCCAAGACAAGACAGAGTCTGTGGAGAAGTTTCATGGCAGAGTAATGCCAGTTTTCCAAGACTTGGGCTTCACCGTTTATGACCAAATACACAGGCAAATGTTGGCACAGGCCTTTGTGAATGGACTAAGGGAGCCAATCGGGAAACCACTGATAGTGGCCAGCCCGAGTACAGAGCAATAGCAATGGTCACCCTGCTCACAGTAGCCAAAGGGATTGAGTCCCAACCAGAAGTGTGGAAGACAGCCCCTCTTATGGTGACCATTGATCTGAAAGAGCAAGCCCCACAAAGACAGAAGAAGTGTCAAGTATTGCAACTGTGGCAAGTTTGGACATTTTCAGAACCAGTGCAGTGCACCCACACAACCCAAGTGTTGGCCCAGAGAAGCAGGTCAAGGAAGAAGCACAGAAAGCAGTGAAGAGCTCCGCCCATAGGACAGGTGCAAGTCAGGTCCACAAGACACCACGTTCCTAACATGCAAAACCCCACCGATGGGACCAATGCCTCAAATTACTCTGAAAGTGGATAAGGTTGTCAGATCTTTTTTTGTGGACACTGGTGCAGCCAGAAGTGTGATGAGACATGTGGAACTCCCTGACCCCATCTGCCTATTAGAATCCTCTGTGATTTCGCGGGGATTGATGGTCAAGTCAGACATTCCCAGCTTACAAAGCCCCTGAGCATGAGGACTCAGCCAGGACACTCTATTCTGACCCAGTTTGTGGTGTCAAGGACCTGTCCACTCAACCTGCTGGGAGCGGTCCTACTGCAGAAGCTGAAGGTGACCATAATGTTCCAAGAAGATGGGACCATGACACTTTCTTCAACCCTGACCCAAGAAGAATCAATCATGCTGGTGGCCCTACAAGAACCTCAAACAGCTGATGCAGGCCTGCCCAAGGAGGTACTGGACATAGTAAAAGAAAGTCTATGGTTCAAGGAACCCCAAGACGTGGGGGAAAGCTTCAAGTTGCCCCAGTACGGATGTCACTCAAGGCAGGTACCCCGTACCCTCGTAAGGCCCAGAGTCAAGCTGTCTCTGACCAACTGAAGGTCTACCTGGAAATAGAAATCATTATTCCTTGCACATTACCTTGCAATACCACAGTGATTAATCTGGCCAATGCTTTCTTCAGTGTTCCCATCCTCGCCAACAGTATTACAGAACATGTGGAGGTCACTCTTCTACAATACATGGATGATCTTCTCCTTTGTGCAGCTGATATCAATACCTGCACAGCCCATTTTTTGTCTCTCCTACTCTACCTGGCGGAGCAGCAATGCAAGGTCTTGAAGAACAAAGTCCAGTGGTGTCAGAAGCGAGTTACGTTCCTGGGACACTGAATTGCCCAACAGACTAAACACCTGACAGATGACCGGAAGACCACTGTGGAGAAGATGGCTCCTCCAACAACTCCAAAGATGCTGCAGGCCTTCCTTGGTCTAGTTTCATATAATCAAAGAAGAAAAAGAGCCAAAAAGAACGTGCACACCTACTACAAAATATATAGCAAAATATAGAATAAATTTTATTACAAGCAAAGACACCATACAAATATCAAATCAATCAAAAAACTGTACCAAAGTACACAACACCCCCATATAACAGCCTATGCAGGAAATGCAAAATCTGCAAAAAACACGCTAAATATACTGTACTAATAAACACCTTGTTCACAAGAAATACAATATGAGGTGTACCAACATGAATGTTTATAACAAAGATACAAAGACCAAGCCCTCTAAAACACACACACACACACTATAGGCGTCCTTATATGTGTCTTAAATGAAAACAAATGAAAGGGCATATAGCGTATACACATATATAATATGCTGGTGGCCCTGAAAGGGTGAAAGGAATGCTACAAATGAGTTAAATCTCGCAAAGTACAAGCCTGCAAATAAACCCTGGGAACCACAGAGAGTAGAGAGAAGCTCAAGTAAATCAGGCAATAAATAGAACCTGGAGACCGGTCATGTATCTGGCAAAAAAATGTGGACCGCTGAGAGAGCAGGAAACACTGTGCAATGCTGAAAAGTGAAAGCAGCAAGGAAAATAGTCCACAAAACACTCAGGCATATCAGGGCCAAAAAGTGGGGTGTGGGAAAATCCCACGCGTATCGCTGCTAAAGAGCAGCTTCGTCAGGGAAAGTATGGGGGGTGTTGTGTACTTTGGTAGAGTTTTTTAATTGATTTTATATTTGTATGGTGTCTTTGCTTGTAATAAAATTTATTCTATATTTTGCAATATTTTTTGTAGTAGGTCTGCACGTTCTTTTTGGCTCTTTTTCTTCTTTGATTATATTTGCTGTTTCCATGCCTAATGTAGCACCCTGTTACCTCATTATATACTTGCTTATATTCTAGTGGTGCACCCGCCACTATTCTTATTTTTAGTGGTCTAGTTTCATATCGCAGAACTTGGATGCCTGATGCCTCGGTCATAATGCAGCCTCTGTTCGATTGCATCAATGCGACCCTGTTCCTTCTCTTGAGTGTGGCCTTCAACTCATTCAGGAAACTGAAAAACTCCATAGTCTCAGCACCACCACTAGGCCTACCTGGCTACGAGAAGCCATTTCGTTTATACCTGATGGAAAAAGAAGGCCATGCCACCGGAGTCCTGACATGAGAAAGCAGAAACCTCTTGGCTACTTTTCAGCTTACCTGGATCCAGTTGTAAGCGGAGCCCCCTCCTGCATGAGGGCAGTTTTTGCAGTGCACGCCATCTGGACAAGACTGCTGACATAACTCTTGGACATTCACTGGAGATCCTGCTCCATACTACATCTCAGCAATCCTCAACTAAACCCAGCCAAAACATCTTTCCACTGCCAGGCATCTTGGACTCCAGTAACATAGTAACATAGTAACATAGTTAGTAAGGCCGAAAAAAGACATTTGTCCATCCAGTTCAGCCTATATTCCATCATAATAAATCCCCAGATCTACGTCCTTCTACAGAACCTAATTGTATGATACAATATTGTTCTGCTCCAGGAAGACATCCAGGCCTCTCTTGAACCCCTCGACTGAGTTCGCCATCACCACCTCCTCAGGCAAGCAATTCCAGATTCTCACTGCCCTAACAGTAAAGAATCCTCTTCTATGTTGGTGGAAAAACCTTCTCTCCTCCAGACGCAAAGAATGCCCCCTTGTGCCCGTCACCTTCCTTGGTATAAACAGATCCTCAGCGAGATATTCGTATTGTCCCCTTATATACTTATACATGGTTATTAGATCGCCCCTCAGTCGTCTTTTTTCTAGACTAAATAATCCTAATTTCGCTAATCTATCTGGGTATTGTAGTTCTTCCATCCCCTTTATTAATTTTGTTGCCCTCCTTTGTACTCTCTCTAGTTCCATTATATCCTTCCTGAGCACCGGTGCCCAAAGCTGGACACAGTACTCCATGTGCGGTCTAACTAGGGATTTGTACAGAGGCAGTATAATGCTCTCATCATGTGTATCCAGACCTCTTTTAATGCACCCCATGATCCTGTTTGCCTTGGCAGCTGCTGCCTGGCACTGGCTGCTCCAGGTAAGTTTATCATTAACTAGGATCCCCAAGTCCTTCTCCCTGTCAGATTTACCCAGTGGTTTCCCATTCAGTGTGTAATGGTGACATTGATTCCTTCTTCCCATGTGTATAACCTTACATTTATCATTGTTAAACCTCATCTGCCACCTTTCAGCCCAAGTTTCCAACTTATCCAGATCCATCTGTAGCAGAATACTATCTTCTCTTGTATTAACTGCTTTACATAGTTTTGTATCATCTGCAAATATCGATATTTTACTGTGTAAACCTTCTACCAGATCATTAATGAATATGTTGAAGAGAACAGGTCCCAATACTGACCCCTGTGGTACCCCACTGGTCACAGCGACCCAGTTAGAGACTATACCATTTATAACCACCCTCTGCTTTCTATCACTAAGCCAGTTACTAAACCATTTACACACAATTTCCCCCAGACCAAGCATTCTCATTTTGTGTACCAACCTCTTGTGCGCACGGTATCAAACGCTTTGGAAAAATCGAGATATACCACGTCCAATGACTCACCGTGGTCCAGCCTATAGCTTACTGTCATGATCCCAATGGCAGGGGATCACAAAAATGACAAGCACAGATACAAACAAGCTCTAGGGCGATGGAACCTGAGCTGACCGCGACCCTGAACCTAACACACAAATAAAAGTAGCCGGGGAATGTGCCTACGATGATCCTAGACGTCTCGCTCCAGCCGAAGATCTAACTTCCCCTATCAGAAGAAACACAGACCTCTCTTGCCTCCAGAGAAATACCCCACAGCAAATAGCAGCCCCCCACATATAATGACGGTGAAATGAGAGGAAAGCACATACGTAGTATGAAAACAGTTTCAGCAAAATGAGGCCCGCTAAAGCTAGATAGCAGAGGATACAAAAGTGAACTGCGCGGTCAGCGAAAAACCCTTCAAAAAACCATCCTGAAATTACTTGAACTCATGTGCCAACTCATGGTACATGAAAAGCAATTTCAGCCCACTAGAGCAACCAGCAGCAGAGAATCACATATCTGCAGGCTGGACTAAAAACCAAATTAAGCAAAACACAAAACAGGAAAATCCAAACTTAGCTTGTCCAGAAGGTTCTAGGAGCAGGGAGCAGAGGTAACAAGACACACTGGATACATTGATAACCGGCGAGGAAATGCCAGCAAAGCCAGGTTAAATAGGAAACTCCCATAAGCTGATGGAACAGGTGGAACCCAGAAACCCAGGAAAGACAAGTCACCCAGTACCATCAGTAACCACCAGAGGGAGCCCAAAAACAGAACTCACAACAGCTTACCTCTTCATAAAAACTGATTAGATTGGTTTGACAGGAGCGATTTCTCATAAACCCATGCTGATATGGAGTTAAACAGTTATTCTCATTGAGATAATCCAGAATAACATCCCTCAGAAACCCTTCAAATATTTTACCAACAATAGAGGTTAGACTTACTGGCCTATAATTTCCAGGTTCACTTTTAGAGCCCTTTTTGAATATTGGCACCACATTTGCTATGCGCCAATCCTGCGGAACAGACCCTGTCGCTATAGAGTCCCTAAAAATAAGAAATAATGGTTTATCTATTACATTACTTAGTTCTCTTAGTACTCGTGGGTGTATGCCATCCGGACCCGGAGATTTATCTATTTTAATCTTATTTAGCCGGTTTCGCACCTCTTCTTGGGTTAGATTGGTGACCCTTAATATAGGGTTTTCATTGTTTCTTGGGATTTCACCTAGCATTTCATTTTCCACCGTGAATACCGTGGAGAAGAAGGTGTTTAATATGTTAGCTTTTTCCTCGTCATCTACAACCATTCTTTCCTCACTATTTTTTAAGGGGCCTACATTTTCAGTTTTTATTCTTTTACTATTGATATAGTTGAAGAACAGTTTGGGATTAGTTTTACTCTCCTTAGCAATGTGCTTCTCTGTTTCCTTTTTGGCAGCTTAAATTAGTTTTTTAGATAAAGTATTTTTCTCCCTATAGTTTTTTAGAGCTTCAATGGTGCCATCCTGCTTTAGTAGTGCAAATGCTTTCTTTTTACTGTTAATTGCCTGTCTTACTTCTTTGTTTAGCCACATTGGGTTTTTCCTATTTCTAGTCCTTTTATTCCCACAAGGTATAAACCGCTTACACTGCCTATTTAGGATGTTCTTAAACATTTCCCATTTATTATCTGTATTATTAGTTCTGAGGATATTGTCCCAGTCTACCAGATTAAGGGCATCTCTAAGCTGGTCAAACTTTGCCTTCCTAAAGTTCAGTGTTTTTGTGACTCCCTGACAAGTCCCCCTAGTGAAAGACAGGTGAAACTGTACAATATTGTGGTCGCTATTTCCTAGATGCCCGACCACCAGTGCTCTCTGCTCTTGCCTGACAATGTCACCATGTCCAGATGCACGGTCCTCAACCCGACCATTCTGCTCCCACTACCAAGGGGGATGCAGATATGGACTCTTCAGATCAAAATCTGCATGATACCTTTCACAAGGATCTGAATTTGCTCCGGACTGACGACCATGATTGTTTCAGCATGATGCAACAGGAAACAGCAAGATTACCCAATGTGGTGGATGAGCCACTGACCAACCCAGAGTTGATTCTCAACATAGATGGCTTCAGATTTGCAGATAATGAAGGAAGATTCCACACGGGATGTGCAGTGACCAACAATCAAGAAATCTTATGGTCCAGAAGGCTGCCGCCTAGCCTGTCAGCCCAGGAAGCAGAACTGATAGCGCTGATGAAAGCCTGCCAGATTGCAGAAGGCAAAGCTGCAAACATTTATACCTATTCCAGGTACTCGTATGGCACAACACACGACTTTGGACCCATCTGGGCTGCAAAGGACTTCATCACAGTAAGCGGGACAACCGTGAAGCATCATGGAGCCATCAGTGACTTGCTGGATGCACTCCAACTCCCGAAGGAGGAGGCAATATTAAAAGTCAAAGCACATGGAAAACTTAGCAAAGTATAGGCATGGGGCAATCACATGGCAGACATGGCAGCCAAGGGAAGACAATATCGAGAGGTGGGAGAGGTTATAGAGCCAGACAGTTACTACATGAATGAGGACAAGAAACCAGACAAAATGATGTCCTGGGATCTGTTCAAGAAGTTGCAGGAGCAGGTTCCAAAGGAGGAGAACTGGATGTGGAAGGGAGCAACACATGAAGTAGGAAGGGTATACGCAATGTACTCCATACCCTGTCTACCTTGACGTATGTACCCTATGGTGGTTCAATGGGCACATGGGCCCACACACAGATCAATGACACAGATGAATGATCTGATCGGTGCTTATTGATTTGCTCTGGGGATTTTCACCCTAACATCCAAATTCACTAGCAGCTGTTTGACCTGAGGCGAATGCAACTCTGGAGGAGTGGACACAGTTCCCACATATCATCTTGCCAGACCACTGAACCTCTTCCAGAGGATCCAGATAGACCACATCCAGATGCGGCCAAATGGAGGATTTGAATATGCCATTGTGGTCGTAGATGTATTCTCAGGATGGCCAGAAGCTTTCCCAGTGAGGAACCAGCTGGTGAAGACTACTGCAAAAAAGCTACTTTCAGAAATAGTGTGCAGATACGGGGGTTCCAGAAGTGAGAGAGAGTGATTAGTGACCCGCATTCACAGCAAACCTAACGCGAGAGATCTGGTCAGCAGTAGGGTCAGATTTAAGCCTACACACTCGCTACCATCCCCAAAGCAGCGGAAAAGTGGAAACACTAAACGGGACACTTAAGAACAGGATGTTGAAAGTTGCCCAAGAGACTAACAAACCATGGCATGAGACACTACCGATCGCACTACTTAGTGTAAGGCACACTTCCAGAGGCCCAAAAAAGCTGTCATCATATGAAATTTTGTTTGGATCTAGTCCCAGGTTAGGAGTATTCTTCCCTCAGCAGCTGACTATGCAATATGATCAGTGTTGAGCGATACCTTCCGATATTTGAAAGTATCGGTATCGGATTGTATCGGCCGATATCCGAAAAATATCGGATATCGCCGATACCGATATTCGATACCAATACAAGTCAATGGGACACAAATATCGGAATGTATCCTGTAATGGTTCCCAGGGTCTGAAGGAGAGGAAACTCTCCTTCAGGCCCTGGGATCCATATTCATGTGTAAAATAAAGAATAAAAATAAAAAATGATATACTCACCCTCGGACGCACCCTGGTTGTAACCGCTGCAACCGCCATGCTTCCCTTCCTAAGAATGAGCGCGTGAAGGACCTTCGATGACGTCGCGGCTTGTGATTGGTCACGTGACCGCTCATGTGACCGCTCACGCGACCAATCACAAGCTGTGACGTCATCGCAGGTCCTTCACGCGCTCATTCTTAGGAAGGGAAGCATGGCGGTTGCAGCGGTTACAACCAGGGCACGTCTGAGGGTGAGTATATCAATATTTTTTATTTTTATTCTTTATTTTACACATGATTCTTCTTCCCGATACCGATTCCCGATATCGCAAAAATATCGGAACTCGGTATCGGAATTCCGATACCGCAAATATCGGCCGATACCCGATACTTGCGGTATCGGAATGCTCAACACTAAATATGATACTTTGTCCGCTTATGTAATTGAACTCACCAAGAAACTTGCAAATATCCATTCTTGAGTGTTCCCTTCATTGCCAGATCCAGATTCAGTATCCGGTACGCACTCCTTGAAGCCAGGAGACTGTTGGTGAAAAAGTTTGTAAGGAGAACACTCGATCCCAGATTTGATGGTCCTTTCCAAGTGCTGCTGATGACACCAACTTCTGTGAAACTGGAGGGAAGACCCACTTAGATCCACACATCGCATTGCAAGAAAGCTCCCATACCAGAAGATACACCCAAGCCAGGAGGATACTGCCTGACCAGAGAGATGACCTACCTGATAAAGAATACACACCACTGACTACACTGTTGTGAGTTCCGTTCTGGAGCTCCCTCCTGTGGTTGCTAATGGTATTTTTGCGAGTTCTGTGCTTGGGCTCCCTCTGGTGGTTTCAAGTGGAACTGCTGCTCCGTTAGGTAGCTGTGGCAGCTGCCTTCACTAATCGCCTTGCCTGGGTTTGTTATTTAAACCTGCTCTGGGCTTTAGTCCATGCCTGCTGACAATGTTCTTGGTTGGATTTGATTCTTCCCTTGGATTTCTCATATGGCCAGTCCTTGTCTGCAAAAGATAAGTTTTGCTAGTTTGTTTGTCCATTTGTTTGGACTCTATTGCTTTGCATTTTGTCTCTTTGTCCAGCTTGTCAATATGTCTTATTCAGGTTAGCTGGAAGCTCTGGGAAAGCAGATTTGCCCCTCCACACCGTGAGTCGGTGTGGAGTTTATTTTTGTAAACTCTGCGTGGATTTTGTAGTTTTTTATACTGACCGCACAGTATCCTTTGCTCTCTGTCTATCTAGTTTAGTTTTGGCCTCCCTTTGCTGAAATCTAATTTCATTTCTGTGTTCGTCATTTCCCTCTCCTTTCACAGTCAATATTTGTGGGGGGCTGTCTTTCCTTTTGGGGGTTTCTCTGAGGCAAGATAGCTTTCTATTTCCTTCTTTAGGGGTAGTTATATCTGAGGCTGTGACGAGGTGTCTAGGGAGTGTCAGGAACATCCCACGGCTATTTCTAGTTGTGTTGTTAGGATTAGGGACTGCGGTCAGTAGAGATACCACCTTCTCAGAGCTCGCTCCATGTTGCGTTTTAGCCACCAGGTCATTTCAGTGTGGCCTCTTAACCACCAGGTCATAACAGTACAGCAGGCCAATAATGAATTGAATGCATCTCAAAAGAAGGAAAAAAAAAGAGTTCTGAACCATTTTTTTATCTGTGCTCTGTTCTGTCTTTTTTTTCCTCTTGATATCTGGGTGGTGCTGGATATATGCTCTGGTATGGAGGTTCAGGGTTTGTTTTCTCGTGTGGATCAACTTGCTGCAAGAGTCCAGAGTATCCAAGATTATATTGTTCAGATTCCGGCTCTAGAGCCAAGAATTCCTACTCCTGATTTGTTTTTTGGTGACAGATCCAAGTTTTTGAACTTTAAAAATAGCTGCAAATTGTTTTTTGCTTTGAAACCCCGTTCTTCTGGTGATCCCATTCAGCAAGTGAAAATCATCATATCCTTACCGCGTGGTGATCCTCAAGACTGGGCATTTGCTCTTGAAACAGGGAATCCAGCATTATTGAATGTAGATGCATTCTTTCAGGCGCTCGGATTGTTGTATGACGAACCTAACTCTGTAGAGCATGCTGAGAAAACACTGTTGGCCCTGTGTCAGGGTCAGGAAGCGGCAGAGTTATATTGCCAGAAATTAAGAAAATGGTCTGTGCTCACTAAATGGAATGAAGAGGCACTGGCTGCTATTTTCAGAAAAGGTCTTTCTGAAGCCCTTAAAGATGTTATGGTGGGCTTTCCTACGCCTACCGGTTTGAGCGAGTCTATGTCTCTAGCCATTCAGATTGATCGGCGCTTGCGTGAGCGCAAGGCGGTGCACCATATGGCAGTGTCCTCTGAGCAAAGTCCTGACTCTATGCAATGTGATAGGATTTTGACTAGAGCAGAAAGGCAGAAATTCAGACGTCAGAATGACCTGTGTTTTTACTGTGGTGATTCAGCTCATGCTATTTCTGACTGCCCTAAGCGTACTAGGAGGGTCCCTAGCTCTGTTACCATCAGTACTGTACAGCCTAAATTTCTCTTGTCTGTTACCCTGATTTGCTCATTGTCGTCCTTTTCTGTTATGGCATTTGTGGATTCAGGCGGTGCCCTGAACTTAATGGACTTAGAATTTGCCAAGCGCTGTGGTTTTTCCTTGCAGCCTTTGCAGAGTCCTATTCCCTTGAGGGGGATTGATGCTACACCATTGGCCAAGGATAAACCTCAGTACTGGACACAGTTAACCATGTGCATGGCTCCAGCACATCAGGAAAATATTCGTTTTTTGGTGTTGCATAATTTGCATGATGTTGTTGTGCTGGGTTTTCCATGGTTACAGGAACATAATCCAGTGCTGGATTGGAGATCTATGTCTTTGACTAGTTGGGGTTGTCAGGGGATACATAGTGATATTCCTTTGATGTCCATTTCCTCGTCCCCTTCTTCTGAAGTTCCTGAGTTTTTGTCGGATTTCCAGAATGTATTTGATGAGCCCAAGTCCAGTTCCCTGCCTACTCATAGGGACTGCGATTGTGCCATTAATTTGATTCCTGGCTGTAAGTTCCCTAAGGGCCGACTTTTCAATCTGTCTGTGCCAGAGCATGCCGCTATGCGGAGTTATGTAAAGGAGTCCTTGGAGAAAGGGCATATTCGCCCGTCTTCGTCACCGTTGGGAGCGGGATTTTTTTTTTGTTGCCAAGAAGGATGGCTCCTTGAGACCCTGTATAGATTATCGCCTTCTCAATAAGATCACTGTCAAATTCCAGTATCCTTTACCTTTGCTTTCTGATTTGTTTGCTCGGATTAAGGGTGCTAGTTGGTTTACTAAAATCGACCTCCGAGGGGCGTATAATCTTGTGCGTATTAAACAAGGTGATGAATGGAAAACAGCATTTAATACGCCTGAAGGCCATTTTGAATATCTTATGATGCCATTTGGGCTCTCTAATGCTCCATCGGTATTTCAGTCCTTTATGCATGATATCTTCCGGAATTATCTGGATAAATTTATGATTGTGTATTTGGATGATATTTTGGTTTTCTCCAATGATTGGGAGTCTCATGTGAAGCAGGTTAGGATGGTGTTTCAGGTCCTTCGTACTAATGCGTTGTTTGTGAAGGGGTCTAAGTGCCTCTTTGGAGTTCAGAGGGTTTCTTTTTTGGGTTTCATTTTTTCTCCCTCGGCTATTGAAATGGACCCTGTTAAAGTCCAGGCCATTCATGATTGGACTCAACCTACATCTGTAAAGAGCCTTCAGAAATTTTGGGGCTTTGCCAATTTTTATCGTCGCTTAATTGGTAATTTTTCTAGTGTGGTGTAGCCTCTGACCGATTTGACGAGGAAGGGCGCTGATGTGGTGAATTGGTCCTCTGCGGCTGTTGAGGCCTTTCAGGAGCTTAAACGTCGTTTTACTTCTGCCCCTGTGTTGCGTCAGCCAGATGTTTCTCTCCCTTTTTAGGTTGAGGTTGATGCTTCTGAGATTGGGGCAGGGGCCGTTTTGTCTCAGAGAAATTCTGATGGCTCTTTGATGAAACCTTGTGCCTTCTTCTCCAGAAAATTTTCGTCTTCTGAGCATAATTATGATGTCGGCAATCGGGAGTTGTTGGCTATGAAGTGGGCATATGAGGAGTGGCGACATTGGCTTGAGGGAGCCAAGCATCGCGTGGTGGTCTTGACAGATCACAAGAATCTGATTTACCTCGAGTCTGCTAAGCGATTGAATCCTAGACAGGCTCGGTGGTCTTTGTTTTTCTCACGTTTTGATTTTGTGGTCTCGTATATTCCTGGATCTAAGAATGTGAAGGCTGATGCCCTTTCTAGGAGTCTTTTGCCTGATTCTCTGGGAGTTCTTGAGCCGGCTGGGATCCTCAAGGAGGGGGTGATTCTTTCTGCCATCTCCCCTGATTTACGGTGGGTACTTCAGGAGTTTCAGGCCGATAAACCTGACCGCTGTCCTGTGGGGAAATTGTTTGTTCCTGATAGATAGACTAGTAGGGTAATTTCTGAGGTTCATTGTTCGGTGTTGGCTGGTCACCCTGGGATTTTCGGTACCAGAGATCTGGTGGCTAGGTCCTTTTGGTGGCCTTCCTTGTCGCGGGATGTGCGTTCATTTGTGCAGTCCTGTGGGACCTGTGCTCGGGCTAAGCCTTGCTGTTCCCGTGCAAGCGGGTTGCTTTTGCCTTTGCCTATTCCTGAGAGGCCCTGGACGCATATTTCCATGGATTTTATTTCTGATCTTCCTGTTTCTCAGAAGATGTCTGTCATCTGGGTGGTTTGTGACCGGTTTTCTAAGATGGTCCATTTGGTGACGTTGCCTAAGTTGCCTTCCTCTTCTGATTTGGTTCCATTGTTTTTTCAGCATGTGGTTCGTTTGCATGGTATTCCGGAGAATATTGTGTCTGACAGAGGTTCCCAGTTCGTTTCTAGGTTTTGGCGGTCCTTTTGTGCTAGAATGGGCATTGATTTGTCTTTTTCTTCTGCATTCCATCCTCAGACAAATGGCCAAATGTAGCGAACCAATCAGACCTTGGAAACCTATTTGAGATGCTTCGTGTCTGCTGATCAGTATGATTGGGTGACCTTTTTGCCGTTGGCCGAGTTTGCCCTTAATAATCGGGCTGGTTCGGCTACCTTGGTTTCGCCTTTTTTTTGTAACTTTGGTTTTCATCCTCGTTTTTCTTCAGGGCAGCTTGAGCCTTCTGACTGTCCTGGTGTGGATTCCGTGGTGGACAGGTTGCAGCAAATTTGGACTCATGTGGTGGACAATTTGACGTTGTCTCAGGAGAAGGCTCAGCGTTTTGCTAACCGTCGTCGGTGTGTTGGTCCCCGGCTTCGTGTTGGGGATTTGGTCTGGTTGTCTTCTCGTCATGTTCCTATGAAGGTTTCTTCCCCTAAGTTCAAGCCTCGCTTTATTGGGCCTTTTAAGATTTCTGAAATTATCAATCCAGTGTCTTTTCGTTTGGCCCTTCCAGCTTCCTTTTTCATTCATAATGTGTTCCATAGATCCTTGTTGCGGAGATATGTGGTACCTATGGTTCCCTCCGTTGATCCTCCTGCTCCGGTGTTGGTTGAGGGGGAATTGGAATATGTGGTAGAGAAGATTTTGGATTCTCGTTTTTTGAGGCGGAAGCTTCAGTATCTGGTCAAGTGGAAGGGTTATGGCCAGGAGGATAATTCTTGGGTTTTTGCCTCCGATGTTCATGCTCCCGATTTGGTTCATGCTTTCCATTTGGCTCATCCTGATCGGCCTGGGAGCTCTGGTGAGGGTTCGGTGACCCCTCCTCAAGGGGGGGGGGGGGTACTGTTGTGAGTTCCGTTCTGGAGCTCCCTCCTGTGGTTGCTAATGGTATTTTTGCGAGTTCTGTCCTTGGGCTCCCTCTGGTGGTTTCAAGTGGAACTGCTGCTCTGTTAGGTAGCTGTGGCAGCTGCCTTCACTAATCGCCTTGCCTGGGTTTGTTATTTAAACCTGCTCTGGGCTTTAGTCCATGCCTGCTGACAATGTTCTTGGTTGGATTTGATTCTTCCCTTGGATTTCTCATATGGCCAGTCCTTGTCTGCAAAAGATAAGTTTTGCTAGTTTGTTTGTCCATTTGTTTGGACTCTATTGCTTTGCATTTTGTCTCTTTGTCCAGCTTGTCAATATGTCTTATTCAGGCTAGCTGGAAGCTCTGGGAAAGCAGATTTGCCCCTCCACACCGTGAGTCGGTGTGGAGTTTATTTTTGTAAACTCTGCGTGGATTTTGTAGTTTTTACACTGACCGCACAGTATCCTTTGCTCTCTGTCTATCTAGTTTAGTTTTGGCCTCCCTTTGCTGAAATCTAATTTCATTTCTGTGTTCGTCATTTCCCTTTCCTTTCACAGTCAATATTTGTGGGGGGCTGTCTTTCCTTTTGGGGGTTTCTCTGAGGCAAGATAGCTTTCTATTTCCTTCTTTAGGGGTAGTTATATCTGAGGCTGTGACGAGGTGTCTAGGGAGTGTCAGGAACATCCCACGGCTATTTCTAGTTGTGTTGTTAGGATTAGGGACTGCGGTCAGTAGAGATACCACCTTCTCAGAGCTCGCTCAATGTTGCGTTTTAGCCACCAGGTCATTTCAGTGTGGCCTCTTAACCACCAGGTCATAACCATACACATGCTGTTGGCTAAGACTATGATTACAATGCCATGGACCCCTGTTGGGGACTACGAAAAGGTTCCCTTTAAAGATGTTTTTTTACATAGCAGTATACCAGGGTAGAAATATATTGCTTTGTTTGTTACTAAATACAAAACAATGGTTAATATATAGAAAAGTATGCAAAAGTACCAGCTATGGAATCCCGAATTGTTTGTCGTCTGAAAGAAGGGGCTACCATTCTGTCATAGGGCAAAATATATTACAGGTCCTTCTCAAAAAATTAGCATATAGTGTTAAATTTCATTATTTACCATAATGTAATGATTACAATTAAACTTTCATATATTATAGATTCATTATCCACCAACTGAAATTTGTCAGGTCTTTTATTGTTTAAATACTGATGATTTTGGCATACAACTCCTGATAACCCAAAAAACCTGTCTCAATAAATTAGCATATCAAGAAAAGGTTCTCTAAACGACCTATTACCCTAATCTTCTGAATCAACTAATTAACTCTAAACACATGCAAAAGATACCTGAGGCTTTTATAAACTCCCTGCCTGGTTCATTACTCAAAACCCCCATCATGGGTAAGACTAGCGACTAGTGTTGAGCGATACCGTCCGATACTTGAAAGTATCGGTATCGGATAGTATCGGCCGATACCCGAAAAATATCGGATATCGCCGATACCGATATCCGATACCAATACAAGTCAATGGGACATCAAGTATCGGAAGGTATTCTCATGGTTCCCAGGGTCTGAAGGAGAGGAAACTCTCCTTCAGGCCCTGGGATCCATAGGGATGTGTAAAATAAAGAATTAAAATAAAAAATATTGATATATTTACCTCTCCGGCGGCCCCTGAACTCAGCGCGGGTAACCGGCAGGCTTCTTTGTTCAAAATCAGCGCTTTTAGGACCTGAGAATCACGTCCCGGCTTCTGATTGGTCGCGGGCCGCCCATGTGACCGCCACGCGACCAATCACAAGCCGCGACGTCACCGCAAGCTATTAATGCGCTCATTTTTAAAAATGAGCGCGTTAATGACTTTCAAAGACGTAGCGGCTTGTGATTGGTCGCGGCCACGCGACCAATCACAAGCCGCTACGTCTTTGAAAGCCATTAACGCGCTCATTTTTAAAAATGAGCGCGTTAATAGCTTGCGGTGACGTCGCGGCTTGTGATTGGTCGCGTGGCCGCGACCAATCACAAGCCGCTACGTCTTTGAAAGTCATTAACGCGCTCATTTTTAAAAATGAGCGCGTTAATAGCTTGCGGTGACGTCGCGGCTTGTGATTGGTCGCGTGGCGGAAAAATATCGGATATCGCCGATACCGATATCCGATACCAATACAAGTCAATGGGACATCAAGTATCGGAAGGTATTCTCATGGTTCCCAGGGTCTGAAGGAGAGGAAACTCTCCTTCAGGCCCTGGGATCCATAGGGATGTGTAAAATAAAGAATTAAAATAAAAAATATTGATATATTTACCTCTCCGGCGGCCCCTGAACTCAGCGCGGGTAACCGGCAGGCTTCTTTGTTCAAAATCAGCGCTTTTAGGACCTGAGAATCACGTCCCGGCTTCTGATTGGTCGCGGGCCGCCCATGTGACCGCCACGCGACCAATCACAAGCCGCTACGTCTTTGAAAGTCATTAACGCGCTCATTTTTAAAAATGAGCGCGTTAATAGCTTGCGGTGACGTCGCGGCTTGTGATTGGTCGCGTGGCGGTCACATGGGCGGCCCGCGACCAATCAGAAGCCGGGACGTGATTCTCAGGTCCTAAAAGCGCTGATTTTGAACAACGAAGCCTGCCGGTTACCCGCGCTGAGTCCAGGGGCCGCCGGAGAGGTAAATATATCAATATTTTTTATTTTAATTCTTTATTTTACACATCTCTATGTATCCGATACCGATACCCGATACCACAAAAGTATCGGATCTCGGTATCGGAATTCCGATACCGCAAGTATCGGCCGATACCCGATACTTGCGGTATCGGAATGCTCAACACTACTAGCGACCTGACAGATGTCAAGAAGGCCATCATTGACACCCTCAAGCAAGAGGGTAAGACCCAGAAAGAAATTTCTCAACAAATAGGCTGTTCCCAGAGTGCTGTATCAAGGCACCTCAATGGTAAGTCTGTTGGAAGGAAACAATGTGGCAGAAAACGCTGTACAACGAGAAGAGGAGACCGGACCCTGAGGAAGATTGTGGAGAAGGACCGATTCCAGACCTTGGGGAACCTGAGGAAGCAGTGGACTGAGTCTGGTGTGGAAACATCCAGAGCCACCGTGCACAGGCGTGTGCAGGAAATGGGCTACAGGTGCCGCATTCCCCAGGTAAAGCCACTTTTGAACCATAAACAGCGGCAGAGGCGCCTGACCTGGGCTACAGAGAAGCAGCACTGGACTGTTGCTAAGTGGTCCCAAGTACTTTTTTCTGATGAAAGCAAATTTTGCATGTCATTCGGAAATCAAGGTGCCAGAGTCTGGAGGAAGACTGGGGAGAAGGAAATGCCAAAATGCCTGAAGTCCAGTGTCAAGTACCCACAGTCAGTGATGGTGTGGGGTGCCATGTCAGCTGCTGGTGTTGGTCCACTGTGTTTCATCAAGGGCAGGGTCAATGCAGCTAGCTATCAGGAGATTTTGGAGCACTTCATTCTTCCATCGGCTGAAATGCTTTATGGAGATGAAGATTTCATTTTTCAGCACGACCTGGCACCTGCTCACAGTGCCAAAACCACTGGTAAATGGTTTACTGACCATGGTATTACTGTGCTCAATTGGCCTGCCAACTCTCCTGACCTGAACCCCATAGAGAATCTGTGGGATATTGTGAAGAGAAAGTTGAGAGACGCAAGACCCAACACTCTGGATGAGCTTAAGGCCGCTATTGAAGCATCCTGGGCCTCCATAACATCTCAGCAGTGTCACAGGCTGATTGCCTCAATGCCACGCCGCATTGAAGCAGTCATTTCTGCCAAAGGATTCCCGACCAAGTATTGAGTGCATAACTGAACATTATTATTTGTTGGTTTTTTTGTTTGTTATTAAAAAACACTTTTATTTGATTGGATGGGTGAAATATGCTAATTTATTGAGACAGGTTTTTTGGGTTATCAGGAGTTGTATGCCAAAATCATCAGTATTTAAACAATAAAAGACCTGACAAATTTCAGTTGGTGGATAATTAATCTATAATATATGAAAATTTAATTGTAATCATTACATTATGGTAAATAATGAAATTTAACACTATATGCTAATTTTTTGAGAAGGACCTGTAGTATTTTCTATGTAAATATGTTTATGCCCATAAAAACAAAAGTATTCTTGTATTTTCCTTAGAAATGAAATCAATAAATTCACTACTGTGCATGAAAAAAGTACCATATGAATAAATGCAGAGTTGTTCCGATAGTTTTCGTCTCTTGCCTACTCACTCGCTTGAACATTAAGCTTTCAGCTACATGAACATAATTTTTAGTTTTTCCTTTTGGCACAAAATGTCATTTGTGAAGTTCAAGGCAATCACAGATTTGGCTGGAGGTTGAACTATAATCAACAGATATTTGATCGTCTTTTAGCACACACTGTAAACAAGACCCCCAAGTTATAGTGAGAGTTGGAGAAATAAAACATGTTGGTCTAGTTGAGATGGGTCACTCACACTTTAATATTACCATGTTTTGTTTTTGATATCTTCAAATAGGGAAATATCATTGACAAAGCAGGAAGGTGATGGAAGCATACTTACTTATTATTCTGCAACTCTAGGCTAGAGATTTTAAGCAATTCCTACTGTTACGATTCTCACCAGAATATCCTTTAACTTAAATTTGTTGTAGCTAACTCAAAAATGTTCACAGCAAAAAGGTGGGGACTTCCTTGGTCAGTTCTCCAGATCGCTGTGTCCAGGACTGCACGAACTGGCCCATGTTCCATTTTCCTGCGACTGCCTTCTATTGCTGTAGCCTATGCCAGGTTTCTCAGATAGCCCTGCAAACTCTTGTGACATCATCACCCAAAGTCTTCTAAAGCCAATCCAGACAGCAATGTGTGTCGGAGTATTCAGTAAGTTTTGTATGCAGTTTTGTGCTTTAGAGTTGGCCACCATCCATTACTCTTGGCTAGCAATCATATCTACAGGAAACTCCTGATTGTTTCTCAACCACCTACCTTTACTACTGCTTAACCTTCATCAGCTGTAACCATAACAAGCTAGTCTCTAGTACTGTTCACCCTAAAGATGTTGCTTTCGCATGAGTGTATCCTCTCTACCAACAGGTACTCAGTTTCCTTGTTCTTCAAAGCTGCCATCATTTCTGCCATGGACTATCTTTGGCTCGATCTCGAGTCATGGCAACTTGATGGTTGAACAATCTATAGGAAGGTCAATCTTGTGCAAGCCTGATTAGGTCCACCAAGGTCTTCTCTGCTATTATTTTGATAGTATCAAGCCATCAAGCTGGTCTTCCTCTTCGCCTTGTTCCTTTATTCTTCCAACCATTTAAGTCCTTCTCCAGTGATCGCTCTCTTCATTTGAAGCGTCTAAAGTAGGCAAGTCATAGCTTGGTGATCCTTGCTGCCCGTGACATGTCTAGCTTGATTTGTTCCAAAATCAGTTTGTCATTTCTTCTTGCCACCCATGGTTTTGATAACATTCCTCTCCAGCACCGCATTTTGATTTTTCTTCTGTCAGTTTCCTTGTTCATCAATGCTGCCATCATTTCTGCCAAGGACTATCTTTGGCTCGATCTCGAGTCATGGCAACTTGATGGATGAACAATCTATAGGAAGGTCAATCTTGTGCAAGCCTGGATAGGTCCACCAAGGTCTTCTCTGCTATTATTTTGATAGTATCAAGCCATCAAGCTGGTCTTCCTCTTCGCCTTGTTCCTTTAATCTTCCAACCATTAAGTCCTTCTCCAGTGATCGCTCTCTTCGTTTGAAGTAGGCAAGTCATAGCTTGGTGATCCTTGTTGCCCGTGACATGTTTAGCTTGATTTGTTCAAAAATCAGTTTGTCTTTTCTTCTTGCCACCCATGGTTTTGATTAGAGTTGAGCGACCTTGACCTTTTTAGAGTCGAGCCGGGTTTTGCGAAACCCGACTATGTCCAAAGTCGGGTCGAGTGAAATCGGCCGATTATGACGTAAAGTCGGGATCGACCGAAACACGAAACCCAATGCAAGTCAATGGGGCAGCATAGTCGGCAGTGAGTGGGGGCCAGGAAAACACCTAGAGTGCCCATTTTAATGTCAAAACCATCCATTCTTCTTAATGAAGCTTGTCAAGCGTAATTTACCTTATAATAATTGGAAGGCATTTGAAATTGGGGGTCATTTGGCTAAAGTTGTGGGGGGTAGGGCTGGTTCAAGTAATTAGTGGGCCCAGGAAATCTGGACCACGTCACGGCAGTGGAGCAGGGAGAGGTAAGTATTTCAACTTTGCAAGTGCTGTGAACCTGAGCAAGCAGGGGGGGCCCACTCGTTGGCATTGGCACTGGCACAGGGCCCCTCAAAGTACAGCGGTGTGTTTGCACGGCGGGGGCGCCTCCCACCGGCAGCAACACTTTTGCGTACTATGAGAGGCCCTGTGCCAGTGACGTCGCCAACTAGTATTCCTCCCCCCACCTGATGAAGGAACCTGCACTTTCATCTGCACCTTCCTCTTTGTCCCCGTGTAAGGTGGTATGGTATGCGGGAAGAGCAACCTGACTTTCAGCAGGGTCACAATGTTGTTGTGTAGCGTGCACGGGGAATGTTGCGTTATGGGTCAATGTACCAGCAGACTCATCTATCACTGGCTGGGCAATGGGCACGATGAAGTGGAAACACAGATATAGGCCCAAAGAAGAAAGTGGGCTAAATGCAGTTCAAAATTGGTAACACAGGAATAACCAGGGGGCATTGCAGTGGAGGACAACTGGAATGAGAGGCTGACACAGAGAGTAGGGCCAAATCAGTAAGTAGTCGAAATGCAGTTCAAAATTGGCAACCGTAGTAAACAGGCGGCACAGCTTTGTTCAGTGGAGGAGAACAGCAAGGAGTGGCAGACACCGATAGTAGGCCCCAACCCAACTAGTAGGCCAAATGCAGTCTAACATTAACAACTACTTAACGAGAGGCTGAAAATGGTATTTCAGGACAGGAAACCAGGAGAACAGCAAGGAGTGGCAGACACCGATAGTAGGCCCCAAACCAACTAGTACGCCAAATGCAGTTGTTCCATTTAACCACAATTTAATGAGAGCCTGAAGATAGAAGCTCAGGAAAGGCAACCTGGGGAACACCTTGGAGTGTAACACACCATCTCTCTCCACCCCATACCCATTTTGTAGGCCTAATGCTGTGTACTTTTCTACAACTACTAAACGAGAGTCGGAAGACCGAAGCAATGGCGAGGAAACCTGGGGAACACCTTGGAGTGTAACACACCATCTCTCTCCACCCCATACCCAATTTGTAGGCCTAATGCAGCCTACTTTCCGACACCTACTAAACGAGAGCATGAAGATCGAAGCTCAGGAAAGGCAACCTGGGGAACACCTTGGAGTGTAACACACCATCTCTCTCCACCCCATACCCATTTTTTAGGCCTAATGCAGTGTACTTTTCTACAACTACTAAACGAGAGTCGGAAGACCGAAGCAATGGCAAGGAAACCTGGGGAACACCTTGGAGTGTAACACACCATCTCTCTCCACCCCATTCCCCATTTTTTAGGCCTAATGCAGCCTACTTTCCGACACCTACTAAACGAGAGCATGAAGATCGAAGCTCAGGAAAGGCAACCTGGGGAACACCTTGGAGTGTAACACACCATCTCTCTCCACCCCATACCCATTTTGTAGGCCTAATGCTGTGTACTTTTCTACAACTACTAAACGAGAGTCGGAAGACCGAAGCAATGGCAAGGAAACCTGGGGAACACCTTGGAGTGTAACACACCATCTCTCTCCACCCCATACCCAATTTGTAGGCCTAATGCAGCCTACTTTCCGACACCTACTAAACGAGAGCATGAAGATCGAAGCTCAGGAAAGGCAACCTGGGGAACACCTTGGAGTGTAACACACCATCTCTCTCCACCCCATACCCATTTTGTAGGCCTAATGCTGTGTACTTTTCTACAACTACTAAACGAGAGTCGGAAGACCGAAGCAATGGCAAGGAAACCTGGGGAACACCTTGGAGTGTAACACACCATCTCTCTCCACCCCATACCCAATTTGTAGGCCTAATGCAGCCTACTTTCCGACACCTACTAAACGAGAGCATGAAGATCGAAGCTCAGGAAAGGCAACCTGGTGAAAACCTTGGAGTGTAACACAACCTGTCTCTACACCCCATACCAAATTTGTAGGCCTAATGCAGCGTAGTTTCCACCAACTACTAAATGAGAGCCGGAAGATCGAAGCTCATGAAAGGCAACCCGGGGAACACCTTGGAGTGTAACACAACCTCTCTCTACACCACGAAAGGGCTGATTCTTAGGAAGGAAGGCTGTTGTAAATAAGCATTGCGCGTCCGAGGGTGATTATATTCTTATTCGGTATCTACTCACCCTCGGACGCGCCATGCTTCTTGATTTGTAATTAATGTTTATTTGCAATGTGCTTTTGACTTACTCAATTATTTTTTTAATTATTGATTTTATTAAATTAATAGTTTAACATCTTATTGGAAATAATTTAAAGGAGACGCGACAGGACAACACTCGGTGGATGCCATATCTGTGTTAACAACTCCAAAAAACTTTCAGTTAACTTCTTGCAGGAGAAAGAAATTGTAGCTGTTGGACCTTTGTAGTACAGTTCCAGATATTTGTTGTGTGTTTGTTTTGATTGTTAAAATGTCTGCATTTGAGATCTCAACACGATCTTATTTTTTATAATCAAATTAATTTTTTAAATATTTTATTAGGTTGGTTCAAGGGGTACACGGGCCGCAGTAGACAGGTCAGTGGAGGCCTAGTGGAAGGAGGGACCGCAGATGCGCCACTGTTTCACCCATACACAATTAGTAGGCCTAATGCAGCGTAGTTTCCAACAGCTACTAAACGAGAGCCGGAAGATCGAAGATCAGGAAAGGCAACCTGGGGAACACCTTGGAGTGTAACACAACCTCTCTCTACACCACGGAAGGGCTGATTCTTAGGAAGGAAGGCTGTTGTAAATAAGCATTGCGCGTCCGAGGGTGATTATATTCTTATTCGGTATCTACTCACCCTCGGACGCGCCATGCTTCTTGATTTGTAATTAATGTTTATTTGCAATGTGCTTTTGACTTACTCAATTATTTTTTTAATTATTGATTTTATTAAATTAATAGTTTAACATCTTATTGGAAATAATTTAAAGGAGACGCGACAGGACAACACTCGGTGGATGCCATATTTGTGTTAACAACTCCAAAAAACTTTCAGTTAACTTCTTGCAGGAGAAAGAAATTGTAGCTGTTGGACCTTTGTAGTACAGTTCCAGATATTTGTTGTGTGTTTGTTTTGATTGTTAAAATGTCTGCATTTGAGATCTCAACACGATCTTATTTTTTATAATCAAATTAATTTTTTAAATATTTTATTAGGTTGGTTCAAGGGGTACACGGGCCGCAGTAGACAGGTCAGTGGAGGCCTAGTGGAAGGAGGGACCGCAGATGCGCCACTGTTTCACCCATACACAATTAGTAGGCCTAATGCAGCGTAGTTTCCAACAGCTACTAAACGAGAGCCGGAAGATCGAAGCTCAGGAAAGGCAACCTGGGGAACACCTTGGAGTGTAACACAACCTCTCTCTACACCACGGAAGGGCTGATTCTTAGGAAGGAAGGCTGTTGTAAATAAGCATTGCGCGTCCGAGGGTGATTATATTCTTATTCGGTATCTACTCACCCTCGGACGCGCCATGCTTCTTGATTTGTAATTAATGTTTATTTCCAATGTGCTTTTGACTTACTCAATTATTTTTTTAATTATTGATTTTATTAAATTAATAGTTTAACATCTTATTGGAAATAATTTAAAGGAGACGCGACAGGACAACACTCGGTGGATGCCATATCTGTGTTAACAACTCCAAAAAACTTTCAGTTAACTTCTTGCAGGAGAAAGAAATTGTAGCTGTTGGACCTTTGTAGTACAGTTCCAGATATTTGTTGTGTGTTTGTTTTGATTGTTAAAATGTCTGCATTTGAGATCTCAACACGATCTTATTTTTTATAATCAAATTAATTTTTTTTATATTTAATGATGTTGGTTCAAGGGGTACACGGGCAGCAATAGACAGGTCAGTGGAGGCCTAGTGGAAGGAGTGACGGCAGACAGGCATCAAAGGCCTAACATTGGGCTGGCTGTAGGCAAGTTAAAATTGGTTCCAGGGGAACACGGCCATCAGTGGCCTGGTCAGTGTAGTTGTAGTTGAAAGAACGGGACGCAGACAGGCTTCGAAGGCCTAACATAATAACATAGGGCTGGCTGTAGGCAAGTTAAAATTGGTTCCAAGGGAACACGGCCATCAGTGGCCTGGTCAGTGTAGTTGTAGTTGAAAGAACGGGACGCAGACAGGCTTCGAAGGCCTAACATAACAAACTTGGGCTGGCTGTAGGCACTTTTAAATTTGTTCCAGGGGTACATGGGCAGCAGTGTATGGTCAGTGGAAGTCTAGTGGAAGGAGTGACCGCAGACAGGCTTCCAAGGCCTAACATAACAAACCTGGGCTGGCTGTAGGCACTTTTAAATTGGTTCCAGGGGTACACGGGCAGCAGTGGTCTGGTCAGTGGAAGTCTAGTGGAAGGAGTGACCGCAGACAGGCTTCCAAGGCCTAACATAACAAACTTGGGCTGGCTGTAGGCACTTTTAAATTGGTTCCAGGGGTACACGGGCAGCAGTGGTCTGGTCTGTGGAAGTCTAGTGGAAGGAGTGACCGCAGACAGGCTTCGAAGGCCTAACATAACAAACTTGGGCTGGCTGTAGGCACTTTTAAATTGGTTCCAGGGGTACACGGGCAGCAGTGGTCTGGTCAGTGGAAGTCTAGTGGAAGGAGTGACCGCAGACAGGCTTCCAAGGCCTAACATAACAAACTTGGGCTGGCTGTAGGCACTTTTAAATTGGTTCCAGGGGTACACGGGCAGCAGGGGTCTGGTCAGTGGAAGTCTAGTGGAAGGAGTGACCGCAGACAGGCTTCCAAGGCCTAACATAACAAACTTGGGCTGGCTGTAGGCACTTTTAAATTGGTTCCAGGGGTACACGGGCAGCAGTGGTCTGGTCTGTGGAAGTCTAGTGGAAGGAGTGACCGCAGACAGGCTTCGAAGGCCTAACATAACAAACTTGGGCTGGCTGTAGGCACTTTTAAATTGGTTCCAGGGGTACACGGGCAGCAGTGGTCTGGTCAGTGGAAGTCTAGTGGAAGGAGTGACCGCAGACAGGCTTCCAAGGCCTAACATAACAAACTTGGGCTGGCTGTAGGCACTTTTAAATTGGTTCCAGGGGTACACGGGCAGCAGTGGTCTGGTCTGTGGAAGTCTAGTGGAAGGAGTGACCGCAGACAGGCTTCGAAGGCCTAACATAATAACATAGGGCTGGCTGTAGGCAAGTTAAAATTGGTTCCAAGGGAACACGGCCATCAGTGGCCTGGTCAGTGTAGTTGTAGTTGAAAGAACGGGACGCAGACAGGCTTCGAAGGCCTAACATAACAAACTTGGGCTGGCTGTAGGCACTTTTAAATTTGTTCCAGGGGTACATGGGCAGCAGTGTATGGTCAGTGGAAGTCTAGTGGAAGGAGTGACCGCAGACAGGCTTCCAAGGCCTAACATAACAAACTTGGGCTGGCTGTAGGCACTTTTAAATTGGTTCCAGGGGTACACGGGCAGCAGTGGTCTGGTCAGTGGAAGTCTAGTGGAAGGAGTGACCGCAGACAGGCTTCCAAGGCCTAACATAACAAACTTGGGCTGGCTGTAGGCACTTTTAAATTGGTTCCAGGGGTACACGGGCAGCAGTGGTCTGGTCAGTGGAAGTCTAGTGGAAGGAGTGACCGCAGACAGGCTTCCAAGGCCTAACATAACAAACTTGGGCTGGCTGTAGGCACTTTTAAATTGGTTCCAGGGGTACACGGGCAGCAGTGGTCTGGTCTGTGGAAGTCTAGTGGAAGGAGTGACCGCAGACAGGCTTCGAAGGCCTAACATAACAAACTTGGGCTGGCTGTAGGCACTTTTAAATTGGTTCCAGGGGTACACGGGCAGCAGTGGTCTGGTCAGTGGAAGTCTAGTGGAAGGAGTGACCGCAGACAGGCTTCCAAGGCCTAACATAACAAACTTGGGCTGGCTGTAGGCACTTTTAAATTGGTTCCAGGGGTACACGGGCAGCAGTGGTCTGGTCTGTGGAAGTCTAGTGGAAGGAGTGACCGCAGACAGGCTTCGAAGGCCTAACATAACAAACTTGGGCTGGCTGTAGGCACTTTTAAATTGGTTCCAGGGGTACACGGGCAGCAGTGGTCTGGTCTGTGGAAGTCTAGTGGAAGGAGTGACCGCAGACAGGCTTCGAAGGCCTAACATAACAAACTTGGGCTGGCTGTAGGCACTTTTAAATTGGTTCCAGGGGTACACGGGCAGCAGTGGTCTGGTCAGTGGAAGTCTAGTGGAAGGAGTGACCGCAGACAGGCTTCCAAGGCCTAACATAACAAACTTGGGCTGGCTGTAGGCACTTTTAAATTGGTTCCAGGGGTACACGGGCAGCAGTGGTCTGGTCAGTGGAAGTCTAGTGGAAGGAGTGACCGCAGACAGGCTTCCAAGGCCTAACATAACAAACTTGGGCTGGCTGTAGGCACTTTTAAATTGGTTCCAGGGGTACACGGGCAGCAGTGGTCTGGTCAGTGGAAGTCTAGTGGAAGGAGTGACCGCAGACAGGCTTCGAAGGCCTAACATAACAAACTTGGGCTGGCTGTAGGCACTTTTAAATTGGTTCCAGGGGTACACGGGCAGCAGTGGTCTGGTCTGTGGAAGTCTAGTGGAAGGAGTGACCGCAGACAGGCTTCGAAGGCCTAACATAACAAACTTGGGCTGGCTGTAGGCACTTTTAAATTGGTTCCAGGGGTACACGGGCAGCAGTGGTCTGGTCAGTGGAAGTCTAGTGGAAGGAGTGACCGCAGACAGGCTTCCAAGGCCTAACATAACAAACTTGGGCTGGCTGTAGGCACTTTTAAATTGGTTCCAGGGGTACACGGGCAGCAGTGGTCTGGTCAGTGGAAGTCTAGTGGAAGGAGTGACCGCAGACAGGCTTCCAAGGCCTAACATAACAAACTTGGGCTGGCTGTAGGCACTTTTAAATTGGTTCCAGGGGTACACGGGCAGCAGTGGTCTGGTCTGTGGAAGTCTAGTGGAAGGAGTGACCGCAGACAGGCTTCGAAGGCCTAACATAACAAACTTGGGCTGGCTGTAGGCACTTTTAAATTGGTTCCAGGGGTACACGGGCAGCAGTGGTCTGGTCAGTGGAAGTCTAGTGGAAGGAGTGACCGCAGACAGGCTTCCAAGGCCTAACATAACAAACTTGGGCTGGCTGTAGGCACTTTTAAATTGGTTCCAGGGGTACACGGGCAGCAGTGGTCTGGTCAGTGGAAGTCTAGTGGAAGGAGTGACCGCAGACAGGCTTCCAAGGCCTAACATAACAAACTTGGGCTGGCTGTAGGCACTTTTAAATTGGTTCCAGGGGTACACGGGCAGCAGTGGTCTGGTCTGTGGAAGTCTAGTGGAAGGAGTGACCGCAGACAGGCTTCGAAGGCCTAACATAACAAACTTGGGCTGGCTGTAGGCACTTTTAAATTGGTTCCAGGGGTACACGGGCAGCAGTGGTCTGGTCAGTGGAAGTCTAGTGGAAGGAGTGACCGCAGACAGGCTTCCAAGGCCTAACATAACAAACTTGGGCTGGCTGTAGGCACTTTTAAATTGGTTCCAGGGGTACACGGGCAGCAGTGGTCTGGTCTGTGGAAGTCTAGTGGAAGGAGTGACCGCAGACAGGCTTCGAAGGCCTAACATAATAACATAGGGCTGGCTGTAGGCAAGTTAAAATTGGTTCCAAGGGAACACGGCCATCAGTGGCCTGGTCAGTGTAGTTGTAGTTGAAAGAACGGGACGCAGACAGGCTTCGAAGGCCTAACATAACAAACTTGGGCTGGCTGTAGGCACTTTTAAATTTGTTCCAGGGGTACATGGGCAGCAGTGTATGGTCAGTGGAAGTCTAGTGGAAGGAGTGACCGCAGACAGGCTTCCAAGGCCTAACATAACAAACTTGGGCTGGCTGTTGGCACTTTTAAATTGGTTCCAGGGGTACACGGGCAGCAGTGGTCTGGTCAGTGGAAGTCTAGTGGAAGGAGTGACCGCAGACAGGCTTCCAAGGCCTAACATAACAAACTTGGGCTGGCTGTAGGCACTTTTAAATTGGTTCCAGGGGTACACGGGCAGCAGTGGTCTGGTCAGTGGAAGTCTAGTGGAAGGAGTGACCGCAGACAGGCTTCCAAGGCCTAACATAACAAACTTGGGCTGGCTGTAGGCACTTTTAAATTGGTTCCAGGGGTACACGGGCAGCAGTGGTCTGGTCTGTGGAAGTCTAGTGGAAGGAGTGACCGCAGACAGGCTTCGAAGGCCTAACATAACAAACTTGGGCTGGCTGTAGGCACTTTTAAATTGGTTCCAGGGGTACACGGGCAGCAGTGGTCTGGTCAGTGGAAGTCTAGTGGAAGGAGTGACCGCAGACAGGCTTCCAAGGCCTAACATAACAAACTTGGGCTGGCTGTAGGCACTTTTAAATTGGTTCCAGGGGTACACGGGCAGCAGTGGTCTGGTCTGTGGAAGTCTAGTGGAAGGAGTGACCGCAGACAGGCTTCGAAGGCCTAACATAACAAACTTGGGCTGGCTGTAGGCACTTTTAAATTGGTTCCAGGGGTACACGGGCAGCAGTGGTCTGGTCTGTGGAAGTCTAGTGGAAGGAGTGACCGCAGACAGGCTTCGAAGGCCTAACATAACAAACTTGGGCTGGCTGTAGGCACTTTTAAATTGGTTCCAGGGGTACACGGGCAGCAGTGGTCTGGTCAGTGGAAGTCTAGTGGAAGGAGTGACCGCAGACAGGCTTCCAAGACCTAACATAACAAACTTGGGCTGGCTGTAGGCACTTTTAAATTGGTTCCAGGGGTACACGGGCAGCAGTGGTCTGGTCAGTGGAAGTCTAGTGGAAGGAGTGACCGCAGACAGGCTTCCAAGGCCTAACATAACAAACTTGGGCTGGCTGTAGGCACTTTTAAATTGGTTCCAGGGGTACACGGGCAGCAGTGGTCTGGTCAGTGGAAGTCTAGTGGAAGGAGTGACCGCAGACAGGCTTCCAAGGCCTAACATAACAAACTTGGGCTGGCTGTAGGCACTTTTAAATTGGTTCCAGGGGTACACGGGCAGCAGTGGTCTGGTCTGTGGAAGTCTAGTGGAAGGAGTGACCGCAGACAGGCTTCGAAGGCCTAACATAACAAACTTGGGCTGGCTGTAGGCACTTTTAAATTGGTTCCAGGGGTACACGGGCAGCAGTGGTCTGGTCAGTGGAAGTCTAGTGGAAGGAGTGACCGCAGACAGGCTTCCAAGGCCTAACATAACAAACTTGGGCTGGCTGTAGGCACTTTTAAATTGGTTCCAGGGGTACACGGGCAGCAGTGGTCTGGTCTGTGGAAGTCTAGTGGAAGGAGTGACCGCAGACAGGCTTCGAAGGCCTAACATAACAAACTTGGGCTGGCTGTAGGCACTTTTAAATTGGTTCCAGGGGTACACGGGCAGCAGTGGTCTGGTCAGTGGAAGTCTAGTGGAAGGAGTGACCGCAGACAGGCTTCGAAGGCCTAACATAACAAAATTGGGCTGGCTGTAGGCACTTTAAATTGGTTCCAGGGGTACATGGGCAGCAGTGTATGGTCAGTGGAAGTCTAGTGGAAGGAGTGACGGCAGACAGTCTTCGAAGGCCTAACATAACAAAATTGGGCTGACTGTAGGCACTTTTAAATTGGTTCCAGGGTAACACGGCCAGCAGTGGCCTGGTCAGTGTAGTAGTTGTAGAAAGAAGGGACCGCAGACAGGCTTCGAAGGCCTAACATAACAAAAATGTCAAAACAATGGTATTGTCAGTGCCAGGCATTGAAGGATGTCAGCGCCTAGACTACACATTGGTGAAGCTGTGAGAGATAATTTTGCTAGTGGAAGAGCACTGTTTGAGCTGGGGGGGGGAACTGTCTTGTGGCCGGCGGTACAGGCACAGGGCCCCTCATATTACAACGGTGTGTCTGACGTTGGGTGCGCACCACCACCGCCAGAGACACTTTATTGTACTATGAGGGACCCAGTGGCAGTGCCGTCGACCAAAAGCGGCCACACCCACCTCTTCAGACAAACAGCACTCTCAAGGGTCCAAGCGCAAAGTGGCGATAGCACGGCCCCGTGTGGGGAGTTTGGCCATTTCGTGAGGTGGAAACATGTCGTATGCTGGACAATCAGGTGAAGAAAATTACGAGATTGGAAAAGTCATTCAGAATAGTCCACAGGCAAGACCTTTTCATAGGAAAGCTAGGTGTCAGCCGGGCAGGGTGGGGCAAAAGATTTTGAAATCCAGTTGTGGTTCATTTTAATGAAGGTTAGATCATCTACATTTTGGGTAGCCAGACGAGTCCTTTTTTCTGTTAGTATTGAACCTGCAGCACTGAATACTCTTTCTGATAGGACACTAGCTGCCGGGCAAGCAAGCTCCTGCAATGCATATTCTGCCAATTCTGGCCAGGTGTCTAATTTGGATGCCCAGTAATCAAATGGGAATGACGGTTGAGGGAGAACGTCGATAAGGGATGAAAAATAGTTTGTAACCATACTGGACAAATGTTGTCTCCTGTCACTTTGAATTGATGCTGCAGTACCTGTCCTGTCTGCGGTCATAGAAAAATCACTCCACAACCTGGTCAGAAAACCCCTCTGGCCAACGCCACTTCTGTTTTCTGCCCCTCTAACACCTCTGGTCTGCTGGCCCCTGGAGCTCGTGTGAGAACGATCACGGGCGCTGTGTGCAGGGAATGCCAGAAGCAAACGGTCAACAAGAGTTGATTGTTTTGTTGCTAATATTAGTTCCAAGTTCTCATGTGGCATAATATTTTGCAATTTGCCTTTATAGCGAGGATCAAGGAGGCAGGCCAACCAGTAATCGTCATCGTTCATCATTTTTGTAATGCGTGTGTCCCTTTTGAGGATACGCAAGGCATAATCCGCCATGTGGGCCAAAGTTCCCGTTGTCAAATCTGTGGTTGTGCTTGGTTGAGGGGCAGTTGCAGGCAAATCTACGTCACTTGTGTCCCTCAAAAAACCAGAACCCGGCCTTGCCACGCCACCAATTTCCCGTGCCCCCGGGAAAGCTTCCTCATTAAAAATATACTCATCCCCATCATCCTCCTCATCCTCCACCTCCTCTTCGCCCGGTACCTCGTCATGTACACTGCCCTGACCAGACAATCGCTGACTGTCATCAAGGCTTTCCTCTTCCTCTGGTGCAGACGCCTGATCCTTTATGTGCGTCAAACTTTGCATCAGCAGACGCATTAGGGGGATGCTCATGCTTATTATGGCGTTGTCTGCACTAACCAGCCGTGTGCATTCCTCAAAACACTGAAGGACTTGACACATGTCTTGAATCTTCGACCACTGCACACCTGACAACTCCATGTCTGCCATCCTACTGCCTGCCCGTGTATGTGTATCCTCCCACAAAAACATAACAGCCCGCCTCTGTTCGCACAGTCTCTGAAGCATGTGCAGTGTTGAGTTCCACCTTGTTGCAACGTCTATGATTAGGCGATGCTGGGGAAGGTTCAAAGAACGCTGATAGGTCTGCATACGGCTGGAGTGTACAGGCGAACGGCGGATATGTGCGCAAAGTCCACGCACTTTGAGGAGCAGGTCGGATAACCCCGGATAACTTTTCAGGAAGCACTGCACCACCAGGTTTAAGGTGTGAGCCAGGCAAGGAATGTGTTTCAGTTGGGAAAGGGAGATGGCAGCCATGAAATTCCTTCCGTTATCACTCACTACCTTGCCTGCCTCAAGATCTACAGTGCCCAGCCACGACTGCGTTTCTTGCTGCAAGAACTCGGACAGAACTTCCGCGGTGTGTCTATTGTCGCCCAAACACTTCATAGCCAATACAGCCTGCTGACGTATGCCAGTAGCTGCCCCATAATGGGAGACCTGGTGTGCAACAGTGGCAGGTGCGGATGGAGTGTTTGTGCGACTGCGGTCTGTGGACGAGCTCTTGCTTCTGCAGGAGGACGAGGAGGAGGAGGAGGAGGAGGGGGTGCGAACGGCTACAGACAACTGTTTACTAGACCGTGGGCTAGGCAGAACTGTCCCAAACTTGCTGTCCCCTGTGGACCCTGAATCCACCACATTTACCCAGTGTGCCGTGATGGACACGTAACGTCCCTGGCCATGCCTACTGGTCCATGCATCTGTTGTCAGGTGCACCTTTGTGCTCACAGATTGCCTGAGTGCATGGACGATGCGCTCTTTAACATGCTGGTGGAGGGCTGGGATGGCTTTTCTGGAAAAAAAGTGTCGACTGGGTAGCTCGTAGCGTGGTACAGCGTAGTCCATCAGGTCTTTGAAAGCTTCGCTTTCAACTAACCGGTAGGGCATCATCTCTAACGAGATTAGTCTAGCTATGTGGGCGTTCAAACCCTGTGTACGCGGATGCGAGGCTAAGTATTTCCTTTTTCTAACCATAGTCTCATGTAGGGTGAGCTGGACTGGAGAGCTGGAGATCGTGGAACTAGCGGGGGTGCCGGTGGACATGGCAGACTGAGAGACGGTGGGAGATGGTATTGTTGCCGCCGGTGCCCTAGATGCAGTGTTTCCTACTACGAAACTGGTGATTCCCTGACCCTGACTGCTTTGGCCTGGCAAAGATACCTGCACAGATACAGCAGGTGGTGCGCTAAATGGTGGTCCTACACTGCCGGAAGGGATGTTGCGTTGATGACTAGCTTCATTGGCCGAGGGTGCAACAACCTTAAGGGACGTTTGGTAGTTAGTCCAAGCTTTCAAATGCATGGTGGTTAAATGTCTATGCATGCAACTAGTATTGAGACTTTTCAGATTCTTACCTCTGCTTAAGGAAGTAGAACATTTTTGACAGATGACTTTGCGCTGATCAATTGGATGTTGTTTAAAAAAATGCCAGACTGCACTCTTTCTAGCATCGGATACCTTTTCAGGCATTGCAGACTGAGCTTTAACCGGATGGCCACGCTGTCCTCCACCAGGTTTTGGCTTTGCCACGCGTTTTGGGCAAGATATGGGCCCGGCAGATGGAACCTGTGGCGATGTTGATGCCTGCTGCGGCCCCTCCTCCTCCTCTGCTTCAGAACTGCTGCCGCCTGCACCCTGTTCCCCCAATGGCTGCCAATCGGGGTCAAGAACTGGGTCATCTAATAACTCTTCTTGTACCTCCTGCGCAACTTCGTCTGTGTCACCGTGTCGTTCGGTGGTATAGCGTTCGTGATGGGGCAACATAGTCTCATCAGGGTCTGATTCTTGATCAGCACCCTGCGAGGGCAATGTTGTGGTCTGAGTCAAAGGACCAGCATAGTAGTCTGGCTGTGGCTGTGCGTCAGTGCACTCCATGTCAGATTCAATTTGTAATGGGCATGGACTGTTAACTGCTTCACTTTCTAAGCCAGGGACGGTATGTGTAAAGAGCTCCATGGAGTAACCCGTTGTGTCGCCTGCTGCATTCTTCTCTGTTGTTGTTTTTGCTGAAGAGGACAAGGAAGTGACTTGTCCCTGACCGTGAACATCCACTAACGACGCGCTGCTTTTACTTTTACCAGTTTCACGAGAGGAGGCAAAAGAGCTAGAGGCTGAGTCAGCAAGATAAGCCAAAACTTGCTCTTGCTGCTCCGGCTTTAAAAGCGGTTTTCCTAATCCCAGAAAAGGGAGCGTTCGAGGCCTTGTGTAGCCGGACGACGAACCTGGCTCCACAGCTCCAGACTTAGGTGCAATATTTTTTTCCCCACGACCACCTGATGCTCCACCACTACCACTACCCTCATTACCAGCTGACAATGAACGCCCCCGGCCACGACCTCTTCCACTAGACTTCCTCATTGTTTTAAAAACGTAACCAAACTAACGTTATTTGTTGCAGTCACACAACTTACACGGTGAGCTATAACTTCAGTATGATTTAGCTACCCCTTTACAGGTTGGTGAGACCACAGCGAAAATCAGGCCCAATGTTACACACTCTTTTTTTGGTGGCTGCAAATTAGAGAGATGCCCCACACGCAGGACTGTCACTGAAGCACAAATGTTAATATTAATGTCACACTATTATTTTTTTTTTATTTTTATTTTTTTCAGGAACACTTTAGAAACCCCCCAAAAAAAAAAAAATAGATTTTTGCAGGGAGAATTTAGAAAACAAATGTAACAAACTATATGCTTTCTATGGGCCACTGAGTGAGAGATGACGCACACAGGAATCAGGAGTGGCACACAAGCCCAGAGGCCAATATTTTTCTACCAATGATTGATGGAGTTATTTTCTCTGGTAGATTTTGGAACCCAAATCAAGGAAAAAAAATATAGGCTTTCTATGGACCACAATTGGAGAGAGAGAGAGAGAGAGAGAGAGAGAGAGAGAGATGGCACACCCAGGAGTCAAGACTGGCACACAAGCAGAAAGGCCAATATTAATCTCCCATTTTTTTGGGGGGTTTGTTTTTTTTTTTTTTTTTTTTTTTTTTTTCAGGGAGACTTTAGAAAAAAAAATAATAAAAAAAATATGATTTTATCAGGAAGAATTTAGAAACCAAATAAAATAAAATTATTTTTTCAGGGAGAATTTATAAAACAAATAAAAACAAAAATAGGCGTTCTATGGCCCACTGACTGAGAGATGACGCACACAGGAGTCAGGAGTGGCACACAAGCCCAGAGGCCAATATTTTTCTACCAATGATTGATGTAGTTATTTTCTCTGGTAGATTTTGGAACCCAAATCAAGGAAAAAAAATATAGGCTTTCTATGGACCACAATTGGAGAGAGAGAGAGAGAGAGAGAGAGGGCACACCCAGGAGTCAAGACTGGCACACAAGCAGAAAGGCCAATATTAATCTCCCACTGTTTTTTTTGTTTGTTTTTTTTTTTTTTTTTTCAGGGAGACTTTAGAAAAAAAAATAATAAAAAAAATATGATTTTATCAGGAAGAATTTAGAAACCAAATAAAATAAAATGATTTTTTCAGGGAGAATTTATAAAAAAAATAAAAACAAAAATAGGCGTTCTATGGCCCACTGACTGAGAGATGACGCACACAGGAGTCAGGAGTGGCACACAAGCCCAGAGGCCAATATTTTTCTACCAATGATTGATGTAGTTATTTTCTCTGGTAGATTTTGGAACCCAAATCAAGGAAAAAAAATATAGGCTTTCTATGGACCACAATTGGAGAGAGAGAGAGAGAGAGAGAGAGAGATGGCACACCCAGGAGTCAAGACTGGCACACAAGCAGAAAGGCCAATATTAATCTCCCACTGTTTTTTTTGGTTGTTTTTTTTTTTTTTTTTTCAGGGAGACTTTAGAAAAAAAAATAATAAAAAAAATATGATTTTATCAGGAAGAATTTAGAAACCAAATAAAATAAAATGATTTTTTCAGGGAGAATTTATAAAACAAATAAAAACAAAAATAGGCGTTCTATGGCCCACTGACTGAGAGATGACGCACACAGGAGTCAGGAGTGGCACACAAGCCCAGAGGCCAATATTTTTCTACCAATGATTGATGTAGTTATTTTCTCTGGTAGATTTTGGAACCCAAATCAAGGAAAAAAAATATAGGCTTTCTATGGACCACAATTGGAGAGAGAGAGAGAGAGAGAGAGAGAGAGAGATGGCACACCCAGGAGTCAAGACTGGCACACAAGCAGAAAGGCCAATATTAATCTCCCACTGTTTTTTTTGGTTGTTTTTTTTTTTTTTTTTCAGGGAGACTTTAGAAAAAAAAATAATAAAAAAAATATGATTTTATCAGGAAGAATTTAGAAACCAAATAAAATAAAATGATTTTTTCAGGGAGAATTTATAAAACAAATAAAACCAAAAATAGGCGTTCTATGGCCCACTGACTGAGAGATGACGCACCCAGGAGTCAAGACTGGCACACAAGCAGAAAGGCCAATATTAATCTCCCACTGTTTTTTTTTTTTTTTTTTTTTTTTCAGGGAGACTTTAGAAAAAAAAATAATAAAAAAAATATGATTTTATCAGGAAGAATTTAGAAACCAAATAAAATAAAATGATTTTTTCAGGGAGAATTTAGAAAACAAATAAAACCAAAAATAGGCGTTCTATGGCCCACTGACTGAGAGAGAGAGAGAGATGGAACGCTTAGTACTGGCACACAAGCCCAAAGGGCAATATTAATCTCCCTTTTTTTTTCCAGGGAGAATTTCTAAAACCCAAAAAAAAAAAAAAATAGGCTTTCTATGGCCCACTATTTGTGAGAGAGATGGGACGCTCAGGACTGGCACAGATGGCACGCTCAGGACTGGCACAGAAGCCCAGAGGCCAATATTAATCTCCCTTTTTTTCTGGGAGAATTTATAAAACCCAAAAAATATTTAAATAGGCTTTCTATGGCCCACTATTTGTGAGAGAGATGGCACGCTCAGGACTGGCACAGATGGCACGCTCACAACTGGCACACAAGCCCAGAGGCCAATATTAATCTCCCTTTTTTCAGGGAAAATTTATAAAACCAAAAAAAAAATTAAATAGGCTTTCTATGGCCCACTATTTGTGAGAGAGATGGCACGCTCAGGACTGGCACAGATGGCACGCTCACAACTGGCACACAAGCCCAGAGGCCAATATTAATCTCCCTTTTTTCAGGGAAAATTTATAAAACAAAAAAAAAAATTAAATAGGCTTTCTATGGCCCACTATTTGTGAGAGAGATGGCACGCTCAGGACTGGCACAGATGGCACGCTCACAACTGGCACACAAGCCCAGAGGGCAATATTAATCTCCCTTTTTTTCAGGGAGAATTTATAAAACCAAAAAAAAAATTAAATAGGCTTTCTATGGCCCACTATTTGTGAGAGAGATGGCACGCTCAGGGCTGGCACAGATGGCACGCTCAGGACTGGCACACAAGCCCAGAGGCCAATATTAATCTCCCTTTTTTTCAGGGAGAATTTATAAAACCCAAAAAAAAATAAAATAGGCTTTCTATGGCCCACTATTTGTGAGAGAGATGGCACACTCAGGACTGGCACACAAGCCCAAAGGCCAATATTAATCTCCCACTGTATTTTTATCAGGGAGAATTTATACACCCCACAAAAAAAAATACAGAAAAATGAAAAGGCTTTCTATGGCCCACTATGTGAGAGAGATGGCACACACAGGGATGGCACTCTAGCAGAAATGCCAAATTGCCAATCTTAATCTCCCACCAAAAAAAAAAAAAAAAAAAAAAAACAGGGAATGTCCTACAATTACTATCTCCCTGCCTGCAGTAATCTCAGCCAGGTATGGCAGGCAGCTACTATCTCCCTGCCTGCAGTAATCTCAGCCAGGTATGGCAGGCAGCAATAAGGAGTGGACTGATGCACAAATGAAATAAAAAGTGTGGACAAACAAAAAAGATAGCTGTGCAGAAAGGAAGGAACAAGAGGATTTGTGCTTTGAAAAAAGCAGTTGGTTTGCACAGCGGCGTACACACAGCAATGCAGCTATCAGGGAGCCTTCTAGGGCAGCCCAATGAGCTACAGCGCTGAGGGGAAAAAAAAAAAAAAAAAAACTTCCACTGTCCCTGCACACCGAGGGTGGTGTTGGGCAGTGCAAATCGCTGCAGCAAAAGCGGTTTTGTGGTTAATGGACCCTGCCTAACGCTATCCCTGCTTCTGACAAAGCGGCAGCAACCTCTCCCTAAGCTCAGATCAGCAGCAGTAACATGGCGGTCGGCGGGAACGCCTCTTTATAGCCCCTGTGACGCCGCTGACAGCAAGCCAATCACTGCAATGCCCTTCTCTAAGATGGTGGGGACCAGGACCTATGTCATCACGCTGCCCACACTCTGCGTTTACCTTCATTGGCTGAGAAATGGCGCTTTTCGCGTCATTGAAACGCGACTTTGGCGCGAAAGTCGCGTACCGCATGGCCGACCCCGCACAGGGGTCGGATCGGGTTTCATGAAACCCCGACTTAGCCAAAAGTCGGCGACTTTTGAAAATGTTCGACCCGTTTCGCTCAACCCTAGTTTTGATAACATTCCTCTCCAGCACCGCATTTTGATTCTTCTTCTGTCTTGTTTCTTTATCATTCAGATTTCACATCTATATGTTACCACAGAAAACATCAAGCTATGTATGAGCCAAGAACTTCAAGGGTGGATGACATAGATGAGCAGAGAAGCATGTGTGTTTTTACAGAGATACAAGTTATTATATATATCAAGAAAACTTTTCTTAGAATCAAATGCACTAGAGAGGTGGACTACTCCTTCATGAATACGTTTAATGGCTTGCTACAAAGCATAGAAAAAAACTGCTAAAATAAGTTGGTAAACTGAATGCAAAACTGCTGAGGAAGAAACCTGAAAGCAAGATACATTGAAGAAATTTGATGACAGAAAGTATGATAAATTGCAGGGAGAATCATTACCTGATTGTTTCCTTGGATTGTGGCTGGCAGTTTCCTTGCGTAGTGATATGGTGAGTGCTTCATCATTGGGTTTTGGTTGCTTCTCAGTAGAAGCAAATGGTCGTTATTGGTTCTTTATTTTTAGCTTCTGTCCTGGGGTTTCCCTTTGGGTTTTCTTTGGGTTTTATGTTGTTAGATTTGGATTTACTCTTGTACCTGACTCCACATCGCCCATGTCACGAGATGTCAGCTACCCTGGCACAGCAGTCTGGTAAGGGCTCTGTAAAGCCATCTTCTCCATCGGGAATGGTGAAGATTATTCCAGCCCTAAAGGACTTGAATTGCAGTGGTTACTTGGGCAAAATGACTCTGTAACTGGGCTTTTCCTGGTCGAATGCAAGTCACTACATTGTAGTTCTTTCTGCTCTTACCAAGAAATCCTAAAACTGTATACCTTACACATGCCTGATGAAGAGACCTGAGTAGTCTCAAAAGCTTGCAATTTGTTACCATCTTTTCAAAAGGTATATCTCGATTTTTGATACCGTGCCGCACAAGAGGTTGGTACACAAAATGAGAATGCTTGGTCTGGGGGAAAATGTGTGTAAATGGGTTAGTAACTGGCTTAGTGATAGAAAGCAGAGGGTGGTTATAAATGGTATAGTCTCTAACTGGGTCGCTGTGACCAGTGGGGTACCGCAGGGGTCGGTATTGGGACCTGTTCTCTTCAACATATTCATTAATGATCTGGTAGAAGGTTTACACAGTAAAATATCGATATTTGCAGATGATACAAAACTATGTAAAGCAGTTAATACAAGAGAAGATAGTATTCTGCTACAGATGGATCTGGATAAGTTGGAAACTTGGGCTGAAAGGTGGCAGATGAGGTTTAACAATGATAAATGTAAGGTTATACACATGGGAAGAAGGAATCAATATCACCATTACACACTGAACGGGAAACCACTGGGTAAATCTGACAGGGAGAAGGACTTGGGGATCCTAGTTAATGATAAACTTACCTGGAGCAGCCAGTGCCAGGCAGCAGCTGCCAAGGCAAACAGGATCATGGGGTGCATTAAAAGAGGTCTGGATACACATGATGAGAGCATTATACTGCCTCTGTACAAATCCCTAGTTAGACCGCACATGGAGTACTGTGTCCAGTTTTGGGCACCTGTGCTCAGGAAGGATATAATGGAACTAGAGAGAGTACAAAGGAGGGCAACAAAATTAATAAAGGGGATAGGAGAACTACAATACCCAGATAGATTAGCGAAATTAGGATTATTTAGTCTAGAAAAAAGACGACTGAGGGGCGATCTAATAACCATGTATAAGTATATAAGGGGACAATACAAATATCTCGCTGAGGATCTGTTTACACCAAGGAAGGTGACGGACACAAGGGGGCATTCTTTGCGTCTGGAGGAGAGAAGGTTTTTCCACCAACATAGAAGAGGATTCTTTACTGTTAGGGCGGTGAGAATCTGGAATTGCTTGCCTGAGGAGGTGGTGATGGCGAACTCAGTCGAGGGGTTCAAGAGAGGCCTGGATGTCTTCCTGGAGCAGAACAATATTGTATCATACAATTATTAGGTTCTGTAGAAGGACGTAGATCTGGGGATTTATTATGATGGAATATAGGCTGAACTGGATGGACAAATGTCTTTTTTCGGCCTTACTATGTTACTATGTAACCACTGAAGACTCTCAATTCTAAATATTTTTCTACCTTACATAGAGAGCATTTATAAAAGTAGGCGATGCAGCCGTAATTAGGATTACATCATTGGAACCGATTTGGCATTTTTTTGATCGGTCGCCCTTAGATGATAAAATATGAAAGGCCCAATATATGATGTAATAAATGAGCTACTAACAATGAAATAATGAGCATTGAATAATAAAGATGCAATTTTCCCATAAGCCTGGATGAAAGATGTCATAAGTAATCACAACCTCCTCTGGATTTTGAAAATTAGGGCCAATCAGAAAATTTAAACATCAGATTTGTTTTCGCCAAAATAAAATTAGTTCAATTCAAGTGCATTCATCTATGAACCAATTTGGCCGTAGAACGTTGTAATGGAAAAGGACTGGGAGAATTTATACTTACTGGTATTTTAGTATTCTGCTGAGGGAACTGCTCATTAAATTCTATCTTTGTAGAAGTTGGAACAATATCCACATCTTGGAGGTCTGAATCACAACTGTAAGAAAAGTGAAAACTTTAGTTTAAGAAGACAGAGTATTGGTGGATTATTCTATAACTCTTCAATGATTTTGCCCATGAGATGCTTCATTTGCCAAATATTCTGCAGTACCAGCCCGGTCCTGCTCTCAGTGAATAGAAGCATCTCTTCTGAATGTTCTGGAATCCGAATCTTTCACTGCCACTTCCTGGGTCAATAAGTAAGAATTTCAGATTGAAACCACCAGATTGTGACCACTACAGATGCTAAGAGCAGTTCACTGAACTGGGAATCTCTGGGGCTGTGTAATGACAGTCCCTTATGTAACATCATTCAGAAGAGTGTGAGAAATTCTGGAGAAAATTACAAAATAATTTAATACATTTATAAATACTGGGCAATATTATAGCAGTTTTTTATCTATAGGGAGTGGTAATATAAAAATGTTATTTTAGAACATAAATTGCAGTTTTACAGTGTTTTATATTCTTGTACATAGGAGCAGTATTATAGTAGTTATATTCTTATACATAGAGAGCAGTATTATAGTAGTTATATTCTTGTACATAGGAGCAGTATTATAGTAGTTATATTCTTGTACATAGGAGCAGTATTATAGTAGTTATATTCTTGTACATAGGAGCAGTATTATAGTAGATATATTCTTGTACATAGGGGCAGTATTATAGTAGTTATATTCTTATACATAGAGAGCAGTATTATAGTAGTTATATTCTTGTACATAGGGGCAGTATTATAGTAGTTATATTCTTGTACATAGGGGCAGTATTATAGTAGTTATATTCTTATACATAGAGAGCAGTATAATAGTAGTTATATTCTTGTACATAGGAGCAGTATTATAGTAGTTATATTCTTGTACATAGGGGCAGTATTATAGTAGTTATATTCTTATACATAGAGAGCAGTATTATAGTAGTTATATTCTTGTACATAGGGGCAGTATTATAGTAGTTATATTCTTGTACATAGGGGCAGTATTATAGTAGTTATATTCTTGTACATAGGGGCAGTATTATAGTAGTTATATTCTTATACATAGAGAGCAGTATAATAGTAGTTATATTCTTGTACATAGGAGCAGTATTATAGTAGTTATATTCTTGTACATAGGGGCAGTATTATAGTAGTTATATTCTTATACATAGAGAGCAGTATTATAGTAGTTATATTCTTGTACATAGGGGCAGTATTATAGTAGTTATATTCTTGTACATAGGGGCAGTATTATAGTAGTTATATTCTTGTACATAGGGGCAGTATTATAGTAGTTATATTCTTGTACATAGGAGCAGTATTATAGTAGTTATATTCTTGTACATAGGAGCAGTATTATAGTAGTTATATTCTTGTACATAGGAGCAGTATTATAGTAGTTATATTCTTGTACATAGGGGCAGTATTATAGTAGTTATATTCTTGCACATAGGAGCAGAATTATAGTAGTTATATTCTTGTACATAGGAGCAGTATTAAAGTAGTTATATTCTTGTACATAGAGGTAGTATTATAGTAGTTATATTCTTGCACAAAGGAGCAGTATTATAGTAGTTATATTCTTATGTATAGAAGCAGTATTATAGTAGTTATATTCTTGCACATAGGAGCAGAATTATAGTAGTTATATTCTTATGTATAGAAGCAGTATTATAGTAGTTATATTCTTGCACATAGGAGCAGAATTATAGTAGTTATATTCTTATGTATAGAAGCAGTATTATAGTAGTTATATTCTTGCACATAAGAGCAGTATTATAGTAGTTATATTCTTATGTATAGAAGCAGTATTATAGTAGTTATATTCTTGCACATAGGAGCAGAATTATAGTAGTTATATTCTTGTACATAGGAGCAGTATTATAGAAGTTATATTCTTGTATATAGGGGCAGTATTATAGTAGCTATATTCTTGTCCATAGGGGCAGTATTATAGTAGTTATATTATTGTATATAGAAGCAGTATTATAGTAGCTATATTCTTGTACATAGGGGCAGTAGTATAGTAGTTATATTCTTGTACATAGGGGCAGTATTATAGTAGTTATATTCTTGCACATAGGAGCAGTATTATAGTAGTTATATTCTTGTATATAGAAGCGGTATTATAGTAGTTATATTCTTGCACATAGGAGCAGTATTATAGTAGTTATATTCTTGTATATAGAAGCGGTATTATAGTAGTTATATTCTTGCACATAGGAGCAGTATTATAGTAGTTATATTCTGGTATATAGAAGCAGAATAATAGTAGTTATATTCTTGTACATAGGAGCAGTATTATAGTAGTTATATTTTTGTACATAGGAGCAGTATTATAGAAGTTATATTCTTGTATATAGGGGCAGTATTATAGTAGCTATATTCTTGTCCATAGGGGCAGTATTATAGTAGTTATATTCTTGTATATAGAAGCAGAATTATAGTAGTTATATTCTTGTACATAGCAGCAGTATTATAGTAGCTATATTCTTGCACATAGGAGCAGAATTATAGTAGTTATATTCTTGTACATAGGAGCAGTATTATAGTAGTTATATTCTTGCACAAAGGAGCAGTATTATAGTAGTTATATTCTTATGTATAGAAGCAGTATTATAGTAGTTATATTCTTGTATATAGAAGCAGTATTATAGTAGGTATATTCTTGTACATAGGGGCAGTATTATAGTAGTTATATTCTTGTACATAGGGGGCAGTATTATAGTAGTTATATTCTTGCACATAGGAGCAGTATTATAGAAGTTATATTCTTGTATATAGGGGCTGTATTATAGTAGCTATATTCTTGTCCATAGGGGCAGTATTATAGTAGTTATATTCTTGTACATAGAAGCAGTATTATAGTAGTTATATTCTTGCACATAGGAGCAGAATTATAGTAGTTATATTCTTGTACATAGGAGCAGTATTATAGAAGTTATAGTCTTGTATATAGGGGCAGTATTATAGTAGTTATATTCTTGTACATAGAGGCAGTATTATAGTAGCTATATTCTTGTCCATAGGGGCAGTATTATAGTAGTTATATTCTTGTATATAGAAGCAGTATTATAGTAGCTATATTCTTGTACATAGGGGCAGTATTATAGTAGTTATATTCTTGTACATAGGAGCAGTATTATAGTAGTTATATTCTTGTACATAGGGGCAGTATTATAGTAGTTATATTCTTGTACATAGGAGCAGTATTATAGTAGTTATATTCTTGTATATAGAAGCGGTATTATAGTAGTTATATTCTTGCACATAGGAGCAGTATTATAGTAGTTATATTCTTGTATATAGAAGCAGTATTATAGTAGTTATATTCTTGTACATAGGAGCAGTATTATAGTAGCTATATTTTTGTACATAGGGGCAGTATTATAGTAGTTATATTCTTGTACATAGGAGCAGTATTATAGTAGTTATATTCTTGTATATAGAAGCAGTATTATAGTAGTTATATTCTTGTACATAGGAGCAGTATTATAGTAGTTATATTTTTGTACATAGGGGCAGTATTATAGTAGTTATATTCTTGTAGATAGGAGCAGTATTATAGTAGTTATATTCTTGTACATAGGGGCAGTATTATAGTAGTTATATTCTTGTATATAGAAGCAGTATTATAGTAGCTATATTCTTGCACATAGGAGCAGAACTATAGTAGTTATATTCTTGTACATAGGAGCAGTATTATAGTAGTTATATTCTTGCACAAAGGAGCAGTATTATAGTAGTTATATTCTTATGTATAGAAGCAGTATTATAGTAGTTATATTCTTGTATATAGAAGCAGTATTATAGTAGTTATATTCTTGTACATAGGGGCAGTATTATAGTAGTTATATTCTTGTACATAGGGGGCAGTATTATAGTAGTTATATTCTTGCACATAGGAGCAGAATTATAGTAGTTATATTCTTGTACATAGGAGCAGTATTATAGAAGTTATATTCTTGTATATAGGGGCTGTATTATAGTAGCTATATTCTTGTCCATAGGGGCAGTATTATAGTAGTTATGTTCTTGTACATAGGAGCAGTATTATAGTAGTTATATTCTTGCACATAGGAGCAGAATTATAGTAGTTATATTCTTGTACATAGGAGCAGTATTATAGAAGTTATATTCTTGTATATAGGGGCAGTATTATAGTAGTTATATTCTTGTACATAGAGGCAGTATTATAGTAGCTATATTCTTGTCCATAGGGGCAGTATTATAGTAGTTATATTCTTGTATATAGAAGCAGTATTATAGTAGCTATATTCTTGTACATAGGGGCAGTATTATAGTAGTTATATTCTTGTACTTAGGAGCAGTATTATAGTAGTTATATTCTTGTACATAGGGGCAGTATTATAGTAGTTATATTCTTGTACATAGGAGCAGTATTATAGTAGTTATATTCTTGTATATAGAAGCGGTATTATAGTAGTTATATTCTTGCACATAGGAGCAGTATTATAGTAGTTATATTCTTGTATATAGAAGCAGTATTATAGTAGTTATATTCTTGTACATAGGAGCAGTATTATAGTAGTTATATTTTTGTACATAGGGGCAGTATTATAGTAGTTATATTCTTGTACATAGGAGCAGTATTATAGTAGTTATATTCTTGTACATAGGGGCAGTATTATAGTAGTTATATTCTTGTATATAGAAGCAGTATTATAGTAGTTATATTCTTGCACATAGGAGCAGAATTATAGTAGTTATATTCTTGTAGATAGGAGCAGTATTATAGTAGTTATATTCTTGTATATAGAAGTGGTATTATAGTAGTTATATTCTTGTACATAGGAGCAGTATTATAGTAGTTATATTCTTGTATATTGAAGCAGTATTATAGTAGTTATATTCTTGTACATAGGAGCAGTATTATAGAAGTTATATTCTTGTATATAGGGGAAGTATTATAGTAGCTATATTCTTGTCCATAGGGGCAGTATTATAGTAGTTATATTCTTGTATATAGAAGCAGTATTATAGTAGTTATATTCTTGCACATAGGAGCAGTATTATAGTAATTATGTTTTTGTGCATAGGAGGAGTATTATGGTAGTTATATTCTTTTACATAGGGGACAGTATTATAGTAGTTCTATTCTTGTCCATAGGAGAGGTGCAGCGCCCCAGAGTCCTGGTCGTTGCGGTAATGTCGTTCTTCCACCAGGGGGAGCGATGTTATGTCTGATGGTACCAAAGGAGTTCACACTGCCAGGTATCACAGCCACACACACACTTCACACGCCGGCCACTAGGGGGAACAAAAGGTTCTATCTATTAGGCCACTCCTCACACTTGGGTAAAACTGGTGGTTTGCTTAAGAAGTCAGACAGTTTAGGAGGAGGAGAGGAGATGAGCAGACTGGGCTTAGCCCAAGAAAGGAAAAGAAGGATACGGAGCTGCGCCTGCACCCCATGCGGCAGACTCCTAAGAAAGGACAAGTGTGCCGTAGTGAGTGAGCACAGAAGTCATAGCAACAGGAGTGAAACACCAGTGGGAGACCAGCTAGAAGCAGGCTGCCTCCCACTGAGCGCAGATCCAGTGGCCGGAACACTGAGGGAGTAATAGACTCTACGCTTTACTTCAGAGACCGGCAGGACAGTCGATTCCAAGTTGGCTGCCCGACCTAAGAACCTAAGCAGACAAGGTGGCAACGCGGAGGAGGGGCGATGCTAGGGTCCCTATAAAATAGCCTCAGGCGACCACCATCATACGGGTTTGTCCTATCCATCTGGGGGACAGAGAGAAGAGTAAAAACAGTGAGGACCTTATGGTAGCTAATGCACGTAGGAACCTACTACGTTACTGTGCGCAAGGGGAAGGCTACTGATTTCCACCTGGATAAGGGGACTCTGGAATTGCCATCAGACCGGCCGGACTCTGCCTACCCTGTCATCCGGCACCCTGGACTGTGGATGCTGAAGCCTTCAGTAAAGGTAAAGAGACTGCACCCATTGTGTCCTCGTTATTCACCGTGCCTTACATCATCCACCATCACCATCTACACATCTGAGAAGCCCTGGGGATATACTTCACCTGTGGGAAGGTATACCATCTAGCTGCCATTCCATCACCCCAGCGGACCCCTAAGCAGCGTCAGTCACCCTGACCGAACACAACAGGTGGTGTCACGAACATTAGCATCATCTACAAACTATTTTCCTCCTATTTAATTTGGGTGCCCCTCATAGGGCCATGGTCTGGGTAAGGCCACCATGACATCCCAGCTGAGGGAATTGAAGGACCCGGTACCGAGTACCCCATTGCCCTTACGTAGGGGCGCGGCAGAGGATAGACGTGTGTTTGTGAGCTCCCAGCAGGGCGGAGGTCTCGGCTTCTGACCCAGGTGGAGGGGAGGGAAGCTGGGCTGATGATCCAGGGGAAGCTCCCAGCCTGGAGTGTGGCCTGCAGCATGGACCTGATGGTAATGGAAACCTGGAAATGGTGGCTGGTGAGTCTTCCAAACCTGCTTGTTATGTTGCTGGACTGAGTGCTAATGTTACAAGGCAAAGTATTTTAAAGCTCAAATTGCAAATCAGCAAATTAAAAGATGAAATTAAGAATGAGACTGATCCAAAGCTAAAACTAATGAAATGTGAGAGCCTGGATGATTGCAGATGAGAGCTGGTCATTCGGAAACAAAGCCTGGTCAAAGATGTAAACTCTGTGCCCAGAAAGGTAACTTGGGCTATGGAGAAAAAAAGGGGATCCAGAGCCCCAAAGTCGAGTAGAAAAAGCCACATAGGTAAAAAGGACATTAAAAATAAAACTGTGCACGATGTGGAGCAAGGAAGTCCGGTAAGAAATGCAGCCCCCATATCAGCCGCACAATGTGAGGGGTCTGAGGCAGCAGACAATGCTGGGAGCTCTGCAGAGGAAAGTGTGTCAGCAAACGAGGGGTTAACTGCAGTGGACTCTGTGCAGCAATGAAGTGAGCACAGCTCCTGTGTGTGATAAAGAAAGTGCCCCCTGTACTGACTTTGTGTGTGAGACCCGCTCAGTGCTGTGTGTGAGACCCCGCTCAGTGCTGTGTGTGAGACCCCGCTCAGTGCTGTGTGTGAGACCCCGCTCAGTGCTGTGTGTGGTGAGACCCCGCTCAGTGCTGTGTGTGAGACCCCGCTCAGTGCTGTGTGTGGTGAGACCCCGCTCAGTGCTGTGTGTGAGACCCCGTTCAGTGCTGTGTGTGAGACCCCGCTCAGTGCTGTGTGTGGTGAGACCCCGCTCAGTGCTGTGTGTGAGACCCCGCTCAGTGCTGTGTGTGAGACCCCGCTCAGTGCTGTGTGTGGTGAGACCCCGCTCAGTGCTGTGTGTGAGACCCCGCTCAGTGCTGTGTGTGAGACCCCGCTCAGTGCTGTGTGTGGTGAGACCCCGCTCAGTGCTGTGTGTGAGACCCCGCTCAGTGCTGTGTGTGGTGAGACCCCGCTCAGTGCTGTGTGTGAGACCCCGCTCAGTGCTGTGTGTGGTGAGACCCCGCTCAGTGCTGTGTGTGAGACCCCGCTCAGTGCTGTGTGTGAGACCCCGCTCAGTGCTGTGTGTGGTGAGACCCCGCTCAGTGCTGTGTGTGAGACCCCGCTCAGTGCTGTGTGTGAGACCCCGCTCAGTGCTGTGTGTGGTGAGACCCCGCTCAGTGCTGTGTGTGAGACCCCGCTCAGTGCTGTGTGTGAGACCCCGCTCAGTGCTGTGTGTGGTGAGACCCCGCTCAGTGCTGTGTGTGGTGAGACCCCGCTCAGTGCTGTGTGTGAGACCCCGCTCAGTGCTGTGTGTGAGACCCCGCTCAGTGCTGTGTGTGGTGAGACCCCGCTCAGTGCTGTGTGTGAGACCCCGCTCAGTGCTGTGTGTGAGACCCCGCTCAGTGCTGTGTGTGAGACCCCGCTCAGTGCTGTGTGTGGTGAGACCCCGCTCAGTGCTGTGTGTGAGACCCCGCTCAGTGCTGTGTGTGAGACCCCGTTCAGTGCTGTGTGTGAGACCCCGCTCAGTGCTGTGTGTGGTGAGACCCCGCTCAGTGCTGTGTGTGAGACCCCGCTCAGTGCTGTGTGTGAGACCCCGCTCAGTGCTGTGTGTGAGACCCCGTTCAGTGCTGTGTGTGAGACCCCGCTCAGTGCTGTGTGTGGTGAGACCCCGCTCAGTGCTGTGTGTGAGACCCCGCTCAGTGCTGTGTGTGAGACCCCGCTCAGTGCTGTGTGTGGTGAGACCCCGCTCAGTGCTGTGTGTGAGACCCCGCTCAGTGCTGTGTGTGGTGAGACCCCGCTCAGTGCTGTGTGTGAGACCCCGCTCAGTGCTGTGTGTGAGACCCCGCTCAGTGCTGTGTGTGGTGAGACCCCGCTCAGTGCTGTGTGTGGTGAGACCCCGCTCAGTGCTGTGTGTGAGACCCCGCTCAGTGCTGTGTGTGGTGAGACCCCGCTCAGTGCTGTGTGTGAGACCCCGCTCAGTGCTGTGTGTGAGACCCCGCTCACTGGTGCTCCCCTGTCTTCAATAGATATAAACACTATAATGGAGTCTGAACCCTCCATGTCAGTGAATGGAGACAATATTGTACATCAGTCAGTGGTGATGGAGTCTATATCATGTATGTCAGTGAATAGAGACCACACTGCAGTAATAATGAACTGTGAGCCGTCAGTAGTAATGGACTCTGAACCCTCCATGTCAGTGAATGGAGACTGCATTGTACAACAATCAGTAGTGGATCTGGGCGTTTTTGCAGCACAAACAGGTGTCAGTAATCATGGGGCTGGAGGAAGCTCCGGCACTGATCCACCTGTTGGTGGGGAAAGCTCCAGCACTGATCCACCTGCGGCTGGGGAAAGCTCCGGACTGATCCACCTGTTGGTGGGGAAAGCTCCAGCACTGACCCTTCTGCTGACCAACATCAGTTCAGGAGTCTGTTCTCCAATGTCACAAGACTGGTGAACCCTCCACCTCAGCGGAGGAACGCAGTCAGGATAAAGTACACGGGACCAGAGGAGACGATCCCATCCAGAATCTATATTGGAAAAGTTCTTCTGAAAGAGTTTATGAAGTTTAAGGCGTCTGAGGTCTATGCTCTGATCCATGTCCCATCCAGCAGGATCTATGACATCAGCTTTAAGCTCCAGTGTGATCTGGATCTGTTCTGGAACATCTATAATGACACCAGAGGAGATGAGATCTGGGATCATCTTCAGTGTATCCAGCTGTCTAAAGGTACCGTCACACTAGACGATATCGCTAGCGATCCGTTACGTTGCAGCGTCCTCGCTAGCGATATCGTCCAGTGTGACAGGCAGCAGCGATCAGGCCCCTGCTGTGCTGTCGCTGGTCGGGGAAGAAAGTCCAGAACTTTATTTGGTCGCTGGACTCCCCGCAGACATCGCTGAATCGGCGTGTGTGACGTCACCGCTCTGCTTTCCGGCTGACCGACGCTCACAGCCAGTACAGGAGGAGTGCAGAGCACAGCGCTGGAGAACAGACAGCTGTAGGTAAGTATGTACTGTTTGTTTTTTTTTACTTTTAGGATGGTAACCAGGGTAAACATCGGGTTACTAAGCGCGGCCCTGCGCTTAGTTACCCAATGTTTACCCTGGTTACCGGCATCGTTGGTCGCTGGAGAGCTGTCTGTGTGACAGCTCTCCAGCGACCAAACAGCGACGCTGCAGCGTTCTGGATCGTTGTCGGTATCGCTGCAGCGTCGCTAAGTGTGACGGTACCTTAAGGCTAGGTTCACATTGCGTCAAGTACATGGCGTTAAACGGATGCGTTAAACGCATGTACAGAAAAGGAGCAAAAATATGTGAAATTCGTCGTCACGGTAACGCTAGCGTTAACGCATGTGATCGCGTTTTTTCATTTTGATGTCCGTTAACGAAGTATCCGTTTGTCTGCGTTTGTCACTGTCAATAAAGTTGTTCTTTTTTTTTCCCTTTTGTCATTGTCGGGTGTGGGCACAGACTCATTCTCCATTTTGAAAGCATTGAGTGAACTTCTGCTAGCAAGATGTTTGTGTCTGAGCTCGTCAGATTTCGCTTGATGCGGTTGCGACTTCGGCAGAGAAAGCGTAGTTCGCAAAGGAGATATTGGATCCACGAAGTGAATTTCTTGCGGAGTACATATGGTGCCTTTCACACCCTGTATGTGCAGCTTCGGGATCATCCCTTCAAATTCCAACGCTATCTACGGATGTCCATTGAGACCTTTGATGTTCTGCTCTCACATGTGAAGGATGAGATACATCATCATCGCAGCACTTTTCGTGAAAGCATCAGTGCGGAGCAACGTTTAGTAGTGACTGTGAGGTAATTATACATTTTTTTTATCATTCTATTGACAAAGACTAGATCTCGGTATCGTGTGGCCTAATGTTCATTTAGCAATTGTATATTCTATTGTAACTAGCCTTTAGATGATCATTAAAATCCTAATTTTTTTTGTTTTTGTTTTTGAATGTCGACAGATATCTGGCTACCGGAGAAACTTTTGCGCCACTGCATTATCAGTTTAGACTTGGGAAGTCAACAATTTGTCAACTGGTTCGGGAAACTTGTGATGCCATTTGGAACAACTTGCAACCACTTGTGCTACCAACACCAACATCAGAAATGTGGCTAGCAATTTCCCAACAGTTCGAGGATGTGGCTAATTTCCCCAATTGTATTGGTGCCGTGGACGGAAAGCACATTCGGATTCAGAAACCTGCACATAGTGGTTCCCTCTACTATAACTATAAGAAATACTTTTCTATAGTATTGATGGCGATTGCGGATGCCAGGTACCGTTTTGTTGCTGTGGATATTGGTGCTTATGGCCGGACTAACGATTCCAGATTATTCAGAGACTCCAACATGGGCCGATGTTTGTACAGCCAAAGTTTAAACATACCCTCATCACGACCTCTTCCGGGGACCGAAGGCCCAAGTTTGCCCTATGTTTTAGTTGGTGACGAGGCCTTCCAACTAGGACAAAATCTCCTCAAGCCCTACTCAAGCCGTAGTTTAGACTCCAGCAGGCGCATTTTTAATTATCGCTTGAGCCGGGCTAGACGTTATGTGGAGTGTGCCTTTGGGATTTTGACATTAAAATGGCAGATTTTACTAACCTGCATGCAACTGCAACCAGACAATGTGGACCGTGTTGTGAAGGCGTGCATCTGTCTGCATAATTTTGTGGCGAGACATGAACCCCAGGTGGTAGACCCCGATGATTGTGAGTCGAACCTCAGTAGCATTGAATCGACTACAGTTCGGTCAACAGCACAAATAATGAGGATTCGTGATCAATTTGCACATTATTTCACACATGAAGGCCATGTTCCATGGCAAGACAGATACGTGTGAAAATATTGTAAAGTCTTCCTGATGTCGTGTAAAAAGTTATGTTGTTTAACCTGATGTCGTGTAAAAAGTTGTTTAACCTGATGTCGTGTAAAAAGTTAAAGTTAAAGTCATACAAGAATCTTAAATTTGAAACAGTTTACTAAATGTTTATGGATTTTTCCAACAAACTGTTGGTACACAGGTTTAACATATGATATCCCATAGGGATGAAAAAAAAGGAAAATAGAAATTCACAACAAAAAACATAACAAAAAAAAAAAAGAAAACTTGCAACGCGGTAATTGCACCTGGCTGGGGACAGTGAACTGTACTAAAGACTTTGGTACTGCACGGGAGTATTGTCTGCCCAACTATATGATGGACTGCTACATTGTCTATGAGGTTCCACGCTCGTTTCACCCCGGCCTCTATATTGAGGGTTGTAGGCCGGCATGTCCATTCTTCTTGTTCCCGATGGAGCGGGTTCCTGGGGGCCCACAAATTCCTCTACAAGCTCGTTAAGTCTTTGTCGAAACATAAGGTTTCTATGTGCCGGGATATTTTGTGCTACAGGCACATAGGATAAAAAAAGTAGCTTCCACTCATCAGCAGAGTATACAGACTCGCGTGCTTGCAGCTCGGTAATTTCTCGTCTCAGGTCTTTGAGCTCACTGCGACACATGTCCTCTACCCGTTGGAGTCCATCCACGATAATTGCATATGCTTCATCTTTTTGTGATGCTCGCTTGCGTCCACGCTGTGATTGCAACTGGGCACTCACACCTGCAGCAACAGTGCTTCTATCCGCAGATCGTGGCTCGCTGATGCCAGACACATCTTCAGGTTGCGTTGGTTCCACTGGAGAAGGCTCAAGTTCCTCTGTCGGTCTAGGAGCAGCGGTACTGCATATCGTGCTGTAACCCAAAAAAAAAAAAAGTAAATTAGTTTCCTTTAAACAATTTAGTCTCGCACACAGACCTTTTTGTACTTACGAGCGCTGAGACACTGTTTTTTGAAGAAAGAGCAGTTGGTCGTAATGCACATACGGGGTCACCCGTTTACCACTGGATCCGCTTGGTGCATTCTGACTGTTCCGGTAGTCACGGACAAAGCGATCGCGGATGGACTTCCAACGGGTATGGACAGCATCGGCTTTAAATTTAAAAAAAAAAAAATATATATATAAAAATAGTAGATAGATAGTTTTAAGATATAGGAAAAAATGTTCATAGTTTGCTAGGATAGTTGATATATAAATAGTAGATAGATAGTTGTTAGATAAGAAATAGTGTAGAAATAGTGTATAGATAGATAGATATATAGTGTACAGATAGTTGATAATTGAGAGATAGACAACAAGTGGATAGGTTGATAGGATAGAATTTTTTTTTTTTACATTTTCCGATGTTACGTCACCAATATTTACCAATTTTTTTCTTTGAGGTTGTCGACTTCTCCATGTATCGGGGATCAAAGTGACAGATTATTTGATCCCACAACTTCCGGTTCTTCACGATGTCATGGTGGGAGCTGTCGCTCTGGTCCCATATGGAGGGGTTGGCTTCCACAAGGTTGATCAGTGTCTCGTTGTGGATAGTCAATGGCTCTTCGTCAACGACAATCCTTTTTTTTTTGGCCGCTGACTTGGACTATGTAATCACAAAAAGTTATGTTGATAGTGTCAATTTCACTGGATGGCCATATTCATATATACAGAGATAGATAGATACATAGATATAGCAATATATAGATACATAGATATAGATAGATAGATAAATAGATAGATATAGATAGATAGATACATAGATATAGATAGATATAGATATAGATAGATACATAGATAGATAGATAGATACATATATATAGATGGATAGATATAGATAGATTGATAGATACATAAATATAGATAGATAGATACAGATAGATAGATAGATAGATAGATACATACAGGTCCTTCTCAAAAAATTAGCATATAGTGTTAAATTTCATTATTTACCATAATGTAATGATTACAATTAAACTTTCATATATTATAGATTCATTATCCACCAACTGAAATTTGTCAGGTCTTTTATTGTTTTAATACTGATGATTTTGGCATACAACTCCTGATAACCCAAAAAACCTGTCTCAATAAATTAGCATATCAAGAAAAGGTTCTCTAAACGACCTATTACCCTGATCTTCTGAATCAACTAATTAACTCTAAACACATGCAAAAGATACCTGAGGCTTTTATAAACTCCCTGCCTGGTTCATTACTCAAAACCCCCATCATGGGTAAGACTAGCGACCTGACAGATGTCAAGAAGGCCATCATTGACACCCTCAAGCAAGAGGGTAAGACCCAGAAAGAAATTTCTCAACAAATAGGCTGTTCCCAGAGTGCTGTATCAAGGCACCTCAATGGTAAGTCTGTTGGAAGGAAACAATGTGGCAGAAAACGCTGTACAACGAGAAGAGGAGACCGGACCCTGAGGAAGATTGTGGAGAAGGACCGATTCCAGACCTTGGGGAACCTGAGGAAGCAGTGGACTGAGTCTGGTGTGGAAACATCCAGAGCCACCGTGCACAGGCGTGTGCAGGAAATGGGCTACAGGTGCCGCATTCCCCAGGTAAAGCCACTTTTGAACCATAAACAGCGGCAGAGGCACCTGACCTGGGCTACAGAGAAGCAGCACTGGACTGTTGCTAAGTGGTCCCAAGTACTTTTTTCTGATGAAAGCAAATTTTGCATGTCATTCGGAAATCAAGGTGCCAGAGTCTGGAGGAAGACTGGGGAGAAGGAAATGCCAAAATGCCTGAAGTCCAGTGTCAAGTACCCACAGTCAGTGATGGTGTGGGGTGCCATGTCAGCTGCTGGTGTTGGTCCACTGTGTTTCATCAAGGGCAGGGTCAATGCAGCTAGCTATCAGGAGATTTTGGAGCACTTCATGCTTCCATCGGCTGAAATGCTTTATGGAGATGAAGATTTCATTTTTCAGCACGACCTGGCACCTGCTCACAGTGCCAAAACCACTGGTAAATGGTTTACTGACCATGGTATTACTGTGCTCAATTGGCCTGCCAACTCTCCTGACCTGAACCCCATAGAGAATCTGTGGGATATTGTGAAGAGAAAGTTGAGAGACGCAAGACCCAACACTCTGGATGAGCTTAAGGCCGCTATTGAAGCATCCTGGGCCTCCATAACCTCTCAGCAGTGTCACAGGCTGATTGCCTCCATGCCACGCCGCATTGAAGCAGTCATTTCTGCCAAAGGATTCCCGACCAAGTATTGAGTGCATAACTGAACATTATTATTTGATGGTTTTTTTGTTTGTTATTAAAAAAAACACTTTTATTTGATTGGATGGGTGAAATATGCTAATTTATTGAGACAGGTTTTTTGGGTTATCAGGAGTTGTATGCCAAAATCATCAGTATTAAAACAATAAAAGACCTGACAAATTTCAGTTGGTGGATAATGAATCTATAATATATGAAAGTTTAATTGTAATCATTACATTATGGTAAATAATGAAATTTAACACTATATGCTAATTTTTTGAGACGGACCTGTAGATATTGATAGATAAATAGATAGATACATAGATATAGATAGATAGATAGATATATAGATATAGATAGACAAATAGATGGAGCGATAGATAGTTGATAGATAGTTTATAGATATAGTAGATAGAAAGTGAATAGATAGATTGTTGAGAAATATTGGATAGAATATTTCTAGTTTTATATTTACCTCTGGCAGTTGTGGCGACGACAGACGTCTAGGGACCTTTTTTCTTTTGTGTCCTCCTTGTGCCACAACCTATTGTGTATGTAAAATGTAAAAAAAATTATTTTAACATTAAATAATGTTAACATTCATTGGATCAATAAATTTATGCCTGAAAAATTCAACATGTGTGCTATGTACCTTTGTGCTTTTAGCATGTTTTTTTGGGGGAGGTCTAGCAGCCTCGGGCTCAGAAGACTCCTATTCACAATAAAACAATAAACAGGATTGTTATGCCTAGCTCAATACAATGGAGTTTCACACAACATTATAGTGTTGCAGCTGCTGCTGCTGCTGACATCTGTATCCGACATCTGTGTGCAACAAAGCAATACATGTTTAGTACACACACATCCGACGGACATTACAGACTCCCATGATGTATACTGAGATATATATATATATAGAAATGTACTTACATTTCAGGAGAGCTATTGCAACACTCTGTCACGTGCAGTAGACCTAAATGTGTGGGTGGTATATTCCTCCTTTAATTGCCGAAATCACATTTCCTGTCACATGACCACATGTGACCACCCTCAAACGCTATTAAAACGTGTGGTCCTATTTGGAAATTTTTCATGATTTGCGTCTGACTGCGTTTGCCATAGCTTTCTATGGCAGAATGAACGCTTCCGTTAGTAGTGCGTTAGCTTGACCGGACCCAAGAATGCTGCAAGCCGCGTTGAAGGTCCGTCAGAAAAAAAACGTTATGTGACAAACGCATACCAATTTAGGGATGCGTCACGATGTGTTAGACAATGCAAGTCTATGGGCTCGTTAGTATGTGCGTTACATTGCGTTTTTACTACTTAAAAACGAGTCCGTTAGACGGACACACCGAGCGCAATGTGAACCCAGCCTAATCCGCAGGAAATAACGGCCACTGTTTTGTTCCAGTCTGAGGTGGTGGCGCTGGCAGATCTGCAGCACTGGCTGAGCCGGCAGTGCATGGTGAGAAGTCATCCCGAGAGGATCTATGATGAGGAGCAAATATGGAATGGAGGATATTCTGTGAAAATCCAGCTCCTACAAGAGAATGGAGTAACCAGACATCTGCCGCACTCCTTCTACCTGGGCTCAGAGCGGGGGATATGCTACTACCCCGGTCAGCCACGTCTGTGCCATAGATGTGGGGGCAGGCACCTCACCATCCACTGCTCTCATATCACGTGCTCATTATGTGAACAATTTGGGCATACAAAAGACAAATGCACAGGACCCGTCATCTGTAACCTGTGCTCAGGACCCGGGCATACGTTCCGGAATTGCCCTCATACAGAACATAATAAATATAATGGTCAGACCTCCTTGGAAATTATGAAAGAAGTCACCAGAGGTACAGATGTTGTCCAAGAAGCCGGCACAGATGAGGTGATAAGCCATAGTAGCAGTCAACATGCTCCAAAGACTGAGATATTACTAACGGATGCTGCACTACTAGGACCACCAGCCACTGAAGAAATGCATAAAGTACCACCAGCCACTGAGGAAACATCTAACGTGCCTTTAGCCACTGAAGAACCATATAAAGTACATTCAGACGCTAAGGAAAGACAAGAACTACCATCATTGACCATGAAACTAAGATCTAAACAATGGTCATCCCCGAAAGTAGGGCCTAAAATACCAGTAACTAAAGAAAGACCTAAGGTGTCCAGAAAACCTGTCTCCAATCCGCCCGAGCAGCAGCCCAGTACATCTGTAGAAGCCGTTAATCTGACCACAGTGTCCAGTGTGGATGTGGAAGGGTATGTGACTGTAAGAAGAAGAAGAAAAGCCTTTGTGAATTCCCTCAGAAAAGACATAGCAGTGCAGAAAACCTCTGAGTTTCCAGTGCTGGAGGTAAGTCTCGGACGTTACAATGTACTAGGAGAAGACAAAGAAGAAGAGGCACAAATGGAGCAAGGTTCTTTATACATCATAGAAAATGTCTCTGATGAGATGGATCCTGACCCTACCGTGTCCACGAAGAGATGGGGCACTGCAGGTGACAGCAGTGGAAGGAGGAAGAAGACCAGAAAGTCTAACTGATCAGGATGTAGCTGAGAATAAGCTCCATAAATGTGAACAGTGAGACGTATCTGAAGGGCAATGCCCATGTGACTGCAGCTAAGAGAGACTAGAGACTGGGTCCGTCATTGTGGTCCTTCGGGCTGGAGAGAAATGACGGTGTTGGGATTATGTGTAATACTATTGATGTCCAGGTGGAGGGAGTCCTGGAGATCTGTCTGGCTGCTGTCTGATGCTGAACTCTATACTGGACTCCATCCAGTATAGAGAGATAAACATTTCTGTTCCATAGACCATGAAAAAGCAGAGGGAGCTGTTGGGATTTGGCAATGTTGCGATTTCAATGTAAATATTCTGTAATATATGTGCAGCGCCCCAGAGATCTGGTCGTTGCAGTATGACACTCTGCCACTAAGGGGAGTAGCGGTACGTCTGATGGCACTGAAGGAATTCTACTGACCAGGTATCACCAGCACACATTACACTTCACACTCCGGCCACTAGGGGGAGAAAAAGGCTTTATTTATTGGGCCACTCCTCACACTGGTAAAACTAGGGGTTATATAGAAAGTTAGTCAGAAGCTGACTGGGTTGGATTCAGGCAACATCCCGTGGCAGGGCGTGTTGCAGGGAGAAGACACAGGGGGTCCCTGTCAGGCGTGGGAACCTGGCAGGTGCCTAGCGAACAGAGCAGAACGTAACGGAACCGCGCCTGCACACCCCGCGGCGGTATCCTAAGAGAGAGACACGAAGGGAAGGATACTGTGGAACAGTGAGAAACGAGATTAAGCACAAAGGAGAACCAGTAGGAGTCGTGCCGTGAGACCGAGGCAACATCCTACTGAGGCGCGTAGCCGGTGGCCGGAACACCGCGGGAGTAACTGACTCTAGGCCTTACTTCGAACTCCGCAGGACAGTTAATTATAGGTTGGCTGTCTACCTTAAATTTCCTACGAAGACATAGGGGGCAACGCGTGGAGAGGGGCGTCTCTAGGGTCCCGGAAGAGCTCCGAGCCTTCCCGTCATATGGGTGCGTCCTTGCTATAACATACCTGGGGGACGAGAAACTAGTAACATCTGGAACAAGCGAGAGAGAATTAGAAAGATCGAACGAGAACAGCAGTTGTGAGGACTATTCCGAATGCTCAGCAGGGTAGCACTACAACACACAGGCGCTAGTGGTAGGCATTGATTTCCACCTGCAAAGGGAACTCTGGATGTGCCCATCGGACCGGCCGGTCTCAGATAGCCCTGTTAAGCGTGCTCTGGATTGAGGATCCTGAAGTCTTCAGTAAAGAGGTAAAGAGACTGCAACCTTATGTCCTCGTTATTGACTGCACCTCACACCATCACCATCCACCTTACTGGGAAGCCCTGGGGATATACTTCACCTGTGGGAAGGTATACCATCCAGCTGCCATTCCATCACCCCAGTGGACCCCACAGCAGCGTCGGTCACCCCGACCGAACACCACAGGTGGCGTCACGAATCCCTGATAGACTGTACCACCGTTATTGGACGCCCCTTAGCAGGGTCGCGGACGGGGTCTAGCCACCGTGACAGCCTCAGAACCGAACCAGAGAGGCCCGGTACTGAGAACTCGTGGCCCTGTGTCTGGGGGCGCTCCAACTTGGCGTCACAAACAGGATCATACTAAAGCCTGAGAAGCAGGTCATGTGTGCCTTGGAATTGTGATTGAAACGTGTTTGAACTGTGACTTATTGCAAAGACTGTGTGTTGCTATCTGCCGCAAGATTCCCGCCAAAACCGCCACCATTACAGCGCCACGAGGAGCACAGGAGAAGTAGAAGGGCGTGGAAGTGGGCGTGAGCAAGCTGAAAAGCGCGAAAGATAATGGCCGCCCAGTCTAAATATTTCTGCACCTTGAGGACGTGTCTGTCAGCAGCCGAGATCCGCCTCCTGATCCTCAGTGGAGTGCGGAGACAAAGGAAGCGAAACCGCCCACGAAGGAGAGAGCGGGAAAAGGACAAGGAGGGAGGAGAAGTGAGCCACGAGGGAGACGCCATGGCTAGCCGTCCGGGATCGGAGCGTGGGGTCGGAGCCGAGGACTCCCCCAGCTACCCAGAGAGATACCGCGGCCAGGCGTCACCTGTTGGCCCCGACTTCCTGCAGGCCGGAGTGGACGAGCTCAGTGATCGACTCCGGCGGACGCAGCTGAGCACTGAGGCCGGGTGGAAGGAGACCGTCATTGGGCGCCTCACCAGACGTCTGTCGGCAGCCTCGTCTGGTCCGGAGCAAGAAAGAAGTTCCAGCGCTCCGAAGCCAGAAAGCAAGGCCCTGCCGTAAAGCGAGATGCTGCAAACAGAGATGACAATGCCGCAGCGTAAGGCCCCGCAGTCAGTGTTCCAGATCCCAGCGGAGACGGAGCAGATCAGCACCGGAGGGACCACATCTGTAGCAGGTATGAAGAACGACCCTGCCCCAGTGACAGAAGACCTCCGGGTGAGCCCCGTCGCGGCGCCACCTGCTGCCGTGACTAAGACTACCTCTGAGCTGACGAGTCCCAGCACTACTACCACTGTGTGCATCATTTCTGCTACTGTACCTACTTCCAAAACTGAAATTCGAACACTGATCCCTAACGACTTGACTATATCGGAGAAACCGATTAGTGACATTGATACCGCATTGGATGAGAAAAGAGATATGCAGAGCCATAAGACCCCCATCTGGAGTGAAGGAGCCCCTTATGTGGCACCTGGTAGCCGCCAGTATCCAGCTGGGCTACTCCGACCGGTGCTACCCTCTGACTTACAGTAACAAACCTCGAAATCCCGAAAGATGTAAATAGTTAACTGTTTCCTGCTTTTGCTGCTTTAAACCGGTCAAGGGTTATTTCTTAAAGGGATACCTTTGTTGACCCGGGACCCCTATTGTTTTGCATTTCTTTTTGCATTGTTTCAAAGACTGCCGGATTATGAACAGTGAATGATTCCAAAACTGTTTTGTATATAGTTTGCACCTTCTTAAAGGTGCTCCCTACTGGTTTTACAAAAGAAAGAAGACTTTGCGAAGATAATGCTTTGGGACATGACGCAGAAGGTCTTGCTTTCATTGGGCTTGCAGACAGAGATAATCTGCACTACCTCCTAGAGACTCGGCTCCCTCTTAAAGGGAATGTTTACATGTTGCCTTAGGAAAGGTTGAAATGTTGATAATGTTGAAATTTAGAAAAGTTTGATAATGATAATAGAGATTCAGGACAGGAAAGATTGAAAGTGAACCCGTAGGGGTTAGAGAGAGAGTCCTCCTGAGAACCGTAGAACGACAGTTGGTTGTTGGAAGAGAGACAATGACAGTAGGCCCGACCCAGGAGCTAGGCGGTCCTGCATTGGTGAAGCTAGAAAGGAAAGAAAAGTTGAGTTATTTTATAGTATTTTATAGTAGGCCTTTAGTGGGTTCAGCTTATACGCCCTTAAAGGAAAAGTTAACTTATTGTTCAGAATTTGCACTTAGTAGAATACCCGGCTGGGTGAAAAGAGTTATTTATAGTCATAATGTTATTTAAAAATATTTAATCCTGTTTTTGTTTGTAACGTTCAAGTGTCCTCACCTCCCATAAAGGGAAGCATTGTTCTATTTACTTGTTTTAAGCATTTCAAAAATGTTGTGTGTCTTTTGCTGAAATGTATTGTTGTTCTTCTTCCCAGTCCAGGAGTACTGGATTTAACCGGGGGGGAGTGCAGCGCCCCAGAGATCTGGTCGTCGCAGTATGACACTCTGCCACTAAGGGGAGTGATGGTACGTCTGATGGCACAGAAGGAATTCTACTGACCAGGTATCACCAGCACACATTACACTTCACACTCCGGCCACTAGGGGGAGAAAAAGACTTTATTTATTGGGCCACTCCTCACACTGGTAAAACTAGGGGTTGTATAGGAAGTTAGTTAGAAGCTGACTGGGTTGGATTCAGGCAACATCCCGTGGCAGGGGGTGTTGCAGGGAGAAGACACAGGGGGGTCCCTGTCAGGCGTGGGACCCTGGCAGGTGCCTAGCGAACAGAGCAGAACGTAACGGAACCGCACCTGCACACCCCGCGGCGGTATCCTAAGAGAGAGACACGAAGGGAAGGATATTGTGGAACAGTGAGAAACGAGATCAAGCACAAAGGAGAACCAGTAGGAGTCGTGCCGTGAGACCGAGGCAACATCCTACTGAGGCGCGTAGCCGGTGGCCGGAACACCGCGGGAGTAACTGACTCTAGTCCAAAATAGCCAAAGCAGTAAAAATATGCGGCACTCACCCCAATCTGGCAGTGGAAATCGTGAATTTTATTGGAGAAACTGAAAGAAAAGCATCCGTCAGGACATCAAGTACACAGGAGGATGCGGTATTGGAGTGTGGACAACGGCCGTTTCGCACACAGAGGTGCTTCGACGGGTCCAGTCCTTGTTGGTTGTAACTGACTCTAGGCCTTACTTCGAACTCCGCAGGACAGTTAATTATAGGTTGGCTGTCTACCTTAAATTTCCTACGAAGACATAGGGGGCAACGCGTGGAGAGGGGTGTCTCTAGGGTCCCGGAAGAGCTCCGAGCCTTCACGTCATACGGGTGCGTCCTCGCCATAACATACCTGGGGGACGAGAAACTAGTAACATCTGGAACAAACAAGAGAGAATTAGAAAGAACGAATGAGAACAGCAGTTGTGAGTAGAGTTGAGCGACCTTGACCTTTTTAGAGTCGAGCCGGGTTTCGCGAAATCCGACTATCTCAAAAGTCGGGTCGAGTGAAATCGGCCGATTATGACGTAAAGTCGGGATCGACCGAAACACGAAACCCAATGCAAGTCAATGGGGCAGCATAGTCGGCAGTGAGTGGGGGCCAGGAAAACACCTAGAGTGCCCATTTTAATGTCAAAACCATCCATTCTTCTTAATGAAGCTTGTCAAGCGTAATTTACCTTATAATAATTGGAAGGCATTTGAAATTGGGGGTCATTTGGCTAAAGTTGTGTGGGGTAGGGCTGGTTCAAGTAATTAGTGGGCCCAGGAAATCTGGACCACGTCACGGCAGTGGAGCAGGGAGAGGTAAGTATTTCAACTTTGCAAGTGCTGTGATCCTGAGCAAGCAGGGGGGGCCCACTTGTTGGCATTGGCACTGGCACAGGGCCCCTCAAAGTACAGCGGTGTGTTTGCACGGCGGGGGCGCCTCCCACCGGCAGCAACACTTTTGTGTACTATGAGAGGCCCTGTGCCAGTGACGTCGCCAACTAGTATTCCTCCCCCCACCTGATGAAGGAACCTGCACGTTCATCTGCACCTTCCTCTTTGTCCCCGTGTAAGGTGGTATGGTATGCGGGAAGAGCAACCTGACTTTCAGCAGGGTCACAATGTTGTTGTGTAGCATGCACGGGGAATGTTGCGTTATGGGTCAATGTACCAGCAGACTCATCTATCACTGGCTGGGCAATGGGCACGATGAAGTGGAAACACAGATATAGGCCCAAAGAATAAAGTGGGCTAAATGCAGTTCAAAATTGGTAACACAGGAATAACCAGGGGGCATTGCAGTGGAGGACAACTGGAATGAGAGGCTGACACAGAGAGTAGGGCCAAATCAGTAAGTAGTCGAAATGCAGTTCAAAATTGGCAACCGTAGTAAACAGGCGGCACAGCTTTGTTCAGTGGAGGAGAACAGCAAGGAGTGGCAGACACCGATAGTAGGCCCCAACCCAACTAGTAGGCCAAATGCAGTCTAACATTAACAACTACTTAACGAGAGCCTGAAAATGGAATTTCAGGACAGGAAACCAGGAGAACAGCAAGGAGTGGCAGACACCGATAGTAGGCCCCAAACCAACTAGTACGCCAAATGCAGTTGTTCCATTTAACCACAATTTAATGAGAGCCTGAAGATAGAAGCTCAGGAAAGGCAACCTGGGGAACACCTTGGAGTGTAACACACCATCTCTCTCCACCCCATACCCATTTTGTAGGCCTAATGCAGTGTACTTTTCTACAACTACTAAACGAGAGTCGGAAGACCGAAGCAATGGCAAGGAAACCTGGGGAACACCTTGGAGTGTAACACACCATCTCTCTCCACCCCATACCCAATTTGTAGGCCTAATGCAGTGTAGTTTCCAAGAACTACTAAACGAGAGCCGGAAGATCGAAGCTCAGGAAAGGCAACCTGGGGAACACCTTGGAGTGTAACACACCCTCTCTCTACACCCCATACCCAATTTGAAGGCCTAATGCAGTGTAGTTTCCAAGAACTACTAAACGAGAGCCGGAAGATCGAAGCTCAGGAAAGGCAACCTGGGGAACACCTTGGAGTGTAACACACCCTCTCGCTACACCCCATACCCAATTTGAAGGCCTAATGCAGCGTAGTTTCCAACAACTACTAAACGAGAGCCGGAAGATCGAAGCTCAGGAAAGGCAACCTGGGGAACACCTTAGAGTGTAACAAACCCTCTCTCTACACCCCATACCCAATTTGTAGGCCTAATGCAGCGTAGTTTCCGACAACTACTAAACGAGAGCATGAAGATCGAAGCTCAGGAAAGGCAACCTGGGGAACACCTTGGAGTGTAACACACCCTCTCTCTACACCCCATACCCAATTTGAAGGCCTAATGCAGTGTAGTTTCCAAGAACTACTAAACGAGAGCCGGAAGATCGAAGCTCAGGAAAGGCAACCTGGGGAACACCTTGGAGTGTAACACACCCTCTCGCTACACCCCATACCCAATTTGAAGGCCTAATGCAGCGTAGTTTCCAACAACTACTAAACGAGAGCCGGAAGATCGAAGCTCAGGAAAGGCAACCTGGGGAACACCTTGGAGTGTAACAAACCCTCTCTCTACACCCCATACCCAATTTGTAGGCCTAATGCAGCGTAGTTTCCGACAACTACTAAACGAGAGCATGAAGATCGAAGCTCAGGAAAGGCAACCTGGGGAACACCTTGGAGTGTAACACACCCTCTCTCTACACCCCATACCCAATTTGAAGGCCTAATGCAGTGTAGTTTCCAAGAACTACTAAACGAGAGCCGGAAGATCGAAGCTCAGGAAAGGCAACCTGGGGAACACCTTGGAGTGTAACACACCCTCTCGCTACACCCCATACCCAATTTGAAGGCCTAATGCAGCGTAGTTTCCGACAACTACTAAACGAGAGCATGAAGATCGAAGCTCAGGAAAGGCAACCTGGGGAACACCTTGGAGTGTAACACACCCTCTCTCTACACCCCATACCCAATTTGAAGGACTAATGCAGTGTAGTTTCCAAGAACTACTAAACGAGAGCCGGAAGATCGAAGCTCAGGAAAGGCAACCTGGGGAACACCTTGGAGTGGAACACACCATCTCTCTACACCCCATACCCAATTTGAAGGCCTAATGCAGCGTAGTTTCCAACAACTACTAAACGAGAGCCGGAAGATCGAAGCTCAGGAAAGGCAACCTGGGGAACACCTTGGAGTGTAACACAACGTCTCTCTACACCACGGAAGGGCTGATTCTTAGGAAGGAAGGCTGTTGGAAATAAGCATTGCGCGTCTGAGGGTGATTAAATTCTTATTAGGTATATACTCACCCTCGGACGCGCCCTGCTTCTTTATTTGGAATGAATGTTTATTTGCAATGTGGTGTTGACTTTCTCTATTATTTTGGTAATTAATGATTTTATTATTTTCATTGTTTTGCATCTTCTCGGCAATAATATAAAGAAGACGCGACAGGACAACACTCGGTGGATGCCATATGTGTGTTTTCAATTTAAAAAACCTTTCAGTTAACTACTTGCAGGAGAAAGTAATTGTAGCTGGTGGACATTTTTAGTACTGTACCAGATTTTAGTTGTGTGTTTGTTTTTAATGTTAAAATGTCTGCATTTGATATCTCACCAGTATTTTCTTTTTTATAAGCAAAATACTTTTTTTTTTATTTTATGATGTTGGTTCAAGGGGTACACGGGCAGCAGTAGACAGGTCAGTGGAGGCCTAGTGGAAGGAGGGACCGCAGACAGGCTTCGAAGCCCTAACATAATAAATTGGGCTGCCTGTAGGCAATTTAAAATTTGTTCCAGGGGAACACGGGCAGCAGTAGACAGGTCAGTGGAGGCCTAGAGGAAGGAGGGACCGCAGATGCGCCAATGTTTCCCCCATACCAAATTTGTAGGCCTAATGCAGTGTAGTTTCCAACAACTACTAAACGAGAGCCGGAATATCGAAGCTCAGGAAAGGCAACCTGGGGAACACCTTGGAGTGTAACACACCCTCTCTCTACACCCCATACCCAATTTGAAGGCCTAATGCAGTGTAGTTTCCAAGAACTACTAAACGAGAGCCGGAAGATCGAAGCTCAGGAAAGGCAACCTGGGGAACACCTTGGAGTGGAACACACCATCTCTCTACACCCCATACCCAATTTGAAGGCCTAATGCAGCGTAGTTTCCAACAACTACTAAACGAGAGCCGGAAGATCGAAGCTCAGGAAAGGCAACCTGGGGAACACCTTGGAGTGTAACACAACGTCTCTCTACACCAGGGAAGGGCTGATTCTTAGGAAGGAAGGCTGTTGGAAATAAGCATTGCGCGTCCGAGGGTGATTATATTCTTATTAGGTATATACTCACCCTCGGACGCGCCCTGCTTCTTTATTTGGAATGAATGTTTATTTGCAATGTGGTGTTGACTTTCTCTATTATTTTGGTAATTAATGATTTTATTATTTTCATTGTTTTGCATCTTCTCGGCAATAATATAAAGAAGACGCGACAGGACAACACTCGGTGGATGCCATATGTGTGTTTTCAATTTAAAAAACCTTTCAGTTAACTACTTGCAGGAGAAAGTAATTGTAGCTGGTGGCCATTTTTAGTACTGTACCAGATTTTAGTTGTGTGTTTGTTTTTAATGTTAAAATGTCTGCATTTGATATCTCTCCAGTATTTTCTTTTTTATAAGCAAAATACTTTTTTTTTTATTTTATGATGTTGGTTCAAGGGGTACACGGGCAGCAGTAGACAGGTCAGTGGAGGCCTAGTGGAAGGAGGGACCGCAGACAGGCTTCGAAGCCCTAACATAATAAATTGGGCTGCCTGTAGGCAATTTAAAATTGGTTCCAGGGGAACACGGGCAGCAGTAGACAGGTCAGTGGAGGCCTAGAGGAAGGAGGGACCGCAGATGCGCCAATGTTTCCCCCATACCAAATTTGCAGGCCTAATGCAGTGTAGTTTCCAACAACTACTAAACGAGAGCCGGAATATCGAAGCTCAGAAAAGGCAACCTGGGGAACACCTTGGAGTGTAACACACCCTCTCTCTACACCCCATACCCAATTTGAAGGCCTAATGCAGCGTAGTTTCCGACAACTACTAAACGAGAGCATGAAGATCGAAGCTCAGGAAAGGCAACCTGGGGAACACCTTGGAGTGTAACACACCCTCTCTCTACACCCCATACCCAATTTGAAGGCCTAATGCAGCGTAGTTTCCAACAACTACTAAACGAGAGCCGGAAGATCGAAGCTCAGGAAAGGCAACCTGGGGAACACCTTGGAGTGGAACACACCATCTCTCTACACCCCATACCCAATTTGAAGGCCTAATGCAGCGTAGTTTCCAACAACTACTAAATGAGAGCCAGAAGATCGAAGCTCAGGAAAGGCAACCTGGGGAACACCTTGGAGTGTAACACAACATCTCTCTACACCACGGAAGGGCTGATTCTTAGGAAGGAAGGCTGTTGGAAATAAGCATTGCGCGTCCGAGGGTGATTATATTCTTATTAGGTATATACTCACCCTCGGACGCGCCCTGCTTCTTTATTTGGAATGAATGTTTATTTGCAATGTGGTGTTGACTTTCTCTATTATTTTGGTAATTAATGATTTTATTTTTTTATGTGTGTTTGTTTTTAATGTTAAAATGTCTGCATTTGATATCTCTCCAGTATTTTCTTTTTTGTAAGCAAAATACTTATTTTTATATTTTCTGATGTTGGTTCCAGGGGTACACGGGCAGCAGTGCCCTGGTCAGTGTAGTAGTAGTTGAAAGAATGGACCGCAGACAGGCATCGAAGGCCTAAAATAAAAAAATTGGGCTGGCTGTAGGCAATTTTAAATTGGTTCCAGGGGTACACGGGCAGCAGTGGTGTGGTCAGTGGAGGCCTAGTGGAAGGAGTGACCGCAGACAGGCATCGAAGGCCTAAAATAATAACACATGGCTGTAGGCAATTTTAAATTGGTTCCAGGGGTACACGGGCAGCAGTGGTGTGGTCAGTGGAGGCCTAGTGGAAGGAGTGACCGCAGACAGGCATCGAAGGCCTAAAATAATAACACATGGCTGTAGGCAATTTTAAATTGGTTCCAGGGGTACACGGGCAGCAGTGGTGTGGTCAGTGGAGGCCTAGTGGAAGGAGTGACCGCAGACAGGCATCGAAGGCCTAAAATAATAACACATGGCTGTAGGCAATTTTAAATTGGTTCCAGGGGTACACGGGCAGCAGTGCCCTGGTCAGTGTAGTAGAAGTTGAAAGAATGGACCGCAGACAGGCATCGAAGGCCTAAAATAAAAAAATTGGGCTGGCTGTAGGCAATTTTAAATTGGTTCCAGGGGTACACGGGCAGCAGTGGTGTGGTCAGTGGAGGCCTAGTGGAAGGAGTGACCGCAGACAGGCATCGAAGGCCTAAAATAATAACACATGGCTGTAGGCAATTTTAAATTGGTTCCAGGGGTACACGGGCAGCAGTGGTGTGGTCAGTGGAGGCCTAGTGGAAGGAGTGACCGCAGACAGGCATCGAAGGCCTAAAATAATAACACATGGCTGTAGGCAATTTTAAATTGGTTCCAGGGGTACACGGGCAGCAGTGGTGTGGTCAGTGGAGGCCTAGTGGAAGGAGTGACCGCAGACAGGCATCGAAGGCCTAAAATAATAACACATGGCTGTAGGCAATTTTAAATTGGTTCCAGGGGTACACGGGCAGCAGTGCCCTGGTCAGTGTAGTAGTAGTTGAAAGAATGGACCGCAGACAGGCATCGAAGGCCTAAAATAAAAAAATTGGGCTGGCTGTAGGCAATTTTAAATTGGTTCCAGGGGTACACGGGCAGCAGTGGTGTGGTCAGTGGAGGCCTAGTGGAAGGAGTGACCGCAGACAGGCATCGAAGGCCTAAAATAATAACACATGGCTGTAGGCAATTTTAAATTGGTTCCAGGGGTACACGGGCAGCAGTGACCTGGTCAGTGTAGTAGTAGTCGAAAGAATGGACGGCAGACAGGCATCGAAGGCCTAAAATAAAAAAATTGGGCTGGCTGTAGGCAATTTTAAATTGGTTCCAGGGGTACACGGGCAGCAGTGGTGTGGTCAGTGGAGGCCTAGTGGAAGGAGTGACCGCAGACAGGCATCGAAGGCCTAAAATAATAACACATGGCTGTAGGCAATTATAAATTGGTTCCAGGGGTACACGGGCAGCAGTGCCCTGGTCAGTGTAGTAGTAGTTGAAAGAATGGACCGCAGACAGGCATCGAAGGCCTAAAATAATAACACATGGCTGTAGGCAATTTTAAATTGGTTCCAGGGGTACACGGACAGCAGTGGTGTGGTCAGTGGAGGCCTAGTGGAAGGAGTGACCGCAGACAGGCATCGAAGGCCTAAAATAATAACACATGGCTGTAGGCAATTTTAAATTGGTTCCAGGGGTACACGGGCAGCAGTGCCCTGGTCATTGTAGTAGTAGTTGAAAGAATGGACCGCAGACAGGCATCGAAGGCCTAAAATAATAACACATGGCTGTAGGCAATTTTAAATTGGTTCCAGGGGTACACGGACAGCAGTGGTGTGGTCAGTGGAGGCCTAGTGGAAGGAGTGACCGCAGACAGGCATCGAAGGCCTGAAATAATAACACATGGCTGTAGGCAATTTTAAATTGGTTCCAGGGGTACACGGGCAGCAGTGGTGTGGTCAGTGGAGGCCTAGTGGAAGGAGTGACCGCAGACAGGCATCGAAGGCCTAAAATAATAACACATGGCTGTAGGCAATTTTAAATTGGTTCCAGGGGTACACGGGCAGCAGTGGTGTGGTCAGTGGAGGCCTAGTGGAAGGAGTGACCGCAGACAGGCATCGAAGGCCTAAAATAATAACACATGGCTGTAGGCAATTTTAAATTGGTTCCAGGGGTACACGGGCAGCAGTGCCCTGGTCAGTGTAGTAGTAGTTGAAAGAATGGACCACAGACAGGCATCGAAGGCCTAAAATAATAACACATGGCTGTAGGCAATTTTAAATTGGTTCCAGGGGTACACGGACAGCAGTGGTGTGGTCAGTGGAGGCCTAGTGGAAGGAGTGACCGCAGACAGGCATCGAAGGCCTAAAATAATAACACATGGCTGTAGGCAATTTTAAATTGGTTCCAAGGGTACACGGGCAGCAGTGGTGTGGTCAGTGGAGGCCTAGTGGAAGGAGTCACCGCAGACAGGCATCGAAGGCCTAAAATAATAACACATGGCTGTAGGCAATTTTAAATTGGTTACAGGGGTACACGGGCAGCAGTGGTGTGGTCAGTGGAGGCCTAGTGGAAGGAGTGACCACAGACAGGCATCGAAGGCCTAACATAACAAAAATGTCAATACAATGGTATTGTCAGTGGCAGGCATTGAAGGATGTCAGCGCATAGACTAAACATTGGTGGAGCTGTGAGATAATTTTGCAAGTGGTAGAGCACTGTTTGAGCTGGGGTGGGGGGAAACTGTCTTGTGGCCGGCGGTACAGGCCCAGGGCCCCTCATATTACAACGGTGTGTCTGACGTTGGGTGCGCACCACCACCGCCAGAGACACTTTATTGTACTAGGAGGGACCCAGTGGCAGTGCCGTCGACCAAAAGCGGGCTCACCCACCTCTTCAGACAAACTGCACTCTCACGGGTGCTGTCGCCAAGTGTCGATACCACGGCCCCGTGTGGGGAGTTTGGCCATTTAGTGAGGTGTAAACATGTCGTATGCTGGACAATCAGGTGCAGAAAATTACGAGATTGGAAAAGGCATTCAGAATAGTCCACAGGCAAGACCTTTTCATAGGAAAGCTAGGTGTCAGCCGGGCAAGGTGGGGCAAAAGATTTCGAAATCCAGTTGTGGTTCATTTTAATGAAGGTTAGATCATCTACATTTTGGGTAGCCAGACGAGTCCTTTTTTCTGTTAGTATTGAACCTGCAGCACTGAATACTCTTTCTGATAGGACACTAGCTGCCGGGCAAGCAAGCTCCTGCAATGCATATTCTGCCAATTTTGGCCAGGTGTCTAATTTTGATGCCCAGTAATCAAATGGGAATGACGGTTGAGGGAGAACATCGATAAGGGATGAAAAATAGTTTGTAACCATACTGGACAAATGTTGTCTCGTGTCACTTTGAATTGATGCTGCAGTACCTGTCCTGTCTGTGGTCATAGCAAAATCACTCCACAACCTGGTCAGAAAACCCCTCTGGCCAACGCCACTTCTGATTTCTGCCCCTCTAACTCCTCTGGTCTGCTGGCCCCTGCAGCTCGTGTGAGAACGATCACGGGCGCTGTGTGCAGGGAATGCCAGAAGCAAACGGTCAACAAGAGTTGATTGTTTGGTTGCTAATATTAGTTCCAAGTTCTCATGTGGCATTATATTTTGCAATTTGCCTTTATAGCGAGGATCAAGGAGGCAGGCCAACCAGTAATCGTCATCATTCATCATTTTAGTTATGCGTGTGTCCCTTTTGAGGATACGTAAGGCATAATCCGCCATGTGGGCCAAAGTTCCAGTTCTCAAATCTGCGGTTGTGCTTGGTTGAGGGGCAGTTTCAGGCAAATCCACGTCACTTGTGTCCCTCAAAAAACCAGAACCTGGCCTTGCCGCGCCACCAATTTCCAGTGGCCCCGGAAAAGCTTCCTCATTAAAAATATAATCATCCCCATCATCCTCCTCGTCCTCCTCCTCCTCTTCGCCCGCTACCTCGTCCTGTACACTGCCCTGGCCAGACAATGGCTGACTGTCATCAAGGCTTTCCTCTTCCTCAGCTGCAGACGCCTGATCCTTTATGTGCGTCAAACTTTGCATCAGCAGACGCATTAGGGGGATGCTCATGCTTATTATGGCGTTGTCTGCACTAACCAGCCGTGTGCATTCCTCAAAACACTGAAGGACTTGACACATGTCTTGAATCTTCGACCACTGCACACCTGACAACTCCATGTCTGCCATCCTACTGCCTGCCCGTGTATGTGTATCCTCCCACAAAAACATAACAGCCCGCCTCTGTTCACACAGTCTCTGAAGCATGTGCAGTGTTGAGTTCCACCTTGTTGCAACGTCTATGATTAGGCGATGCTGGGGAAGGTTCAAAGAACGCTGATAGGTCTGCATACGGCTGGAGTGTACGGGCGAACGGCGGATATGTGAGCAAAGTCCACGCACTTTAAGGAGCAGGTCGGATAACCCCGGATAACTTTTCAGGATGCACTGCACCACCAGGTTTAAGGTGTGAGCCAGGCAAGGAATGTGTTTCAGTTGGGAAAGGGAGATGGCAGCCATGAAATTCCTTCCGTTATCACTCACTACCTTGCCTGCCTCAAGATCTACAGTGCCCAGCCACGACTGCGTTTCTTTCTGCAAGAACTCGGACAGAACTTCCGCGGTGTGTCTGTTGTCGCCCAAACACTTCATAGCCAATACAGCCTGCTGACGTTTGCCAGTAGCTGCCCCATAATGGGAGACCTGGTGTGCAACAGTGGCAGCTGCGGATGGAGTGGTTGTGCGACTGCGGTCTGTGGACGAGCTCTCGCTTCTGCAGGAGGACGAAGAGGAGGAGGAGGGGGTGCGAACGGCTACAGCCAATTGTTTCCTAGACCGTGGGCTAGGCAGAACTGTCCCAAACTTGCTGTCCCCTGTGGACCCTGCATCCACCACATTTAACCAGTGTGCCGTGATGGACACGTAACGTCCCTGGCCATGCCTACTGGTCCATGCATCGGTTGTCAGGTGCACCTTTGTGCTCACAGATTGCCTGAGTGCATGGACGATGCGCTCTTTAACATGCTGGTGGAGGGCTGGGATGGCTTTTCTGGAAAAAAAGTGTCGACTGGGTAGCTCGTAGCGTGGTACAGCGTAGTCCATCAGGGCTTTGAAAGCTTCGCTTTCAACTAATCGGTAGGGCATCATCTCTAACGAGATTAGTCTAGCTATGTGTGCGTTCAAACCCTGTGTACGCGGATGCGAGGCTAAGTACTTCCTTTTTCTAACCATAGTCTCATGTAGGGTGAGCTGGACTGGAGAGCTGGAGATCGTGGAACTAGCGGGGGTGCCGGTGGACATGGCAGACTGAGAGACGGTGGGAGATGGTATTGTTGCCACCGGTGCCCTAGATGCAGTGTTTCGTACTACGAAACTGGTGATTCCCTGACCCTGACGGCTTTGGCCTGGCAAAGAAACCTGCACAGATACTGCAGGTGGTGCGGAAAATGGTGGCCCTACACTGCCGGAAGGGATGTTGCGTTGCTGACTAGCTTCATTGGCCGAGGGTGCTACAACCTTAAGGGACGTTTGGTAGTTAGTCCAGGCTTGCAAATGCATGGTGGTTAAATGTCTATGCATGCAACTTGTATTGAGACTTTTCAGATTCTGTCCTCTGCTTAAGGTAGTTGAACATTTTTGACAGATGACTTTGCGCTGATCAATTGGATGTTGTTTAAAAAAATGCCAGACTGCACTCTTTCTAGCATCGGATACCTTTTCAGGCATTGCAGACTGAGCTTTAACCGGATGGCCACGCTGTCCTCCAACAGGTTTTAGCTTTGCCACGCGTTTTGGGCAAGATACGGGCCCGGCAGATGGAACCTGTTGCGATGTTGATGCCTGCTGCGGCCCCTCCTCCTCCGCTTCAGAACTGCTGCCGCCTGCACCCTGTTCCCCCAATGGCTGCCAATCGGGGTCAAGAACTGGGTCATCTATTACCTCTTCTTGTAGCTCGTGTGCAACTTCGTCTGTGTCACCGTGGCGGTCGGTGGTATAGCGTTCGTGATGGGGCAACATAGTGTCATCAGGGTCTGATTCTTGATCAGCACCCTGCGATGGCAATGTTGTGGTCTGAGTCAAAGGACCAGGATAGTAGTCTGGCTGTGGCTGTGCATCAGTGCACTCCATGTCAGATTCAACTTGTAGTGGGCATGGACTGTTAACTGCTTCACTTTCTAAGCCAGGGACGGTATGTGTAAAGAGCTCCATGGAGTAACCCGTTGTGTCGCCTGCTGCATTCTTCTCTGTTGTTGTTTTTGCTGAAGAGGACAAGGAAGCGACTTGTCCCTGACCGTGAACATCCACTAACGACGCGCTGCTTTGACATTTACCAGTTTCACGAGAGGAGGCAAAAGAGCTAGAGGCTGAGTCAGCAAGATAAGCCAAAACTTGCTCTTGCTGCTCCGGCTTTAAAAGCGGTTTTCCTACTCCCAGAAAAGGGAGCGTTCGAGGCCTTGTGTAGCCAGACGACGAACCTGGCTCCACAGCTCCAGACTTAGGTGCAATATTTTTTTTCCCACGACCAGCTGATGCTCCACCACTACCACTACCCTCATTACCAGCTGACAATGAACGCCCCCGGCCACGACCTCTTCCACCAGACTTCCTCATTGTTTTAAAAACGTTAACAAACGAACGGTATTTGTTGCTGTCACACAACTTACACGGTGAGCTATAACTTCAGTATGATTTAGCTACCCCTTTACAGGTGGGTGAGACCACAACGAAAATCAGCCACAATGTTACACACTCTGTTGTTGTTGGCAACAAATGAGATGGCACACACGCAGGACTGTCACTGAAGCGCAAATGTAAATATTTATCTCCCACTGATTTGTGTTTGTTTTTTTTAAAAGGGAGACTTCAGAAAAAAAAAAATTAAAAAAAAAATATTTTTTACAGAAGAATTTATAAAACAAATAAAATGAAATGATTGTTTCAGGGAGAATTTAGGAAAAAAAAAAAAAAAAGGCTTTGTAGGGCCCACTGAGTGAGAGAGGACGCACACAGGAGTCAGGAGTGGCACACAAGCCCAGAGGCCAATATTAATCTCCCACCGATTGATTTAGTTATTTTTTTTGGTAGATTTTGGAACCCAAATCAAGCAAAAAAATTAATAGGCTTTCTATGACCCACAATTGGGGAGAGAGAGAGAGATGGCACACCCAGGAGTCAAGACTGGCACACAAGCAGAAGGGGCAATATGAATCTCCCACAGATTTTTATTTTTTTTTTCAGGGAGACTTGAGAGAAAAAAAAATACAAAAAAAATGATTTTTTTCAGGAATAATTTAGAAACCAAAGAAAATAAAATGATTGTTTCAGGGAGAATTTAGAAAACAAATAAAACAAAAAATAGGCTTTCTAGGGCCCACTGAGTGACAGATGACGCACACAGGAGTCAGGAGTGGCACACAAGCCCAGAGGCCAATATTAATCTCCCACTGATTGATTTAGTGATTTTTTTTGGTAGATTTTGGAACCCAAATCAAGCAAAAAAATTAATAGGCTTTCTATGGCCCACAATTGGGGAGAGAGAGAGAGATGGCACACCCAGGAGTCAAGACTGGCACACAAGCAGAAGGGGCAATATGAATCTCCCACAGATTTTTTTTTTTTTTTTTTTTCAGGGAGACTTGAGAGAAAAAAAAATACAAAAAAAATGATTTTTTTCAGGAATAATTTAGAAACCAAAGAAAATAAAATGATTGTTTCAGGGAGAATTTAGAAAACAAATAAAACAAAAAATAGGCTTTCTAGGGTCCACTGAGTGACAGATGACGCACACAGGAGTCAGGAGTGGCACACAAGCCCAGAGGCCAATATTAATCTCCCACTGATTGATTTAGTGATTTTTTTCAGGTAGATTTTGGAACCAAAATCAAGCAAAAAAATGAATAGGCTTTCTATGGCCCACAATTGGGGAGAGAGAGAGAGATGGCACACCCAGGAGTCAAGACTGGCACACAAGCAGAAGGGGCAATATGAATCTCCCACAGATTTTTTTTTTTTTTTTTTTTTTCAGGGAGACTTGAGAGAAAAAAAAAATACCAAAAAAAAGATTTTTTTCAGGAATAATTTAGAAACCAAAGAAAATAAAATGATTGTTTCAGGGAGAATTTAGAAAACAAATAAAACAAAAAATAGGCTTTCTAGGGCCCACTGAGTGACAGATGACGCACACAGGAGTCAGGAGTGGCACACAAGCCCAGAGGCCAATATTAATCTCCCACTGATTGATTTAGTGATTTTTTTTGGTAGATTTTGGAACCCAAATCAAGCAAAAAAATTAATAGGCTTTCTATGGCCCACAATTGGGGAGAGAGAGAGAGATGGCACACCCAGGAGTCAAGACTGGCACACAAGCAGAAGGGGCAATATGAATCTCCCACAGATTTTTTTTTTTTTTTTTTTTCAGGGAGACTTGAGAGAAAAAAAAATACAAAAAAAATGATTTTTTTCAGGAATAATTTAGAAACCAAAGAAAATAAAATGATTGTTTCAGGGAGAATTTAGAAAACAAATAAAACAAAAAATAGGCTTTCTAGGGTCCACTGAGTGACAGATGACGCACACAGGAGTCAGGAGTGGCACACAAGCCCAGAGGCCAATATTAATCTCCCACTGATTGATTTAGTGATTTTTTTCAGGTAGATTTTGGAACCAAAATCAAGCAAAAAAATGAATAGGCTTTCTATGGCCCACAATTGGGGAGAGAGAGAGAGATGGCACACCCAGGAGTCAAGACTGGCACACAAGCAGAAGGGGCAATATGAATCTCCCACAGATTTTTTTTTTTTTTTTTTTTTTCAGGGAGACTTGAGAGAAAAAAAAAATACCAAAAAAAAGATTTTTTTCAGGAATAATTTAGAAACCAAAGAAAATAAAATGATTGTTTCAGGGAGAATTTAGAAAACAAATAAAACAAAAAATAGGCTTTCTAGGGCCCACTGAGTGACAGATGACGCACACAGGAGTCAGGAGTGGCACACAAGCCCAGAGGCCAATATTAATCTCCCACTGATTGATTTAGTGATTTTTTTTGGTAGATTTTGTAACCCAAATCAAGCAAAAAAAATTAATAGGCTTTCTATGGCCCACAATTGGGGAGAGAGAGAGAGATGGCACACCCAGGAGTCAAGACTGGCACACAAGCAGAAGGGGCAATATGAATCTCCCACAGATTTTTTTTTTTTTTTTTTTCAGGGAGACTTGAGAGAAAAAAAAATACAAAAAAAATGATTTTTTCAGGAATAATTTAGAAACCAAAGAAAATAAAATGATTGTTTCAGGGAGAATTTAGAAAACAAATAAAACAAAAAATAGGCTTTCTAGGGCCCACTGAGTGACAGATGACGCACACAGGAGTCAGGAGTGGCACACAAGCCCAGAGGCCAATATTAATCTCCCACTGATTGATTTAGTGATTTTTTCAGGTAGATTTTGGAACCCAAATCAAGCAAAAAAATTAATAGGCTTTCTATGGCCCACAATTGGGGAGAGAGAGAGAGATGGCACACCCAGGAGTCAAGACTGGCACACAAGCAGAAGGGGCAATATGAATCTCCCACAGATTTTTTTTTTTTTTTTTTTTCAGGGAGACTTGAGAGAAAAAAAAATACCAAAAAAATGATTTTTTTCAGGAATAATTTAGAAACCAAAGAAAATAAAATGATTGTTCCAGGGAGAATTTAGAAAACAAATAAAACAAAAAATAGGCTTTCTAGGGCCCACTGAGTGACAGATGACGCACACAGGAGTCAGGAGTGGCACACAAGCCCAGAGGCCAATATTAATCTCCCACTGATTGATTTAGTGATTTTTTTTGGTAGATTTTGGAACCCAAATCAAGCAAAAAAATTACTAGGCTTTCTATGGCCCACTATTTGTGAGAGAGATGGCACGCTCAGGACTGGCACACAAGCCCAGAGGCCAATATTAATCTCCCACTTTTTTTTTTTTCCAGGGAAAATTTATAAACCCAATAAAATAATAAAAAAATAGGCTTTCTATGGCCCACTATCTGAGAGAGAGAGAGATGGCACGCTTAGGACTGGCACACAAGCCCAAAGGCCAATATTAATCTCCCACTGATTGATTTATTGATTTTTTCAGGTAGAATTTAGAACCCAAATCAAGCAAAAAAATTAATAGGCTTTCTATGGCCCACTGAGTGAGAGATGGCACACACAGGAGTAAGGAGTGGCACACAAGCCCTGAGGCCAATATTTTTCTCCCACTGATTGACGTTGTGATTTTTTCTGGTAGATTTTGGAACCCAAATCAAGCAAAAAAATAAATAGGCTTTCTATGGCCCACTGAGTGAGAGAAAACACAGACAGAGATGGCACTCTAGCAGAAATGTCAATCTTAATCTCCCACAAAAAAAAAAAAAAAAAAAAAAAAAAAGGAACTGTCCTTCAATTACTATCTCCCTGCAGTAATCTCAGCCAGGTATGGCAGGCAGCAATAAGGAGTGGACTGATGCACAAATTAAATAAAAAGTGTGGACAAACAAAAAGATAGCTGTGCAGAAAGGAAGGAACAAGAGGATTTGTGCTTTGAAAAAAGCAGTTGGTTTGCACAGCGGCGTACACACAGCAATGCAGCTATCAGGGAGCCTTCTAGGGCAGCCCAATGAGCTACAGCGCTGAGGGGAAAAAAAAAAAAAAGGAGCTTCCACTGTCCCTGCACACCGAAGGTGGTGTTGGGCAGTGGAAATCGCTACAGCACAAGCGGTTTGGTGGTTAATGGACCCTGCCTAACGCTATCCCTGCTTCTGACGAAGCGGCAGCAACCTCTCCCTAAGCTCAGATCAGCAGCAGTAACATGGCGGTCGGCGGGAACTCCCCTTTATAGCCCCTGTGACGCCGCAGACAGCAAGCCAATCACTGCAATGCCCTTCTCTAAGATGGTGGGGACCAGGACCTATGTCATCACGCTGCCCACACTCTGCGTTTACCTTCATTGGCTGAGAAATGGCGCTTTTCGCGTCATTGAAACGCGACTTTGGCGCGAAAGTCGCGTACCGCATGGCCGACCACGCACAGGGGTCGGATCGGGTTTCATGAAACTCGACTTCGCCAAAAGTCGGCGACTTTTGAAAATGTTCGACCCGTTTCGCTCAACCCTAGTTGTGAGGACTATTCCGAATGCTCAGCAGGGTAGCACTACAACACACAGGCGCTAGTGGTAGGCACTGATTTCCATCTGCAAAGGGAACTCTGGATGTGCCTTCGGACCGGCCGGTCTCAGATAGCCCTGTTAAGCGTGCTCTGGATTGAGGATCCTGAAGTCTTCAGTAAAGAGGTAAAGAGACTGCAACCTTGTGTCCTCGTTATTGACTGCACCTCACACCATCACCATCCACCTTACTGGGAAGCCCTGGGGATATACTTCACCTGTGGGAAGGTATACCATCCAGCTGCCATAACATCACCCCAGCGGACCCTACAGCAGCTTTGGTCACCCTGAGCGAACACCACAGGTGGCGTCACGAATCCCTTATAGACTGTACCACCTTTATTGGACGCCCCTTAGCAGGGTCGCGGACCGGGTCTAGCCACCGTGACAGCCTCAGAACCGAACCAGAGAGGCCCGGTACCAAGAACTCTTGGCCCTGTGTCTGAGGGCGCTCCATATGGTTGTCAGTTTTTAAATAAAAACATCATTATAGTAGTTATATTCTTGTACATAGGGGCAGTATTATAGTAGTTATATTCTTGTACATAGGAGCAGTATTATAGTAGTTATATTCTTGTACATAGGGGGCAGTATTATAGTAGTTATATTCTTGTACATAGGGGGCAGTATTATAGTAGTTATATTCTTGTACTTAACATCTCATGCTATGAAGGCCTTGGAAAGATTAGTGCTTGCTCACTTAAGACCGAGGGTCAATGATTTTATCGATCCCCTTCAGTTTGCCTACCGACATAGATTGGGGATGGATGATGCTATCCTTTCTCTGTTACATAGGGTACATTCATTTCTGGAGACTGACGGAACCATGGTGCGAGCGATGCTCTTCGATTTCTCGAGTGCATTTATCTCCCTGCAGCCACTTTTACTACACAAAAAGATGACTGATATGAAGGTGGAGGAGGGGATGAGAAATTGGATAACTGACTACCTATCAGATCGGCCACAGTTTGTACAGATGGGAGCAGTTGTGTCAAGCAGATTATTGAGCAGTGTAGGTGCCCCCCAGGGAACGGTGCTTGCGCCCTTTCTATTCACACTGTATACTTCAGACTTTCAGTATAAATCTGAACTTTGCCACCTTCAAAAATTTTCGGATGACTCTGTGGTTGTGGGATGCATTAGGGGAGATCAGGGGGATGAGGAATACAGAAGGGTGGTGTCGAATTTCGTGGATTGGCGCAATGGTAACTATCTACAACTAAATGTTAAGAAAACCAAGGAGTTGGTGGCCAACTATAGCAGGATTAAGAAGGAATGCGTACCGATCACTATTGCTGGTCAGGAGGTAGAGCAGGTGGAGAGGTACAAATATTTGGGGGTCCATTTGGATAGCAAACTGGACTGGAGATGCCACTCAGAGTTTGTCTACAAGAAGGGGATGAGCAGATTGTATTTCCTAAGGAAACTGAGGTCTTTTAATGTGTGCAGCAAAATGTTAGAAATGTTCTACCAATCTGTGGTGGCAAGTGCCATCTTTTTTGCAATCACGTGCTGGGGTAGTAGTGTGCGGGCCTCTGATGCTAATAAGCTGAATAAGATTATTAAGAAGGCAAGTTCTGCTGTGGGCTGTAATCTGGACTCTTTTGGGGAGGTAGTGGAGAGAAGAACTCTGAGAAAGTGTATGGCAATTATGAACAATAATGCACATCCACTATATGAGCTATTCATGAGACAGAAGAGCACCTTCAGTAACCGGCTTATACTTCTGAGGTGTAAGAAGGAAAAATATAGGAAATCGTTTGTGCCAACTGCCATGGGAATGTACAACAATAACATTAGGGTTAAACCACCAAGGTGAATGTCTACTTATTTCTCTACATTTCAGTTCACTCGTTGTGTATGTCCTATTCTAATGTATAATGTTCTTCTGTCAACTCCACTGTCATGTCAACTATGTAATTCCTTTATGATTTTTATGATTTAAGTCGTGCTGCTGTGATACCATAATTTCCCGCGGGATCAATAAAGTGTATCGTATCGTATCGTATCGTATCGTATATTATTGTACATAGGGAGCATTATTATAGTAGTTATATTCTTGTACATAGGGGCAGTATTATAGTAGTTATATTCTTGTACATAGGGACAGTATTATAGTAGTTATATTCTTGTACATAGGGGGCAGCATTATAGTAGTTATATTCTTGTACATAGGGGCAGTATTATAGTAGTTATATTATTGTACATAGGGAGCATTATTATAGTAGTTATATTCTTGTACATAGGTGCTGTATGATAATAGTTATATTATTGTACATAGGGAGCAGTATTATAGTAGTTATATAATTATACATAGGGGCAGTATTATATTAGTTATATTCTTGTACATAGGAGCAGTATTATAGTAGTTATATTCTTGTACACAGGGGCAATATTACAGTAGTTATATTCTTGTACATGGGGCAGTGTCATAGTAGTTATATTCTTGTACATAGGAGCAGTATTATAGTAGTTATATTCTTGTACATAGGGCCAGTATTACAGTAGTTATATTCTTGTACATAGGGGCAGTATTATAGTAGTTATATTCTTGTACATAGGGGCAGTATTAAAGTAGTTACATTTTTGTACAAAGGGGCAGTATTATAGCAGTTATATTCTTGTACATGGGGCAGTATTATAGTAGTTATATTCTTGTTCAAAGGGGCAGTATTATAGTAGTTGTATTCTTGTACATTGGAGCAGTATGATAGTAACTATGTTTTTGTACATAGGGACAGTATTGTAGTAGTTATATTCTTGCACACAATGGACAATATTATAGTAGTTATATTCTTGTACATAGGGGCAGTATTATAGAAGTTATATTCTTGTACATGGGGCAGTATTATAGTAGTTATATTTTTGTACATAGGAGCAGTATAATAGTAATTATATTCTTGTACATAGGGAGCAGTATTATAGTAGTTATATTCTTGTACATAGGGGCAGTATTATAGTATTTATATTCTTGTACATGGGGCAGTATTATAGTAGTTATATTCTTGTACATAGAGGCAATATTATAGTAGTTATACTATTTTACATAGAGGCAGTGTTATAGTCGTTATATTTTTGTACATAGGAGCAGTATAATAGTAATTATATTCTTGTACATAGGGAGCAGTATTATAGTATTTATATTCTTGTACATAGGGGCAGTATTATAGTAGTTATATTGTTGTACATAGGGGCAGTATTATAGTATTTATATTCTTGTACATGGGGCAGTATTATAGTAGTTATATTCTTGTACATAGGAGCAGTATTATAGTAGTTATATTCTTGTACATAGAGGCAATATTATAGTAGTTATACTATTTTACATAGAGGCAGTGTTATAGTCGTTATATTTTTGTACATAGGGGCAGTATAATAATAGTTAAATTTTTGTACATAGGGGCAGTATTATAGTAGCTATATTTTTGTACGTAGGGGCAGTATTATAGTACTGATATTCTTGTACATAGAGGCAGTATTATAGTAGTTATATTCTTGTACATAGGGGTAGTATTTTAGTAGTTATATTCTTGTACATAGGGGAAGTATTATAGTAGTTATATTTTTGTTATAGTAGTTATATTTTTGTACATAGGGGCAGTATTATAGTACTGATATTCTTCTACATGGGCCATTATTTGAAGTCCAAATAAATAACCTTACAGTACCGCTATGTTTATACGAGTAGTGTGGAAAAAAATGACTCTTCCACCATCACTGTGCGATTAGTGTGTACAAAAACCTCTTCAAAAAATGAGAAGAGCATAAATTTGCCCGCTACATGCCCAAACACAACACACCTTTGTATGGTGCACGCAGGCGAATAAAATTTATACCTCCTTATGTAGGGCCGACTACCTCTGTACATCAGAACAGATTTCAACTGATCTCTGAGAGTTTTGAATTTTGAACCATCGTGTACCTCATCAATAGCACAATTCCGGACCAACCAGTTAATTTGATTTCTGATATTTTAGCTATCGTTGGTACTTAACAGTTTTCTCCCGAGTTGGGATGTTGGGGAAATGATTATGTTAGGTAGTGAGGACATCGTATTATTTTTTTTTACCTTGATCCTTCTCATTGGTCTTCTACAGCTGTAATTACAGTTATATGAAAAAGTTTGGGCACCCCTATTAATCTTAAGCTTAATTTTTATAAAAATTGTTTTTTTTTGCAACAGTTATTTCAGTTTCATATATCTAATAACTGTTGGACACAGTAATGTTTCTGCCTTGAAATGATGTTTATTGTACTAACAGAAAATGTGCAATCTGCATTCAAACAAAATTTGACAGGTGCATTAGTATGGGCACCCTTATCATTTTCTTGTTTTAAATACTCCTACCTACTTTTTACTGACTTACTAAAGCACTTTTTTGGGGTTTCGGATCTCATTGAGCTTTGAACTTCATAGCCAGGTGTATGCAATCATGAGAAAAGCTACTTAAAGTGGCCACTTGCAAGTTGTTCTCCTGTTTGAATCATGGGCTCCTCAAAACAACTGTCTAATCATCTGAAAACAAAGATTATTCAGCATAGTTGTTCAGGGGAAGGATACAAAAAGCTGTCTCAGAGATTTAACCTGTCAATTTCCACTGTGAGGAACATAGTAAGGAAATGGAAGAACACAGGTACAGTTCTTGTTAAGGCCAGAAGTGGCAGGCCAAGAAAAACATCAGAAAGGCAGAGAAGAAGAATGGTGAGAACAGTCAAGGACAATCCTCATACACCTCCAGAGAGCTGCAGCATCAACTTGCTGCAGATGGTGTCACTGTGCATCGGTCAACTAAACAACGCACTTTGTACAAGGAGAACCTGTATGGGAGAGTGATGCGAAAGAAGCCGATTCTGCAAGCACGCCACAAACAGAGTCGGCTGAGGTATGCAAAAGCACATTTGGAGAAGCCAATTTCTTTTTGAAAGAAGGTCCTTATGGACTGATGAAACCAAGATTGAGTTGTTAGCTCATACAAAAAGGTGTTATGCATGGCGGCCAAAAAACACAGCATTCCAAGAAAAACACTTGTTACCCACAGTACGATTTGGTGGAGGTTCCATCATGCTTTGGGGCTGTGTGGCCAATGCCGACATCACGAATCTTGTTAAAGTTGAGGGACGCATGGATTCCTCTCAGTATCAGCAGATTCTTGACAATAATGTTCATGAATCAGTGACAAAGTTGAAGTTACGCAGGGGATGGATCTTTCAGCAAGACAATGATCCAAAACACCGCTCCAAATCTACTCAGGCATTCATGCAGAGGAACAATTACACTGTTCTGGAATGGCCATCCCAGTCCCCAGACCTGAATATCATTGAACATCTGTGGGATCATTTGAAGAGGGCTGTCCATGCTCGGCGACCATCAAACTTAACTGAACTGGAATTGTTTTGTAAAGAGGAATGGTCAAAAATACCTTCATCCAGGATCCAGGAACTCATTAAAAGCTACAGGAAGCGACTAGAGGCTGTTATTTTTGCAAAAGGAGGATCTACTAAATACTAATGTCACTTTTCAGGTGGGGTGCCCATACTTATGCATCTGTCAAATTTTGTTTGAATGCAGATTGCACATTTTCTGTTAGTACAATAAACCTCATTTCAAGGCAGAAACATTACTGTGTCCAACAGTTATTAGATACATGAAACTGAAATAGCTGTTGCAAAAAAAAACAATTTTTATAAAACATTAAGCTTAAGATAATAGGGGTGCCCAAACTTTTTCATATAACTGTACATTGTGTCCAACGTTTGCTCATTATCTTCTGTATGTTCTATAGAGTTTCCTGGGGTTTTTACATATATGTAGATATTTCATTTTAGCGTCATTAAGCTTGGAATTAGTTGTCCTTGTAGGATAGTATTGGAATCTCCAGGATAACCATGACTCCTTTGTCTTTTGATCTCTTTTTCTGGAGTACCCTCTCCTCGTACCCCACTCTAACTTTCTTCTTTTACTATACAGATAACTTTGAAGTTAAATCAGTTTATTAACAGATCATTGTGCATCCATTCACTCATCATATAATTCAGAGTATTTTTATACAATTATGAGGCATGGACAGATGGTATTAGGTGCCGAATAGCGAAGAATTAAACAAGGGGTCCATACAGATTTCAGTGCAAGAGTTATAGCCACGCAAGTCTTTATGACTGGCACTGACGTATACAACGTGGTCATCGAATAGTGCAATTCCAGCATACAGAACTTATTTTTAGGACTTACAATTTGAAGGGCCACAAGACCAGAAACAAATGAGTGAGGAAAGAAAACTTCTAAGATCTTCTGTAGACCTTAGGTCAAGTTCAGATGAGTGTAAACAAAATCGTCCATTTTTCATGGGCAAATGGGGAGGGACTATACAGACATTACAGCGCAGGATCGCAGCTGATTCTATTTGTGAGGGCAAATATTTCACTGCCTACTTTTAAAGGGAACCTCAATTTGGCGGGATATTAAAATGAGTTGTTACCGGTCATATGGGTGGCGTATCCTCATAATTTCCCCACCCCGTCCGTCCCTTTTTTCCACAATAGTTTAGTGCATAAGAGTATGCGTGTGCCATAGTTGGCGTATGCGCCTGCAGTCTTCGGTGGCGCACACGCAGTATGCTTTGCCCTACTGCGGGCAAAGCCGAAAAGCATTACTGCGCATGCGCCCGTGCACTATTTTCCAGAGCACAGCGAAATACTTCCGGAACATAGTGCGCAGGCGCATGCGCAGTAATGCTTCTTGGCTTTGCCTGCAGTAGGGCAAAGCATATTGCGCGTGCGCCACAGAAGACTGCAGGCGCATACGCCAACTATGGCACACGCATACTCTTATGCACTAAACTATTGTGGAAAAAAGGGACGGACGGGGTGGGGAAATTATGAGGATACGCCACCCATATGACCGGTAACAAATCATTTTAATATCCCGTCAAATTGAGGCGACAGGTTCCCTTTAAGCAATGTTTTACCTCAAAGAAAGAATTAGCTACAATGTCTGTACTCTCTTTTGCATCCTCCCCTTCCCAGGAGCAGTGGTATGATCAGATCAAGTTCCTGTACTGTCAGGCAGGCCCATTACACAGTACACAGCAGGGGCACATTTATACGATTATCTCGGCACAACAACATTTTTTTAAACACATCCAATTGTGAAAAATATTATTATTCCAAGATCTATTGATTAAAATGTTGATTAAAATTAGCTTTGTTTATGGGAAGACTCCTTTAAGTCTACCAGTTTTTAGACTTCATAAATGTTTGATTTGCAGTTCGGAAGAAAAAAAAACTTGCCAGTTACCAGTTGCGACACTGTTAGAACATCCTGCAGCCATGATTTCTTACAGATTATCATACCTAGTACGGTGGTGGTCAGGTGGTCAGTGCCGGGGCCATCACAGATCAGCAGTTCCCAGTAGAATACAGTTTGTACAGCAGAGTCGTTTTTCATCTCCAGAGTCACTGGGTACATCTCTCTATTCTGTAGACTGTAAGCACTTATGGTCAGTGGGGTCCTCTCTCTCCTGTAGAGTGTAAGCACTTATGGTCAGTGGGGTCCTCTCTCTCCTGTAGAGTGTAAGCTCTTATTGTCAGCGGGGTCCTCTCTCTTCTGTAGAGTGTAAGCTCTTATGGTCAGTGGGGTCCTCTCTCTCCTGTAGAGTGTAAGCTCTTATGGTCAGTGGGGTCCTCTCTCTCCTGTAGAGTGTAAGCTCTTATGGTTAGAGGGGTCCTCTCTCTCCTGTAGAGTGTAAGCTCTTATGGTCAGTGGGGTCCTCTCTCCTGTAGAGTGTAAGCCCTTATGGTCAGTGGGGTCCTCTCTCTCTCCTGTAGAGTGTAAGCTCTTATGGTCAGTGGGGTCCTCTCTCTTATGTAGAGTGTAAGCTCTTATGGTCAGTGGGGTCCTCTCTCTCCTGTAGAGTGTAAGCTCTTATGGTCAGTGGGATCCTCTCTCTCCTGTAGAGTGTAAGCTCTTATGGTCAGTGGGGTCCTCTCTCTCCTGTAGAGTGTAAGCTCTTATGGTCAGTGGGGTCCTCTCTCTCCTGTAGAGTGTAAGATCTTATGGTCAGTGGGGTCCTCTCTCTCTCCTGTAGAATGTAAGCTCTTATGGTCAGTGGGGTCCTCTCTCTTCTGTAGAGTGTAAGCTCTTATGGTCAGTGGGGTCCTCTCTCTCTCCTGTAGAATGTAAGCTCTTATGGTCAGTGGGGTCCTCTCTCTTCTGTAGAGTGTAAGCTCTTATGGTCAGTGGGGTTCTCTCTCTCCTGTAGAGTGTAAGCTCTTATGGTTAGAGGGGTCCTCTCTCTCCTGTAGAGTGTAAGCTCTTATGGTCAGTGGGGTCCTCTCTCTCCTGTAGAGTGTAAGCTCTTATGGTTAGAGGGGTCCTCTCTCTCCTGTAGAGTGTGAGCTCTTATGGTCAGTGGTGTCCTCTCTCCTGTAGAGTGTAAGCCCTTATGGTCAGTGGGGTCCTCTCTCTCCTGTAGAGTGTAAGCTCTTATGGTCAGTGGGGTCCTCTCTCTCCTGTAGAGTGTAAGCTCTTATGGTCAGTGGGGTCCTCTCTCTCCTGTAGAGTGTAAGATCTTATGGTCAGTGGGGTCATCTCTCTCCTGTAGAGTGTAAGCTCTTATGGTCAGTGGGGTCCTCTCTCTTCTGTAGAGTGTAAGCTCTTATGGTCAGTGGGGTCCTCTCTCTCTCCTGTAGAATGTAAGCTCTTATGGTCAGTGGGGTCCTCTCTCTTCTGTAGAGTGTAAGCTCTTATGGTCAGTGGGGTCCTCTCTCCTGTAGAGTGTAAGCTCTTATGGTCAGTGGGGTCCTCTCTCCTGTAGAGTGTAAGCCCTTATGGTCAGTGGGGTCCTCTCTCCTGTAGAGTGTAAGCTCTTATGGTCAGTGGTGTCCTCTCTCCTGTAGAGTGTAAGCTCTTATGGTCAGTGGGGTCCTCTCTCTCCTGTAGAGTGTAAGCTCTTATGGTCAGTGGTGTCCTCTCTCCTGTAGAGTGTAAGCCCTTATGGTCAGCGGGGTCCTCTCTCCTGTAGAGTGTAAGCCCTTATGGTCAGTGGGGTCCTCTCTCCTGTAGAGTGTAAGCTCTTATGGTCAGTGGTGTCCTCTCTCCTGTAGAGTGTAAGCTCTTATGGTCAGTGGGGTTCTCTCTCCTGTAGAGTGTAAGCTCTTATTGTCAGTGGGGTTCTCTCTCTCCTGTAGAGTGTAAGCTCTTATGGTCAGTGAGGTCCTCTCCCTCCTGTAGAGTGTAAGCTCTTATGGTCAGTGGGGTCCTCTCTCCTGTAGAGTGTAAGCTCTTATGGTCAGTGGGGTCCTCTCTCTCCTGTAGAGTGTAAGCTCTTATGGTCAGTGGGGTCCTCTCTCTCCTGTAGAGTGTAAGCTCTTATGGTTAGAGGGGTCCTCTCTCTCCTGTAGAGTGTAAGCTCTTATGGTCAGTGGGGTCCTCTCTCTCCTGTAGAGTGTAAGCTCTTATGGTTAGAGGGGTCCTCTCTCTCCTGTAGAGTGTAAGCTCTTATGGTCAGTGGTGTCCTCTCTCCTGTAGAGTGTAAGCCCTTATGGTCAGTGGGGTCCTCTCTCTCCTGTAGAGTGTAAGCTCTTATGGTCAGTGGGATCCTCTCTCTCCTGTAGAGTGTAAGCTCTTATCGTCAGTGGGATCCTCTCTCTCCTGTAGAGTGTAAGCTCTTATGGTCAGTGGGGTCCTCTCTCTCCTGTAGAGTGTAAGATCTTATGGTCAGTGGGGTCCTCTCTCTCTCCTGTAGAATGTAAGCTCTTATGGTCAGTGGGGTCCTCTCTCTTCTGTAGAGTGTAAGCTCTTATGGTCAGTGGGGTCCTCTCTCCTGTAGAGTGTAAGCTCTTATGGTCAGTGGGGTCCTCTCTCCTGTAGAGTGTAAGCCCTTATGGTCAGTGGGGCCCTCTCTCCTGTAGAGTGTAAGCTCTTATGGTCAGTGGTGTCCTCTCTCCTGTAGAGTGTAAGCTCTTATGGTCAGTGGGGTCCTCTCTCTCCTGTAGAGTGTAAGCTCTTATGGTCAGTGGTGTCCTCTGTCCTGTAGAGTGTAAGCCCTTATGGTCAGCGGGGTCCTCTCTCCTGTAGAGTGTAAGCCCTTATGGTCAGTGGGGTCCTCTCTCCTGTAGAGTGTAAGCTCTTATGGTCAGTGGTGTCCTCTCTCCTGTAGAGTGTAAGCTCTTATGGTCAGTGGGGTTCTCTCTCCTGTAGAGTGTAAGCTCTTATGGTCAGTGGGGTTCTCTCTCTCCTGTAGAGTGTAAGCTCTTATGGTCAGTGAGGTCCTCTCCCTCCTGTAGAGTGTAAGCTCTTATGGTCAGTGGGGTCCTCTCTCCTGTAGAGTGTAAGATCTTATGGTCAGTGGGGTTCTCTCTCTCCTGTAGAGTGTAAGCTCTTATGGTCAGTGGGGTTCTCTCTCTCCTGTAGAGTGTAAGCCCTTATGGTCAGTGGGGTCCTCTCTCCTGTAGAGTGTAAGCTCTTATGGTCAGTGGTGTCCTCTCTCCTGTAGAGTGTAAGCTCTTATGGTCAGTGGGGTTCTCTCTCCTGTAGAGTGTAAGCTCTTATGGTCAGTGGGGTTCTCTCTCTCCTGTAGAGTGTAAGCTCTTATGGTCAGTGAGGTCCTCTCCCTCCTGTAGAGTGTAAGCTCTTATGGTCAGTGGGGTCCTCTCTCCTGTAGAGTGTAAGATCTTATGGTCAGTGGGGTTCTCTCTCTCCTGTAGAGTGTAAGCTCTTATGGTTAGTGAGGTCCTCTCCCTCCTGTAGAGTGTAAGCTCTTATGGTCAGTGGGGTTCTCTTTCTCCTGTAGAGTGTAAGCTCTTATGGTCAGTGGGGTCCTCTCTCCTGTAGAGTGTAAGCTCTTATGGTCAGTGGGGTTCTCTCTCTCTCCTGTAGAGTGTAAGCTCTTATGGTCAGTGGGGTTCTCTCTCTCCTGTAGAGTGTAAGCTCTTATGGTCAGTGGGGTCCTCTCTCTCTCCTGTAGAGAGTAAGTTCTTATGGTCAGTGAGGTCCTCTCTCTCCTGTAGAGTGTAAGCTCTTATGGTCAGTGGGGTTCTCTCTCTCTCCTGTAGAGTGTAAGCTCTTATGGTCAGTGGGGTCCTCTCTCTCCTGTAGAGTGTAAGCTCTTATGGTCAGTGGGATCCTCTCTCTCCTGTAGAGTGTAAGCTCTTATGGTCAGTGGGGTTCTCTCTCTCTCCTGTAGAGTGTAAGCTCTTATGGTCAGTGGGGTCCTCTCTCTCCTGTAGAGTGTAAGCTCTTATGGTCAGTGGGATCCTCTCTCTCCTGTAGAGTGTAAGCTCTTATGGTCAGTGGGGTCTTCTCTCTCCTGTAGAGTGTAAGCTCTTATAGTCAGTGGGGTCCTCTCTCTCCTGTAGAGTGTAAGCTCTTATGGTCAGTGGGGTTCTCTCTCTCTCCTGTAGAGTGTAAGCTCTTATGGTCAGTGGGGTCCTCTCTCTCCTGTAGAGTGTAAGCTCTTATGGTCAGTGGGGTCCTCTCTCTCCTGTAGAGTGTAAGCTCTTATGGTCAGTGGGATCCTCTCTCTCCTGTAGAGTGTAAGCTCTTATGGTCAGTGGGGTCTTCTCTCTCCTGTAGAGTGTAAGCTCTTATAGTCAGTGGGGTCCTCTCTCTCCTGTAGAGTGTAAGCTCTTATGGTCAGTGGGGTCCTCTCTCTTCTGTAGAGTGTAAGCTCTTATGGTCAGTGAGGTCCTCTCTCTCCTGTAGAGTGTAAGCTCTTATGGTCAGTGGGGTCCTCTCTCTCCTGTAGAGTGTAAGCTCTTATGGTCAGTGGGCTCCTCTCTCTCCTGTAGAGTGTAAGCTCTTATGGTCAGTGGGGTCCTCTCTCTCCTGTAGAGTGTAAGCTCTTATGGTCAGTGGGGTCCTCTCTCTCCTGTAGAGTGTAAGCTCTTATGGTAAGTGGGCTCCTCTCTCTCCTGTAGAGTGTAAGCTCTTATGGTCAGTGGCGTCCTCTCTCTCCTGTAGATTGTAAGCTCTTATGGTCAGTGGGGTCCTCTCTCTCCTGTAGAGTGTAAGCTCTTATGGTCAGTGGGCTCCTCTCTCTCCTGTAGAGTGTAAGCTCTTATGGTCAGTGGGGTCCTCTCTCTCCTGTAGAGTGTAAGCTCTTATGGTCAATGTGGTCCTCTCTCTCCTGTAGAGTGTAAGCTCTTATGGTCAGCGGGGTCCTCTCTCTCCTGTAGAGTGTAAGCTCTTATGGTCAGTGGGGTCCTCTCTCCTGTAGAGTGTAAGCTCTTATGGTCAGTGGGATCCTCTCTCTCCGGTAGAGTGTAAGCTCTTATGGTCAGTGGGGTCCTCTCTCACTCCTGTGGAGTGTAAGCTCTTATGGTCAGTGGGGTCCTCTCTTTTCTGTAGAGTGTAAGCTCTTATGGTCAGTGAGGTCCTCTCTCTCCTGTAGAGTGTAAGCTCTTATGGTCAGTGGGGTCCTCTCTCTTCTGTAGAGTGTAAGCTCTTATGGTCAGTGAGGTCCTCGCTCTCCTGTAGAGTGTAAGCTCTTATGGTCAGTGAGGTCCTCTCTCTCCTGTAGAGTGTAAGCTCTTATGGTCAGTGGGGTCCTCTCTCTCTCCTGTAGAGTGTAAGCTCTTATGGTCAGTGGGGTCCTCTCTCTCCTGTAGAGTGTAAGCTCTTATGGTCAGGGGGGTCATCTCTCTCCTGTAGAGTGTAAGCTCTTATGGTCAGTTGGGTCCTCTCTCTCCTGTAGAGTGTAAGCTCTTATGGTCAGTGGGGTCCTCTCTCTCCTGTAGAGTGTAAGCTCTTATGGTCAGTGGGGTCCTCTCTCCTGTAGAGTGTAAGCTCTTATGGTCAGTGGGGTCCTCTCTCCTGTAGAGTGTAAGCTCTTATGGTCAGTGGGGTTCTCTCTCTCCTGTAGAGTGTAAGCTCTTATGGTCAGTGGGGTTCTCTCTCTCCTGTAGAGTGTAAGCTCTTATGGTCAATGTGGTCCTCTCTCTCCTGTAGAGTGTAAACTCTTATGGTCAGCGGGGTCCTCTCTCTCCTGTAGAGTGTAAGCTCTTATGGTCAGTGGGGTCCTCTCTCCTGTAGAGTGTAAGCTCTTATGGTAAGTGGGGTCCTCTCTCTCCTGTAGAGTGTAAGCTCTTATGGTCAGTGGGATCCTCTCTCTCCGGTAGAGTGTAAGCTCTTATGGTCAGTGGGGTCCTCTCTCACTCCTGTGGAGTGTAAGCTCTTATGGTCAGTGGGGTCCTCTCTCTTCTGTAGAGTGTAAGCTCTTATGGTCAGTGAGGTCCTCTCTCTCCTGTAGAGTGTAAGCTCTTATGGTCAGTGAGGTCCTCTCTCTCCTGTAGAGTGTAAGCTCTTATGGTCAGTGGGGTCCTCTCTCTTCTGTAGAGTGTAAGCTCTTATGGTCAGTGGGGTTCTCTCTCTCCTGTAGAGTGTAAGCTCTTATGGTCAGTGGGGTCCTCTCTCTCCTGTAAAGTGTAAGCTCTTATGGTCAGGGGGGTCATCTCTCTCCTGTAGAGTGTAAGCTCTTATTGTCAGTGGGGTCCTCTCTCTCCCGTAGAGTGTAAGCTCTTATGGTCAGTGGGGTCCTCTCTCTCCTGTAGAGTGTAAGCTCTTATGGTCAGTGGGGTCCTCTCTCTCCTGTAGAGTGTAAGCTCTTATGGTCAGTGGGGTTCTCTCTCTCCTGTAGAGTGTAAGCTCTTATGGTCAGTGGGGTTCTCTCTCTCCTGTAGAGTGTAAGCTCTTATGGTCAGTGGGGTCCTCTCTCTCCTGTAGAGTGTAAGCTCTTATGGTCAGTGGGGTCCTCTCTCTCATGTAGAGTGTAAGCTCTTATGGTCAGTGGGGTCCTCTCTCTCCTGTAGAGTGTAAGCTCTTATGGTCAGTGGGGTCCTCTCTCTCCTGTAGAGTGTAAGCTCTTATGGTCAGTGGGGTTCTCTCTCTCCTATAGAGTGTAAGCTCTTATGGTCAGTGGGGTTCTCTCTCTCCTGTAGAGTGTAAGCTATTATAGTCAGTGGGATCCTCTCTCTCCTGTAGAGTGTAAGCTCTTATGGTCAGTGGGGTTCTCTCTCTCTCCTGTAGAGTGTAAGCTCTTATGGTCAGTAGGGTCCTCTCTCTGTTGTAGAGTGTAAGCTCTTATGGTCAGTGGGGTCCTCTCTCTGCTGTAGAGTGTAAGCTCTTATGGTCAGTGGGGTCCTCTCTCTCCTGTAGAGTGTAAGCTCTTATGGTCAGTGGGGTCCTCTCTCTCATGTAGAGTGTAAGCTCTTATGGTCAGTGGGGTCCTCTCTCTCCTGTAGAGTGTTAGCTCTTATGGTCAGTGAGGTCCTCTCTCTCCTGTAGAGTGTAAGCTCTTATGGTCAGTGGGGTCCTCTCTCTCCTGTAGAGTGTAAGCTCTTATGGTCAGCGGTCTCCTCTCTCTCCTGTTGAGTGTAAGCTCTTATGGGCAGTGGGGTCCTCTCTCTCTCCTTTAGAGTGTAAGCTCTTATGGTCAGTGGGGTTCTCTCTCTCTCCTGTAGAGTGTAAGCTCTTATGGTCAGTGGGGTCCTCTCTCTCCTGTAGAGTGTAAGCTCTTATGGTCAGTGGGGTCCTCTCTCACTCCTGTAGAGTGTAAGCTCTTATGGTCAGTGGGGTCCTCTCTCTCCTGTAGAGTGTAAGCTCTTATGGGCAGTGGGGTCCTCTCTCTCTCCTGTAGGGTGTAAGCTCTTATGGTCAGTGGGGTCCTCTCTCTCTCCTGTAGAGTGTAAGTTCTTATGGTCAGTGGGGTCCTCTCTCTCCTGTAGAGTGTAAGCTCTTATGGTCAGTGGGGTTCTCTCTCTCCTGTAGAGTGTAAGCTCTTATGGTCAGTGGGGTTCTCTCTCTCCTGTAGAGTGTAAGCTCTTATAGTCAGTGGGATCCTCTCTCTCCTGTAGAGTGTAAGCTCTTATGGTCAGTGGGGTTATCTCTCTCCTGTAGAGTGGAAGCTCTTATGGTCAGTGGGGTCCTCTTTCTCCTGTAGAGTGTTAGCTCTTATGCTCAGTGAGGTCCTCTCTCTCCTGTAGAGTGTAAGCTCTTATGGTCGGTGGGGTCCTCTCTCTCTCCTGTAGAGTGTAAGCTCTTATGGTCAGTGGGGTCCTCTCTCCTGTAGAGTGTAAGCTCTTATGGTCAGTGGGGTCCTCTCTCTCCTGTAGAGTGTAAGCTCTTATGGTCAGTGGGGTCCTCTCTCCTGTAGAGTGTAAGCTCTTATGGTCAGTGGGGTTCTCTCTCTCCTGTAGAGTGTAAGCTCTTATGGTCAGTGGGGTTCTCTCTCTCCTGTAGAGTGTAAGCTCTTATGGTCAATGTGGTCCTCTCTCTCTTGTAGAGTGTAAGCTCTTATGGTCAGCGGGGTCCTCTCTCTCCTGTAGAGTGTAAGCTCTTATGGTCAGTGGGGTCCTCTCTCTCCTGTAGAGTGTTAGCTCTTATGCTCAGTGAGGTCCTCTCTCTCCTGTTGAGTGTAAGCTCTTATGGGCAGTGGGGTCCTCTCTCTCTCCTGTAGAGTGTAAGCTCTTATGATGAGTGGGGTCCTCTCTCTCCTGTAGAGTGTAAGCTCTTATGGTGAGTGGGGTCCTCTCTCTCCTGTAGAGTGTAAGCTCTTATGGTCAGTGGGGTCCTCTCTCACTCCTGTAGAGTGTAAGCTCTTATGGTCAGTGGGGTCCTCTCTCTCCTGTAGAGTGTAAGCTCTTATGGGCAGTGGGGTCCTCTCTCTCTCCTGTAGGGTGTAAGCTCTTATGGTCAGTGGGGTCCTCTCTCTCTCATGTAGAGTGTAAGCTCTTATGGTAAGTGGGGTCCTCTCTCTCCTGTAGAGTGTAAGCTCTTATGGTCAGTGGGATCCTCTCTCTCCGGTAGAGTGTAAGCTCTTATGGTCAGTGGGGTCCTCTCTCACACCTGTGGAGTGTAAGCTCTTATGGTCAGTGGGGTCCTCTCTCTTCTGTAGAGTGTAAGCTCTTATAGTCAGTGAGGTCCTCTCTCTCCTGTAGAGTGTAAGCTCTTATGGTCAGTGGGGTCCTCTCTCTTCTGTAGAGTGTAAGCTCTTATGGTCAGTGAGGTCCTCTCTCTCCTGTAGAGTGTAAGCTCTTATGGTCAGTGGGGTCCTCTCTCTCTCCTGTAGAGTGTAAGCTCTTATGGTCAGTGGGGTCCTCTCTCTCCTGTAGAGTGTAAGCTCTTATGGTCAGGGGGGTCATCTCTCTCCTGTAGAGTGTAAGCTGTTATGGTCAGTGGGGTTCTCTCTCTCCTGTAGAGTGTAAGCTCTTATGGTCAATGTGGTCCTCTCTCTCCTGTAGAGTGTAAGCTCTTATGGTCAGCGGGGTCCTCTCTCTCCTGTAGAGTGTAAGCTCTTATGGTCAGTGGGGTCCTCTCTCCTGTAGAGTGTAAGCTCTTATGGTAAGTGGGGTCCTCTCTCTCCTGTAGAGTGTAAGCTCTTATGGTCAGTGGGATCCTCTCTCTCCGGTAGAGTGTAAGCTCTTATGGTCAGTGGGGTCCTCTCTCACTCCTGTGGAGTGTAAGCTCTTATGGTCAGTGGGGTCCTCTCTCTTCTGTAGAGTGTAAGCTCTTATGGTCAGTGAGGTCCTCTCTCTCCTGTAGAGTGTAAGCTCTTATGGTCAGTGAGGTCCTCTCTCTCCTGTAGAGTGTAAGCTCTTATGGTCAGTGGGGTTCTCTCTCTCCTGTAGAGTGCAAGCTCTTATGGTCAGTGGGGTCCTCTCTCTCCTGTAGAGTGTAAGCTCTTATGGTCAGGGGGGTCATCTCTCTCCTGTAGAGTGTAAGCTCTTATGGTCAGTGGGGTCCTCTCTCTCCTGTAGAGTGTAAGCTCTTATGGTCAGTGGGGTCCTCTCTCTCCTGTAGAGTGTAAGCTCTTATGGTCAGTGGGGTCCTCTCTCTCCTGTAGAGTGTAAGCTCTTATGGTCAGTGGGGTCCTCTCTCCTGTAGAGTGTAAGCTCTTATGGTCAGTGGGGTTCTCTCTCTCCTGTAGAGTGTAAGCTCTTATGGTCAGTGGGGTTCTCTCTCTCCTGTAGAGTGTAAGCTCTTATGGTCAGTGGGGTCATCTCTCTCCTGTAGATTGTAAGCTCTTATGGTCAGTGGGGTCCTCTCTCTCATGTAGAGTGTAAGCTCTTATGGTCAGTGGGGTCCTCTCTCTCCTGTAGAGTGTAAGCTCTTATGGTCAGTGGGGTTCTCTCTCTCCTGTAGAGTGTAAGCTCTTATGGTCAGTGGGGTTCTCTCTCTCTCCTGTAGAGTGTAAGCTCTTATGGTCAGTAGGGTCCTCTCTCTGTTGTAGAGTGTAAGCTCTTATGGTCAGTGGGGTCCTCTCTCTGCTGTAGAGTGTAAGCTCTTATGGTCAGTGGGGTCCTCTCTCTCCTGTAGAGAGTAAGCTCTTATGGTCAGTGGGGTCCTCTCTCTCATGTAGAGTGTAAGCTCTTATGGTCAGTGGGGTCCTCTCTCTGCTGTAGAGTGTAAGCTCTTATGGTCAGTGGGGTCCTCTCTCTCCTGTAGAGTGTAAGCTCTTATGGTAAGTGGGGTCCTCTCTCTCCTGTAGAGTGTTAGCTCTTATGGTCAGTGAGGTCCTCTCTCTCCTGTAGAGTGTAAGCTCTTATGGTCAGTGGGGTCCTCTCTCTCCTGTAGAGTGTAAGCTCTTATGGTCAGCGGTCTCCTCTCTCTCCTGTTGAGTGTAAGCTCTTATGGGCAGTGGGGTTCTCTCTCTCTCCTGTAGAGTGTAAGCTCTTATGATGAGTGGGGTCCTCTCTCTCCTGTAGAGTGTAAGCTCTTATGGTCAGTGGGGTTCTCTCTCTCTCCTGTAGAGTGTAAGCTCTTATGGTCAGTGGGGTCCTCTCTCTCCTGTAGAGTGTAAGCTCTTATGGTCAGTGGGGTCCTCTCTCACTCCTGTAGAGTGTAAGCTCTTATGGTCAGTGGGGTCCTCTCTCTCCTGTAGAGTGTAAGCTCTTATGGGCAGTGGGGTCCTCTCTCTCTCCTGTAGAGTGTAAGTTCTTATGGTCAGTGGGGTCCTCTCTCTCCTGTAGAGTGTAAGCTCTTATGGTCAGTGGGGTTCTCTCTCTCCTGTAGAGTGTAAGCTCTTATGGTCAGTGGGGTTCTCTCTCTCCTGTAGAGTGTAAGCTCTTATAGTCAGAGGGATCCTCTCTCTCCTGTAGAGTGTAAGCTCTTATGGTCAGTGGGGTTATCTCTCTCCTGTAGAGTGTAAACTCTTATGGTCAGTGGGGTCCTCTCTCTCCTGTAGAGTGTTAGCTCTTATGCTCAGTGAGGTCCTCTCTCTCCTGTAGAGTGTAAGCTCTTATGGTCAGTGGGGTCCTCTCTCTCCTGTAGAGTGTTAGCTCTTATGCTCAGTGAGGTCCTCTCTCTCCTGTAGAGTGTAAGCTCTTATGGTCAGTGGGGTCCTCTCTCTTCTGTAGAGTGTAAGCTCTTATGGTCAGTGGGGTCCTCTCTCTCCTGTAGAGTGTAAGCTCTTATGGTCAGTGGGGTCCTCTCTCCTGTAGAGTGTAAGCTCTTATGGTCAGTGGGGTCCTCTCTCTCCTGTAGAGTGTAAGCTCTTATGGTCAGTGGGGTTCTCTCTCTCCTGTAGAGTGTTAGCTCTTATGGTCATTGAGGTCCTCTCTCTCCTGTAGAGTGTAAGCTCTTATGGTCAGTGGGGTCCTCTCTCCTGTAGAGTGTAAGCTCTTATGGTCAGTGGGGTCCTCTCTCTCCTGTAGAGTGTAAGCTCTTATGGTCAGTGGGGTCCTCTCTCCTGTAGAGTGTAAGCTCTTATGGTCAGTGGGGTTCTCTCTCTCCTGTAGAGTGTAAGCTCTTATGGTCAGTGGGGTTCTCTCTCTCCTGTAGAGTGTAAGCTCTTATGATCAATGTGGTCCTCTCTCTCCTGTAGAGTGTAAGCTCTTATGGTCAGCGGGGTCCTCTCTCTCCTGTAGAGTGTAAGCTCTTATGGTCAGTGGGGTCCTCTCTCTCCTGTAGAGTGTTAGCTCTTATGCTCAGTGAGGTCCTCTCTCTCCTGTTGAGTGTAAGCTCTTATGGGCAGTGGGGTCCTCTCTCTCTCCTGTAGAGTGTAAGCTCTTATGATGAGTGGGGTCCTCTCTCTCCTGTAGAGTGTAAGCTCTTATGGTCAGTGGGGTTCTCTCTTTCTCCTGTAGAGTGTAAGCTCTTATGGTCAGTGGGGTCCTCTATCTCCTGTAGAGTGTAAGCTCTTATGGTCAGTGGGGTCCTCTCTCACTCCTGTAGAGTGTAAGCTCTTATGGTCAGTGGGGTCCTCTCTCTCCTGTAGAGTGTAAGCTCTTATGGGCAGTGGGGTCCTCTCTCTCTCCTGTAGGGTGTAAGCTCTTATGGTCAGTGGGGTCCTCTCTCTCTCATGTAGAGTGTAAGCTCTTATGGTAAGTGGGGTCCTCTCTCTCCTGTAGAGTGTAAGCTCTTATGGTCAGTGGGATCCTCTCTCTCCGGTAGAGTGTAAGCTCTTATGGTCAGTGGGGTCCTCTCTCACACCTGTGGAGTGTAAGCTCTTATGGTCAGTGGGGTCCTCTCTCTTCTGTAGAGTGTAAGCTCTTATAGTCAGTGAGGTCCTCTCTCTCCTGTAGAGTGTAAGCTCTTATGGTCAGTGGGGTCCTCTCTCTTCTGTAGAGTGTAAGCTCTTATGGTCAGTGAGGTCCTCGCTCTCCTGTAGAGTGTAAGCTCTTATGGTCAGTGAGGTCCTCTCTCTCCTGTAGAGTGTAAGCTCTTATGGTCAGTGGGGTCCTCTCTCTCTCCTGTAGAGTGTAAGCTCTTATGGTCAGTGGGGTCCTCTCTCTCCTGTAGAGTGTAAGCTCTTATGGTCAGGGGGGTCATCTCTCTCCTGTAGAGTGTAAGCTGTTATGGTCAGTGGGGTTCTCTCTCTCCTGTAGAGTGTAAGCTCTTATGGTCAATGTGGTCCTCTCTCTCCTGTAGAGTGTAAGCTCTTATGGTCAGCGGGGTCCTCTCTCTCCTGTAGAGTGTAAGCTCTTATGGTCAGCGGGGTCCTCTCTCTCCTGTAGAGTGTAAGCTCTTATGGTAAGTGGGGTCCTCTCTCTCCTGTAGAGTGTAAGCTCTTATGGTCAGTGGGATCCTCTCTCTCCGGTAGAGTGTAAGCTCTTATGGTCAGTGGGGTCCTCTCTCACTCCTGTGGAGTGTAAGCTCTTATGGTCAGTGGGGTCCTCTCTCTCCTGTAGAGTGTAAGCTCTTATGGTCAGGGGGGTCATCTCTCTCCTGTAGAGTGTAAGCTCTTATGGTCAGTAAGGTCCTCTCTCTCCTGTAGAGTGTAAGCTCTTATGGTCAGTGGGGTCCTCTCTCTCCTGTAGAGTGTAAGCTCTTATGGTCAGTGGGGTCCTCTCTCTCCTGTAGAGTGTAAGCTCTTATGGTCAGTGGGGTCCTCTCTCCTGTAGAGTGTAAGCTCTTATGGTCAGTGGGGTTCTCTCTCTCCTGTAGAGTGTAAGCTCTTATGGTCAGTGGGGTTCTCTCTCTCCTGTAGAGTGTAAGCTCTTATGGTCAGTGGGGTCATCTCTCTCCTGTAGATTGTAAGCTCTTATGGTCAGTGGGGTCCTCTCTCTCATGTAGAGTGTAAGCTCTTATGGTCAGTGGGGTCCTCTCTCTCCTGTAGAGTGTAAGCTCTTATGGTCAGTGGGGTTCTCTCTCTCCTGTAGAGTGTAAGCTCTTATGGTCAGTGGGATCCTCTCTCTCTCCTGTAGAGTGTAAGCTCTTATGGTCAGTGGGGTTCTCTCTCTCCTGTAGAGTGTAAGCTCTTATGGTCAGTGGGGTTCTCTCTCTCCTGTAGAGTGTAAGCTATTATAGTCAGTGGGATCCTCTCTCTCCTGTGGAGTGTAAGCTCTTATGGTCAGTGGGGTTCTCTCTCTCTCCTGTAGAGTGTAAGCTCTTATGGTCAGTAGGGTCCTCTCTCTGTTGTAGAGTGTAAGCTCTTATGGTCAGTGGGGTCCTCTCTCTGCTGTAGAGTGTAAGCTCTTATGGTCAGTGGGGTCCTCTCTCTCCTGTAGAGTGTAAGCTCTTATGGTCAGTGGGGTCCTCTCTCTCATGTAGAGTGTAAGCTCTTATGGTCAGTGGGGTCCTCTCTCTCCTGTAGAGTGTTAGCTCTTATGGTCAGTGAGGTCCTCTCTCTCCTGTAGAGTGTAAGCTCTTATGGTCAGTGGGGTCCTCTCTCTCCTGTAGAGTGTAAGCTCTTATGGTCAGCGGTCTCCTCTCTCTCCTGTTGAGTGTAAGCTCTTATGGGCAGTGGGGTCCTCTCTCTCTCCTGTAGAGTGTAAGCTCTTATGATGAGTGGGGTCCTCTCTCTCCTGTAGAGTGTAAGCTCTTATGGTCAGTGGGGTTCTCTCTCTCTCCTGTAGAGTGTAAGCTCTTATGGTCAGTGGGGTCCTCTCTCTCCTGTAGAGTGTAAGCTCTTATGGTCAGTGGGGTCCTCTCTCACTCCTGTAGAGTGTAAGCTCTTATGGTCAGTGGGGTCCTCTCTCTCCTGTAGAGTGTAAGCTCTTATGGGCAGTGGGGTCCTCTCTCTCTCCTGTAGGGTGTAAGCTCTTATGGTCAGTGGGGTCCTCTCTCTCTCCTGTAGAGTGTAAGTTCTTATGGTCAGTGGGGTCCTCTCTCTCCTGTAGAGTGTAAGCTCTTATGGTCAGTGGGGTTCTCTCTCTCCTGTAGAGTGTAAGCTCTTATGGTCAGTGGGGTTCTCTCTCTCCTGTAGAGTGTAAGCTCTTATAGTTAGAGGGATCCTCTCTCTCCTGTAGAGTGTAAGCTCTTATGGTCAGTGGGGTTATCTCTCTCCTGTAGAGTGTAAGCTCTTATGGTCAGTGGGGTCCTCTCTCTCCTGTAGAGTGTAAGCTCTTATGGTCGGTGGGGTTCTCTCTCTCTCCTGTAGAGTGTAAGCTCTTATGGTCAGTGGGGTCCTCTCTCCTGTAGAGTGTAAGCTCTTATGGTCAGTGGGGTCCTCTCTCTCCTGTAGAGTGTAAGCTCTTATGGTCAGTGGGGTTCTCTCTCTCCTGTAGAGTGTTAGCTCTTATGGTCATTGAGGTCCTCTCTCTCCTGTAGAGTGTAAGCTCTTATGGTCAGTGGGGTCCTCTCTCCTGTAGAGTGTAAGCTCTTATGGTCAGTGGGGTCCTCTCTCTCCTGTAGAGTGTAAGCTCTTATGGTCAGTGGGGTCCTCTCTCTCCTGTAGAGTGTAAGCTCTTATGGTCAGCGGTCTCCTCTCTCTCCTGTAGAGTGTAAGCTCTTATGGTCAGTGGGGTCCTCTCTCTCCTGTAGAGTGTAAGCTCTTATGGTCAGTGTGGTCCTCTCTCTCTCCTGTAGAGTGTAAGCTCTTATGATGAGTGGGGTCCTCTCTCTCCTGTAGAGTGTAAGCTCTTATGGTCAGTGGGGTTCTCTCTCTCTCCTGTAGAGTGTAAGCTCTTATGGTCAGTGGGGTCCTCTCTCTCCTGTAGAGTGTAAGCTCTTATGGTCAGTGGGGTCCTCTCTCACTCCTGTAGAGTGTAAGCTCTTATGGTCAGTGGGGTCCTCTCTCTCCTGTAGAGTGTAAGCTCTTATGGGCAGTGGGGTCCTCACTCTCTCCTGTAGGGTGTAAGCTCTTATGGTCAGTGGGGTCCTCTCTCTCTCCTGTAGAGTGTAAGTTCTTATGGTCAGTGGGGTCTTCTCTCTCCTGTAGAGTGTAAGCTCTTATGGTCAGTGGGGTTCTCTCTCTCCTGTAGAGTGTAAGCTCTTATGGTCAGTGGGGTTCTCTCTCTCCTGTAGAGTGTAAGCTCTTATAGTCAGTGGGATCCTCTCTCTCCTGTAGAGTGTAAGCTCTTATGGGCAGTGGGGTCCTCTCTCTCTCCTGTAGGGTGTAAGCTCTTATGGTCAGTGGGGTCCTCTCTCTCTCCTGTAGAGTGTAAGTTCTTATGGTCAGTGGGGTCCTCTCTCTCCTGTAGAGTGTAAGCTCTTATGGTCAGTGGGGTTCTCTCTCTCCTGTAGAGTGTAAGCTCTTATGGTCAGTGGGGTTATCTCTCTCCTGTAGAGTGTAAGCTCTTATGGTCAGTGGGGTCCTCTCTCTCCTGTAGAGTGTTAGCTCTTATGCTCAGTGAGGTCCTCTCTCTCCTGTAGAGTGTAAGCTCTTATGGTCGGTGGGGTCCTCTCTCTCTCCTGTAGAGTGTAAGCTCTTATGGTCAGTGGGGTCCTCTCTCCTGTAGAGTGTAAGCTCTTATGGTCAGTGGGGTCCTCTCTCTCCTGTAGAGTGTAAGCTCTTATGGTCAGTGGGGTTCTCTCTCTCGTGTAGAGTGTTAGCTCTTATGGTCATTGAGATCCTCTCTCTCCTGTAGAGTGTAAGCTCTTATGGTCAGTGGGGTCCTCTCCCCTCTAGAGTGTAAGCTCTTATGGTCAGTGGGGTTCTCTCTCTCCTGTAGAGTGTAAGCTCTTATGGTCAGTGGGGTCCTCTCTCTCCTGTGGAGTGTAAGCTCTTATGGTCAGCGGTCTCCTCTCTCTCCTGTAGAGTGTAAGCTCTTATGATGAGTGGGGTCCTCTCTCTCCTGTAGAGTGTAAGCTCTTATGGTCAGTGGGGTTCTCTCTCTCTCCTGTAGAGTGTAAGCTCTTATGGTCAGTGGGGTCCTCTCTCTCCTGTAGAGTGTAAGCTCTTATGGTCAGTGGGGTCCTCTCTCTCCTGTAGAGTGTAAGCTCTTATGGTCAGCGGTCTCCTCTCTCTCCTGTAGAGTGTAAGCTCTTATGGTCAGCGGTCTCCTCTCTCTCCTGTAGAGTGTAAGCTCTTATGGTCAGTGGGATCCTCTCTCTCCTGTAGAGTGTAAGCTCTTATGGTCAGTGTGGTCCTCTCTCTCTCTCCTGTAGAGTGTAAGCTCTTATGGTCAGTGGGGTCCTCTCTCTCCTGTAGAGTGTAAGCTCTTATGGTCAGTGGGGTCCTCTCTCCTGTAGAGTGTAAGCTCTTATGGTCAGTGTGGTCCTCTCTCTCTCTCCTGTAGAGTGTAAGCTCTTATGGTCAGTGGGGTCCTCTCTCCTGTAGAGTGTAAGCTCTTATGGTCAGTGGGGTCCTCTCTCTCCTGTAGAGTGTAAGCTCTTATGGTCAGTGGGGTCCTCTCTCTCCTGTAGAGTGTAAGCTCTTATGGTCAGCGGTCTCCTCTCTCTCCTGTGGAGTGTAAGCTCTTATGGTCAGTGGGGTCCTCTCTCTCCTGTAGAGTGTAAGCTCTTATGGTCAGTGTGGTCCTCTCTCTCCTGTAGAGTGTAAGCTCTTATGGTCAGTGTGGTCCTCTCTCTCCTGTAGAGTGTAAGCTCTTATGGTCAGTGGGGTCCTCTCTCTCCTGTAGAGTGTAAGCTCTTATGGTCAGTGGGGTCCTCTCTCTCCTGTAGAGTGTAAGCTCTTATGGTCAGTGGGGTCCTCTCTCTCCTGTAGAGTGTAAGCTCTTATGGTCAGTGTGGTCCTCTCTCTCTCTCCTGTAGAGTGTAAGCTCTTATGGTCAGTGGGGTCCTCTCTTTCCTGTAGAGTGTAAGCTCTTATGGTCAGTGGGGTTCTCTCTCTCCTGTAGAGTGTAAGCTCTTATGGTCAGTGGGGTTCTCTCTCTCCTGTAGAGTGTAAGCTCTTATGGTCAGTGGGGTTCTCTCTCTCCTGTAGAGTATAAGCTCTTATGGTCAGTGGGGTCCTCTCTTTCCTGTAGAGTGTAAGCTCTTATGGTCAGTGGGGTTCTCTCTCTCCTGTAGATTGTAAGCTCTTATGGTCACTGGGGTTCTCTCTCTCCTGTAGAGTGTAAGCTCTTATGGTCAGTGGGGTTCTCTCTCTCCTGTAGAGTGTAAGCTCTTATAGTCAGTGGGATCCTATCTCTCCTGTAGAGTGTAAGCTCTTATGGTCAGTGGGGTTCTCTCTCTCCTGTAGAGTGTAAGCTCTTATGGTCAGTGGGGTCCTCTCTCCTGTAGAGTGTAAGCTCTTATGGTCAGCGGGGCCCTCTCTCTCCTGTAGACTGTAAGCTCTTATGGTCATCGGTCTCCTCTCTCTCCTGTAGAGTGTAAGCTCTTATAGTCAGTGGGCTCCTCTCTCTCCTGTAGAGTGTAAGCTCTTATGGTCAGTGGGCTCCTCTCTCTCCTGTAGAGTGTAAGCTCTTATGGTCAGCGGTCTCCTCTCTCTCCTGTAGAGTGTAAGCTCTTATGGTCAGTGGGGTCCTCTCTCTCCTGTAGAGTGTAAGCTCTTATGGTCAGTGTGGTCCTCTCTCTCTCCTGTAGAGTGTAAGCTCTTATGATGAGTGGGGTCCTCTCTCTCCTGTAGAGTGTAAGCTCTTATGGTCAGTGGGGTTCTCTCTCTCTCCTGTAGAGTGTAAGCTCTTATGGTCAGTGGGGTCCTCTCTCTCCTGTAGAGTGTAAGCTCTTATGGTCAGTGGGGTCCTCTCTCTCCTGTAGAGTGTAAGCTCTTATGGGCAGTGGGGTCCTCTCTCTCTCCTGTAGGGTGTAAGCTCTTATGGTCAGTGGGGTCCTCTCTCTCTCCTGTAGAGTGTAAGTTCTTATGGTCAGTGGGGTCCTCTCTCTCCTGTAGAGTGTAAGCTCTTATGGTCAGTGGGGTTCTCTCTCTCCTGTAGAGTGTAAGCTCTTATTGTCAGTGGGGTTCTCTCTCTCCTGTAGAGTGTAAGCTCTTATAGTCAGTGGGATCCTCTCTCTCCTGTAGAGTGTAAGCTCTTATGGTCAGTGGGGTTATCTCTCTCCTGTAGAGTGTAAGCTCTTATGGTCAGTGGGGTCCTCTCTCTCCTGTAGAGTGTTAGCTCTTATGCTCAGTGAGGTCCTCTCTCTCCTGTAGAGTGTAAGCTCTTATGGTCGGTGGGGTCCTCTCTCTCTCCTGTAGAGTGTAAGCTCTTATGGTCAGTGGGGTCCTCTCTCCTGTAGAGTGTAAGCTCTTATGGTCAGTGGGGTCCTCTCTCTCCTGTAGAGTGTAAGCTCTTATGGTCAGGGGGGTCATCTCTCTCCTGTAGAGTGTAAGCTCTTATGGTCAGTGGGGTCCTCTCTCTCCTGTAGAGTGTAAGCTCTTATGGTCAGTGGGGTCCTCTCTCTCCTGTAGAGTGTAAGCTCTTATGGTCAGTGGGGTCCTCTCTCTCCTGTAGAGTGTAAGCTCTTATGGTCAGTGGGGTCCTCTCTCCTGTAGAGTGTAAGCTCTTATGGTCAGTGGGGTTCTCTCTCTCCTGTAGAGTGTAAGCTCTTATGGTCAGTGGGGTTCTCTCTCTCCTGTAGAGTGTAAGCTCTTATGGTCAGTGGGATCCTCTCTCTCTCCTGTAGAGTGTAAGCTCTTATGGTCAGTGGGGTTCTCTCTCTCCTGTAGAGTGTAAGCTCTTATGGTCAGTGGGGTTCTCTCTCTCCTGTAGAGTGTAAGCTATTATAGTCAGTGGGATCCTCTCTCTCCTGTGGAGTGTAAGCTCTTATGGTCAGTGGGGTTCTCTCTCTCTCCTGTAGAGTGTAAGCTCTTATGGTCAGTAGGGTCCTCTCTCTGTTGTAGAGTGTAAGCTCTTATGGTCAGTGGGGTCCTCTCTCTGCTGTAGAGTGTAAGCTCTTATGGTCAGTGGGGTCCTCTCTCTCCTGTAGAGTGTAAGCTCTTATGGTCAGTGGGGTCCTCTCTCTCATGTAGAGTGTAAGCTATTATAGTCAGTGGGATCCTCTCTCTCCTGTGGAGTGTAAGCTCTTATGGTCAGTGGGGTTCTCTCTCTCTCCTGTAGAGTGTAAGCTCTTATGGTCAGTAGGGTCCTCTCTCTGTTGTAGAGTGTAAGTTCTTATGGTCAGTGGGGTCCTCTCTCTGCTGTAGAGTGTAAGCTCTTATGGTCAGTGGGGTCCTCTCTCTCCTGTAGAGTGTAAGCTCTTATGGTCAGTGGGGTCCTCTCTCTCATGTAGAGTGTAAGCTCTTATGGTCAGTGGGGTCCTCTCTCTCCTGTAGAGTGTTAGCTCTTATGGTCAGTGAGGTCCTCTCTCTCCTGTAGAGTGTAAGCTCTTATGGTCAGTGGGGTCCTCTCTCTCCTGTAGAGTGTAAGCTCTTATGGTCAGCGGTCTCCTCTCTCTCCTGTTGAGTGTAAGCTCTTATGGGCAGTGGGGTCCTCTCTCTCTCCTGTAGAGTGTAAGCTCTTATGATGAGTGGGGTCCTCTCTCTCCTGTAGAGTGTAAGCTCTTATGATGAGTGGGGTTCTCTCTCTCTCCTGTAGAGTGTAAGCTCTTATGGTCAGTGGGGTCCTCTCTCTCCTGTAGAGTGTAAGCTCTTATGGTCAGTGGGGTCCTCTCTCACTCCTGTAGAGTGTAAGCTCTTATGGTCAGTGGGGTCCTCTCTCTCCTGTAGAGTGTAAGCTCTTATGGGCAGTGGGGTCCTCTCTCTCTCCTGTAGGGTGTAAGCTCTTATGGTCAGTGGGGTCCTCTCTCTCTCCTGTAGAGTGTAAGTTCTTATGGTCAGTGGGGTCCTCTCTCTCCTGTAGAGTGTAAGCTCTTATGGTCAGTGGGGTTCTCTCTCTCCTGTAGAGTGTAAGCTCTTATGGTCAGTGGGGTTCTCTCTCTCCTGTAGAGTGTAAGCTCTTGTAGTCAGTGGGATCCTCTCTCTCCTGTAGAGTGTAAGCTCTTATGGTCAGTGGGGTTATCTCTCTCCTGTAGAGTGTAAGCTCTTATGGTCAGTGGGGTCCTCTCTCTCCTGTAGAGTGTTAGCTCTTATGCTCAGTGAGGTCCTCTCTCTCTCCTGTAGAGTGTAAGCTCTTATGGTCAGTGGGGTCCTCTCTCTCTCCTGTAGAGTGTAAGCTCTTATGGTCAGTGGGGTCCTCTCTCCTGTAGAGTGTAAGCTCTTATGGTCAGTGGGGTCCTCTCTCTCCTGTAGAGTGTAAGCTCTTATGGTCAGTGGGGTTCTCTCTCTCCTGTAGAGTGTTAGCTCTTATGGTCATTGAGGTCCTCTCTCTCCTGTAGAGTGTAAGCTCTTATGGTCAGTGGGGTCCTCTCTCCTGTAGAGTGTAAGCTCTTATGGTCAGTGGGGTCCTCTCTCTCCTGTAGAGTGTAAGCTCTTATGGTCAGTGGGGTCCTCTCTCTCCTGTAGAGTGTAAGCTCTTATGGTCAGCGGTCTCCTCTCTCTCCTGTAGAGTGTAAGCTCTTATGGTCAGTGGGGTCCTCCCTCTCCTGTAGAGTGTAAGCTCTTATGGTCAGTGTGGTCCTCTCTCTCTCCTGTAGAGTGTAAGCTCTTATGATGAGTGGGGTCCTCTCTCTCCTGTAGAGTGTAAGCTCTTATGGTCAGTGGGGTTCTTTCTCTCTCCTGTAGAGTGTAAGCTCTTATGGTCAGTGGGGTCCTCTCTCTCCTGTAGAGTGTAAGCTCTTATGGTCAGTGGGGTCCTCTCTCACTCCTGTAGAGTGTAAGCTCTTATGGTCAGTGGGGTCCTCTCTCTCCTGTAGAGTGTAAGCTCTTATGGGCAGTGGGGTCCTCTCTCTCTCCTGTAGGGTGTAAGCTCTTATGGTCAGTGGGGTCCTCTATCTCCTGTAGAGTGTAAGCTCTTATGGTCAGTGGGGTTCTCTCTCTCCTGTAGAGTGTAAGCTCTTATGGTCAGTGGGGTCCTCTCTCTCCTGTAGAGTGTAAGCTCTTATGGTCAGCGGTCTCCTCTCTCTCCTGTAGAGTGTAAGCTCTTATGATGAGTGGGGTCCTCTCTCTCCTGTAGAGTGTAAGCTCTTATGGTCAGTGGGGTTCTCTCTCTCTCCTGTAGAGTGTAAGCTCTTATGGTCAGTGGGGTCCTCTCTCTCCTGTAGAGTGTAAGCTCTTATGGTCAGTGGGGTCCTCTCTCTCCTGTAGAGTGTAAGCTCTTATGGTCAGCGGTCTCCTCTCTCTCCTGTAGAGTGTAAGCTCTTATGGTCAGCGGTCTCCTCTCTCTCCTGTAGAGTGTAAGCTCTTATGGTCAGTGGGGTCCTCTCTCTCCTGTAGAGTGTAAGCTCTTATGGGCAGTGGGGTCCTCTCTCTCTCCTGTAGAGTGTAAGCTCTTATGATGAGTGGGGTCCTCTCTCTCCTGTAGAGAGTAAGCTCTTATGGTCAGTGTGGTCCTCTCTCTCTCTCCTGTAGAGTCTAAGCTCTTATGGTCAGTGGGGTCCTCTCTCTCCTGTAGAGTGTAAGCTCTTATGGTCAGTGGGGTCCTCTCTCCTGTAGAGTGTAAGCTCTTATGGTCAGTGTGGTCCTCTCTCTCTCTCCTGTAGAGTGTAAGCTCTTATGGTCAGTGGGGTCCTCTCTCCTGTAGAGTGTAAGCTCTTATGGTCAGTGGGGTCCTCTCTCTCCTGTAGAGTGTAAGCTCTTATGGTCAGTGGGGTCCTCTCTCTCCTGTAGAGTGTAAGCTCTTATGGTCAGCGGTCTCCTCTCTCTCCTGTAGAGTGTAAGCTCTTATGGTCAGTGGGGTCCTCTCTCTCCTGTAGAGTGTAAGCTCTTATGGTCAGTGTGGTCCTCTCTCTCTCTCCTGTAGAGTGTAAGCTCTTATGGTCAGTGGGGTCCTCTCTCTCCTGTAGAGTGTAAGCTCTTATGGTCAGTGGGGTCCTCTCTCTCCTGTAGAGTGTAAGCTCTTATGGTCAGTGTGGTCCTCTCTCTCTCTCCTGTAGAGTGTAAGCTCTTATGGTCAGTGGGGTCCTCTCTTTCCTGTAGAGTGTAAGCTCTTATGGTCAGTGGGGTTCTCTCTCTCCTGTAGAGTGTAAGCTCTTATGGTCAGTGGGGTTCTCTCTCTCCTGTAGAGTGTAAGCTCTTATGGTCAGTGGGGTTCTCTCTCTCCTGTAGAGTATAAGCTCTTATGGTCAGTGGGGTCCTCTCTTTCCTGTAGAGTGTAAGCTCTTATGGTCAGTGGGGTTCTCTCTCTCCTGTAGATTGTAAGCTCTTATGGTCAGTGGGGTTCTCTCTCTCCTGTAGAGTGTAAGCTCTTATGGTCATTGGGGTTCTCTCTCTCCTGTAGAGTGTAAGCTCTTATAGTCAGTGGGATCCTATCTCTCCTGTAGAGTGTAAGCTCTTATGGTCAGTGGGGTTCTCTCTCTCCTGTAGAGTGTAAGCTCTTATGGTCAGTGGGGTCCTCTCTCTCCTGTAGAGTGTAAGCTCTTATGGTCAGTGGGGTCCTCTCTCTCCTGTAGAGTGTAAGCTCTTATGGTCAGCGGTCTCCTCTCTCTCCTGTAGAGTGTAAGCTCTTATGGTCAGTGGGGTCCTCCCTCTCCTGTAGAGTGTAAGCTCTTATGGTCAGTGTGGTCCTCTCTCTCTCCTGTAGAGTGTAAGCTCTTATGATGAGTGGGGTCCTCTCTCTCCTGTAGAGTGTAAGCTCTTATGGTCAGTGGGGTTCTCTCTCTCTCCTGTAGAGTGTAAGCTCTTATGGTCAGTGGGGTCCTCTCTCTCCTGTAGAGTGTAAGCTCTTATGGTCAGTGGGGTCCTCTCTCACTCCTGTAGAGTGTAAGCTCTTATGGTCAGTGGGGTCCTCTCTCTCCTGTAGAGTGTAAGCTCTTATGGGCAGTGGGGTCCTCTCTCTCTCCTGTAGGGTGTAAGCTCTTATGGTCAGTGGGGTCCTCTCTCTCTCCTGTAGAGTGTAAGTTCTTATGGTCAGTGGGGTCCTCTCTCTCCTGTAGAGTGTAAGCTCTTATGGTCAGTGGGGTTCTCTCTCTCCTGTAGAGTGTAAGCTCTTATGGTCAGTGGGGTTCTCTCTCTCCTGTAGAGTGTAAGCTCTTATAGTCAGTGGGATCCTCTCTCTCCTGTAGAGTGTAAGCTCTTATGGTCAGTGGGGTTATCTCTCTCCTGTAGAGTGTAAGCTCTTATGGTCAGTGGGGTCCTCTCTCTCCTGTAGAGGGTTAGCTCTTATGCTCAGTGAGGTCCTCTCTCTCCTGTAGAGTGTAAGCTCTTATGGTCGGTGGGGTCCTCTCTCTCTCCTGTAGAGTGTAAGCTCTTATGGTCAGTGGGGTCCTCTCTCCTGTAGAGTGTAAGCTCTTATGGTCAGTGGGGTCCTCTCTCTCCTGTAGAGTGTAAGCTCTTATGGTCAGTGGGGTTCTCTCTCTCGTGTAGAGTGTTAGCTCTTATGGTCATTGAGGTCCTCTCTCTCCTGTAGAGTGTAAGCTCTTATGGTCAGTGGGGTCCTCTCTCCTGTAGAGTGTAAGCTCTTATGGTCAGTGGGGTTCTCTCTCTCCTGTAGAGTGTAAGCTCTTATGGTCAGTGGGGTCCTCTCTCTCCTGTAGAGTGTAAGCTCTTATGGTCAGCGGTCTCCCCTCTCTCCTGTAGAGTGTAAGCTCTTATGATGAGTGGGGTCCTCTCTCTCCTGTAGAGTGTAAGCTCTTATGGTCAGTGGGGTTCTCTCTCTCTCCTGTAGAGTGTAAGCTCTTATGGTCAGTGGGGTCCTCTCTCTCCTGTAGAGTGTAAGCTCTTATGGTCAGTGGGGTCCTCTCTCTCCTGTAGAGTGTAAGCTCTTATGGTCAGCGGTCTCCTCTCTCTCCTGTAGAGTGTAAGCTCTTATGGTCAGTGGGGTCCTCTCTCTCCTGTAGAGTGTAAGCTCTTATGGTCAGTGGGGTCCTCTCTTTCCTGTAGAGTGTAAGCTCTTATGGTCAGTGGGGTTCTCTCTCTCCTGTAGAGTGTAAGCTCTTATGGTCAGTGGGGTTCTCTCTCTCCTGTAGAGTGTAAGCTCTTATGGTCAGTGGGGTTCTCTCTCTCCTGTAGAGTATAAGCTCTTATGGTCAGTGGGGTCCTCTCTTTCCTGTAGAGTGTAAGCTCTTATGGTCAGTGGGGTTCTCTCTCTCCTGTAGATTGTAAGCTCTTATGGTCAGTGGGGTTCTCTCTCTCCTGTAGAGTGTAAGCTCTTATGGTCAGTGGGGTTCTCTCTCTCCTGTAGAGTGTAAGCTCTTATAGTCAGTGGGATCCTATCTCTCCTGTAGAGTGTAAGCTCTTATGGTCAGTGGGGTTCTCTCTCTCCTGTAGAGTGTAAGCTCTTATGGTCAGTGGGGTCCTCTCTCCTGTAGAGTGTAAGCTCTTATGGTCAGCGGGGCCCTCTCTCTCCTGTAGACTGTAAGCTCTTATGGTCATCGGTCTGCTCTCTCTCCTGTAGAGTGTAAGCTCTTATAGTCAGTGGGCTCCTCTCTCTCCTGTAGAGTGTAAGCTCTTATGGTCAGTGGGCTCCTCTCTCTCCTGTAGAGTGTAAGCTCTTATGGTCAGCGGTCTCCTCTCTCTCCTGTAGAGTGTAAGCTCTTATGGTCAGTGGGGTCCTCTCTCTCCTGTAGAGTGTAAGCTCTTATGGTCAGTGTGGTTCTCTCTCTCTCCTGTAGAGTGTAAGCTCTTATGATGAGTGGGGTCCTCTCTCTCCTGTAGAGTGTAAGCTCTTATGGTCAGTGGGGTTCTCTCTCTCTCCTGTAGAGTGTAAGCTCTTATGGTCAGTGGGGTCCTCTCTCTCCTGTAGAGTGTAAGCTCTTATGGTCAGTGGGGTCCTCTCTCACTCCTGTAGCGTGTAAGCTCTTATGGTCAGTGGGGTCCTCTCTCTCCTGTAGAGTGTAAGCTCTTATGGGCAGTGGGGTCCTCTCTCTCTCCTGTAGGGTGTAAGCTCTTATGGTCAGTGGGGTCCTCTCTCTCTCCTGTAGAGTGTAAGTTCTTATGGTCAGTGGGGTCCTCTCTCTCCTGTAGAGTGTAAGCTCTTATGGTCAGTGGGGTTCTCTCTCTCCTGTAGAGTGTAAGCTCTTATAGTCAGTGGGATCCTCTCTCTCCTGTAGAGTGTAAGCTCTTATGGTCAGTGGGGTTATCTCTCTCCTGTAGAGTGTAAGCTCTTATGGTCAGTGGGGTCCTCTCTCTCCTGTAGAGTGTTAGCTCTTATGCTCAGTGAGGTCCTCTCTCTCCTGTAGAGTGTAAGCTCTTATGGTCGGTGGGGTCCTCTCTCTCTCCTGTAGAGTGTAAGCTCTTATGGTCAGTGGGGTCCTCTCTCCTGTAGAGTGTAAGCTCTTATGGTCAGTGGGGTCCTCTCTCTCCTGTAGAGTGTAAGCTCTTATGGTCAGTGGGGTTCTCTCTCTCGTGTAGAGTGTTAGCTCTTATGGTCATTGAGGTCCTCTCTCTCCTGTAGAGTGTAAGCTCTTATGGTCAGTGGGGTCCTCTCTCTCCTGTAGAGTGTAAGCTCTTATGGTCAGTGGGGTCCTCTCTCTCCTGTAGAGTGTAAGCTCTTATGGTCAGCGGTCTCCTCTCTCTCCTGTAGAGTGTAAGCTCTTATGATGAGTGGGGTCCTCTCTCTCCTATAGAGTGTAAGCTCTTATGGTCAGTGGGGTTCTCTCTCTCTCCTGTAGAGTGTAAGCTCTTATGGTCAGTGGGGTCCTCTCTCTCCTGTAGAGTGTAAGCTCTTATGGTCAGTGGGGTCCTCTCTCTCCTGTAGAGTGTAAGCTCTTATGGTCAGCGGTCTCCTCTCTCTCCTGTAGAGTGTAAGCTCTTATTGTCAGCGGTCTCCTCTCTCTCCTGTAGAGTGTAAGCTCTTATGGTCAGTGGGGTCCTCTCTCTCCTGTAGAGTGTAAGCTCTTATGGGCAGTGGGGTCCTCTCTCTCTCCTGTAGAGTGTAAGCTCTTATGATGAGTGGGGTCCTCTCTCTCCTGTAGAGTGTAAGCTCTTATGGTCAGTGTGGTCCTCTCTCTCTCTCCTGTAGAGTGTAAGCTCTTATGGTCAGTGGGGTCCTCTCTCTCCTGTAGAGTGTAAGCTCTTATGGTCAGTGGGGTCCTCTCTCCTGTAGAGTGTAAGCTCTTATGGTCAGTGTGGTCCTCTCTCTCTCTCCTGTAGAGTGTAAGCTCTTATGGTCAGTGGGGTCCTCTCTCCTGTAGAGTGTAAGCTCTTATGGTCAGTGGGGTCCTCTCTCTCCTGTAGAGTGTAAGCTCTTATGGTCAGTGGGGTCCTCTCTCTCCTGTAGAGTGTAAGCTCTTATGGTCAGCGGTCTCCTCTCTCTCCTGTAGAGTGTAAGCTCTTATGGTCAGTGGGGTCCTCTCTCTCCTGTAGAGTGTAAGCTCTTATGGTCAGTGTGGTCCTCTCTCTCTCTCCTGTAGAGTGTAAGCTCTTATGGTCAGTGGGGTCCTCTCTCTCCTGTAGAGTGTAAGCTCTTATGGTCAGTGGGGTCCTCTCTCTCCTGTAGAGTGTAAGCTCTTATGGTCAGTGTGGTCCTCTCTCTCTCTCCTGTAGAGTGTAACCTCTTATGGTCAGTGGGGTCCTCTCTTTCCTGTAAAGTGTAAGCTCTTATGGTCAGTGGGGTTCTCTCTCTCCTGTAGAGTGTAAGCTCTTATGGTCAGTGGGGTTCTCTCTCTCCTGTAGAGTGTAAGCTCTTATGGTCAGTGGGGTTCTCTCTCTCCTGTAGAGTGTAAGCTCTTATGGTCAGTGGGGTTCTCTCTCTCCTGTAGATTGTAAGCTCTTATGGTCAGTGGGGTTCTCTCTCTCCTGTAGAGTGTAAGCTCTTATGGTCAGTGGGGTTCTCTCTCTCCTGTAGAGTGTAAGCTCTTATAGTCAGTGGGATCCTATCTCTCCTGTAGAGTGTAAGCTCTTATGGTCAGTGGGGTTCTCTCTCTCCTGTAGAGTGTAAGCTCTTATGGTCAGTGGGGTCCTCTCTCTCCTGTAGATTGTTAGCTCTTATGCTCAGTGAGGTCCTCTCTCTCCTGTAGAGTGTAAGCTCTTATGGTCAGTGGGGTCCTCTCTCCTGTAGAGTGTAAGCTCTTATGGTCAGCGGGGCCCTCTCTCTCCTGTAGACTGTAAGCTCTTATGGTCATCGGTCTCCTCTCTCTCCTGTAGAGTGTAAGCTCTTATAGTCAGTGGGCTCCTCTCTCTCCTGTAGAGTGTAAGCTCTTATGGTCAGTGGGCTCCTCTCTCTCCTGTAGAGTGTAAGCTCTTATGGTCAGTGGGGTCCTCTCTCTCTCCTATAGAGTGTAAGCTCTTATGGTCAGTGGGGTCCTCTCACTCCTGTAGAGTGTAAGCTCTTATGGTCAGTGGGGTCCTCTCTCTCCTGTAGAGTGTAAGCTCTTATGGTCAATGGGGTCCTCTCTCTCCTGTAGAGTATAAGCTCTTATGGTCAGTGGGGTCCTCTCTCTCCTGTAGAGTGTAACCTATTATGGTCAGTGGGGTCCTCTCTCTCCTGTATAGTGTAAGCTCTTATGGTCAGTGGGGTCCTCTCTCTCTCCTGTAGAGTGTAAGCTCTTATGGTCAGTGGGGTCCTCTCTCTCCTGTAGAGTATAAGCTCTTATGGTCAGTGGGGTCCTCTCTCTCCTGTAGAGTGTAAGCTCTTATGGTCAGTGGGGTCCTCTCTCTCCTGTAGAGTGTAAGCTCTTATGGTCAGTGGGGTCCTCTCTCTCCTGTAGAGTGTAAGTTCTTATGGTCAGTGGGGTCCTCTCTCTCCTGTAGAGTGTAAGCTCTTATGGTCAGTGGGGTCCTCTCTCTCCTGTAGAGTATAAGCTCTTATGGTCAGTGGGGTCCTCTCTCTCCTGTAGAGTGTAAGCTCTTATGGTCAGTGGGGTCCTCTCTCTCCTGTAGAGTGTAAGCTCTTATGGTCAGCGGGGTCCTCTCTCTCCTGTAGAGTGTAGGCTCTTATGGTCAGTGGGGTCCTCTCTCTCCTGTAGAGTGTAAGCTCTTATAGTCAGCGGGGTCCTCTCTCTACTGTACAGTGTAAGGTCTTATGGTCAGTGGGCTCCTCTCTCTCCTGTAGAGTGTAAGCTCTTATGGTCAGTGGGGTCCTCTCTCTCCTGTAGAGTGTAAGCTTTTATGGTCAGTGGGGTCCTCTCTCCTGTAGAGTGTAACCTCTTATGGTCAGTGGGGTCCTCTCTCTCCTGTAGAGTGTAAGCTCTTATAGTCAGTGGGATCCTCTCTCTACTGTACAGTGTAAGGTCTTATGGTCAGTGGGGTCCTCTCTGTCCTGTAGAGTGTAAGCTCTTATGGTCAGTGGGGTCCTCTCTCTCCTGTAGAGTGTAAGTTCTTATGGTCAGAGGGGTCCTCTCTCCTGTAGAGTGTAAGGTCTTATGGTCAGCGGGGTGTTCTCTCCTGTAGAGTGTAAGCTCTTATAGTCAGTGGGATCCTCTCTCTCCTGTAGAGTGTAAGCTCTTATAGTCAGCGGGGTCCTCTCTCTACTGTAGAGTGTAAGGTCTTATGGTCAGTGGGCTCCTCTCTCTCCTGTAGAGTGTAAGCTCTTATGGTCAGTGGGGTCCTCTCTCTCTCCTGTAGAGAGTAAGCTCTTATGGTCAGTGGGGTCCTCTCTCTCCTGTAGAGTGTAAGCTTTTATGGTCAGTGGGGTCCTCTCTCTCCTGTAGAGTGTAAGCTCTTATGGTCAGTGGGATCCTCTCTCTACTGTAGAGTGTAAGCTCTTATGGTCAGTGGGGTCCTCTCTCTCCTGTAGAGTGTAAGCTCTTATGGTCAGTGGGGTCCTCTCTCTCCTGTAGAGTGTAAGCTGTTATGGTCAGTGGGGTCCTCTCTCCTGTAGAGTATAAGCTCTTATGGTCAGTGGGGTCTATCTCTCTATCCTGTAGAGTGTAAGCGCTTATGGTCAGTGGGGTCCTCTCTCTCCTGTAGAGTGTAAGCTCTTATAGTCAGTGGGGTCCTCTCTCTCCTGTAGAGTGTAAGCCCTTATGGTCAGTGGGGTCCTCTCTCTCCTGTAGAGTGTAAGCTCTTATGGTCAGTAGGGTCCTCTCTCTCCTGTAGAGTGTAAGATCTTATGGTCAGTGGGGTCCTCTCTCTCTCCTGTAGAGTGTAAGATCTTATGGTCAGTGGGGTCCTCTCTCTCTCCTGTAGAGTGTAAGCTCTTATGGTCAGTGGGCTCCTCTCTCTCCTGTAGAGTGTATGATCTTATGGTCAGTGGGGTCCTCTCTCCTGTAGAGTGTAAGCTCTTATGGTCAGTGGGGTTCTCTCTCCTGTAGAGTGTAAGCTCTTATGGTCAGTGGGGTTCTCTCTCTCCTGTAGAGTGTAAGCTCTTATGGTCAGTGGGGTCCTCTCTCCTGTAGAGTGTAAGCTCTTATGGTCAGTGGTGTTCTCTCTCTCCTGTAGAGTGTAAGCTCTTATGGTCAGTGGGGTCCTCTCTCTCCTGTAGAGTGTAAGCTCTTATGGTCAGCGGTCTCCTCTCTCTCCTGTAGAGTGTAAGCTCTTATGATGAGTGGGGTCCTCTCTCTCCTGTAGAGTGTAAGCTCTTATGGTCAGTGGGGTTCTCTCTCTCTCCTGTAGAGTGTAAGCTCTTATGGTCAGTGGGGTCCTCTCTCTCCTGTAGAGTGTAAGCTCTTATGGTCAGTGGGGTCCTCTCTCTCCTGTAGAGTGTAAGCTCTTATGGTCAGCGGTCTCCTCTCTCTCCTGTAGAGTGAAAGCTCTTATGGTCAGCGGTCTCCTCTCTCTCCTGTAGAGTGTAAGCTCTTATGGTCAGTGGGGTCCTCTCTCTCCTGTAGAGTGTAAGCTCTTATGGGCAGTGGGGTCCTCTCTCTCTCCTGTAGAGTGTAAGCTCTCATGATGAGTGAGGTCCTCTCTCTCCTGTAGAGTGTAAGCTCTTATGGTCAGTGTGGTCCTCTCTCTCTCTCCTGTAGAGTGTAAGCTCTTATGGTCAGTGGGGTCCTCTCTCTCCTGTAGAGTGTAAGCTCTTATGGTCAGTGGGGTCCTCTCTCCTGTAGAGTGTAAGCTCTTATGGTCAGTGTGGTCCTCTCTCTCTCTCCTGTAGAGTGTAAGCTCTTATGGTCAGTGGGGTCCTCTCTCCTGTAGTGTGTAAGCTCTTATGGTCAGTGGGGTCCTCTCTCTCCTGTAGAGTGTAAGCTCTTATGGTCAGTGGGGTCCTCTCTCTCCTGTAGAGTGTAAGCTCTTATGGTCAGTGTGGTCCTCTCTCTCTCTCCTGTAGAGTGTAAGCTCTTATGGTCAGTGGGGTCCTCTCTCTCCTGTAGAGTGTAAGCTCTTATGGTCAGTGGGGTCCTCTCTCTCCTGTAGAGTGTAAGCTCTTATGGTCAGTGTGGTCCTCTCTCTCTCTCCTGTAGAGTGTAAGCTCTTATGGTCAGTGGGGTCCTCTCTTTCCTGTAGAGTGTAAGCTCTTATAATCAGTGGGGTTCTCTCTCTCCTGTAGAGTGTAAGCTTTTATGGTCAGTGGGGTTCTCTCTCTCCTGTAGAGTGTAAGCTCTTATGGTCAGTGGGGTTCTCTCTCTCCTGTAGAGTATAAGCTCTTATGGTCAGTGGGGTCCTCTCTTTCCTGTAGAGTGTAAGCTCTTATGGTCAGTGGGGTTCTCTCTCTCCTGTAGATTGTAAGCTCTTATGGTCAGTGGGGTTCTCTCTCTCCTGTAGAGTGTAAGCTCTTATGGTCAGTGGGGTTCTCTCTCTCCTGTAGAGTGTAAGCTCTTATAGTCAGTGGGATCCTATCTCTCCTGTAGAGTGTAAGCTCTTATGGTCAGTGGGGTTCTCTCTCTCCTGTAGAGTGTAAGCTCTTATGGTCAGTGGGGTCCTCTCTCCTGTAGAGTGTAAGCTCTTATGGTCAGCGGGGCCCTCTCTCTCCTGTAGACTGTAAGCTCTTATGGTCATCGGTCTCCTCTCTCTCCTGTAGAGTGTAAGCTCTTATAGTCAGTGGGCTCCTCTCTCTCCTGTAGAGTGTAAGCTCTTATGGTCAGTGGGGTCCTCTCTCTCCTGTAGAGTGTAAGCTCTTATGGTCAGCGGTCTCCTCTCTCTCCTGTAGAGTGTAAGCTCTTATGGTCAGTGGGGTCCTCTCTCTCCTGTAGAGTGTAAGCTCTTATGGTCAGTGGGCTCCTCTCTCTCCTGTAGAGTGTAAGCTCTTATGGTCAGCGGTCTCCTCTCTCTCCTGTAGAGTGTAAGCTCTTATGGTCAGTGGGGTCCTCTCTCTCCTGTAGAGTGTAAGCTCTTATGGTCAGTGTGGTCCTCTCTCTCTCCTGTAGAGTGTAAGCTCTTATGATGAGTGGGGTCCTCTCTCTCCTGTAGAGTGTAAGCTCTTATGGTCAGTGGGGTTCTCTCTCTCTCCTGTAGAGTGTAAGCTCTTATGGTCAGTGGGGTCCTCTCTCTCCTGTAGAGTGTAAGCTCTTATGGTCAGTGGGGTCCTCTCTCACTCCTGTAGAGTGTAAGCTCTTATGTTCAGTGGGGTCCTCTCTCTCCTGTAGAGTGTAAGCTGCTATGGGCAGTGGGGTCCTCTCTCTCTCCTGTAGGGTGTAAGCTCTTATGGTCAGTGGGGTCCTCTCTCTCTCCTGTAGAGTGTAAGTTCTTATGGTCAGTGGGGTCCTCTCTCTCCTGTAGAGTGTAAGCTCTTATGGTCAGTGGGGTTCTCTCTCTCCTGTAGAGTGTAAGCTCTTATGGTCAGTGGGGTTCTCTCTCTCCTGTAGAGTGTAAGCTCTTATAGTCAGTGGGATCCTCTCTCTCCTGTAGAGTGTAAGCTCTTATGGTCAGTGGGGTCCTCTCTCTCCTGTAGAGTGTAAGCTCTTATGGTCAGTGGGGTCCTCTCTCTCCTGTAGAGTGTTAGCTCTTATGCTCAGTGAGGTCCTCTCTCTCCTGTAGAGTGTAAGCTCTTATGGTCGGTGGGGTCCTCTCTCTCTCCTGTAGAGTGTAAGCTCTTATGGTCAGTGGGGTCCTCTCTCCTGTAGAGTGTAAGCTCTTATGGTCAGTGGGGTCCTCTCTCTCCTGTAGAGTGTAAGCTCTTATGGTCAGTGGGGTTCTCTCTCTCGTGTAGAGTGTTAGCTCTTATGGTCATTGAGGTCCTCTCTCTCCTGTAGAGTGTAAGCTCTTATGGTCAGTGGGGTCCTCTCTCCTGTAGAGTGTAAGCTCTTATGGTCAGTGGGGTCCTCTCTCTCCTGTAGAGTGTAAGCTCTTATGGTCAGTCGTCTCCTCTCTCTCCTGTAGAGTGTAAGCTCTTATGATGAGTGGGGTCCTCTCTCTCCTGTAGAGTGTAAGTTCTTATGGTCAGTGGGGTTCTCTCTCTCTCCTGTAGAGTGTAAGCTCTTATGGTCAGTGGGATCCTCTCTCTCCTGTAGAGTGTAAGCTCTTATGGTCAGTGGGGTCCTCTCTCTCCTGTAGAGTGTAAGCTCTTATGGTCAGCGGTCTCCTCTCCCTCCTGTAGAGTGTAAGCTCTTATGGTCAGCGGTCTCCTCTCTCTCCTGTAGAGTGTAAGCTCTTATGGTCAGTGGGGTCCTCTCTCTCCTGTAGAGTGTAAGCTCTTATGGGCAGTGGGGTCCTCTCTCTCTCCTGTAGAGTGTAAGCTCTTATGATGAGTGGGGTCCTCTCTCTCCTGTAGAGTGTAAGCTCTTATGGTCAGTGTGGTCCTCTCTCTCTCTCCTGTAGAGTGTAAGCTCTTATGGTCAGTGGGGTCCTCTCTCTCCTGTAGAGTGTAAGCTCTTATGGTCAGTGGGGTCCTCTCTCTCTCTCCTGTAGAGTGTAACCTCTTATGGTCAGTGGGGTCCTCTCTCTCCTGTAGAGTGTAAGCTCTTATGGTCAGTGGGGTCCTTTCTCTCTCCTGTAGAGTGTAAGCTCTTATGGTCAGTGGGGTCCTCTCTCTCCTGTAGAGTGTAAGCTCTTATGGTCAGTGGGGTCCTCTCTCTCCTGTAGAGTGTAAGCTCTTATGGTCAGCGGTCTCCTCTCTCTCCTGTAGAGTGTAGGCTCTTATGGTCAGTGGGGTCCTCTCTCTCCTGTAGAGTGTAAGCTCTTATGGTCAGTGTGGTCCTCTCTCTCTCTCCTGTAGAGTGTAAGCTCTTATGGTCAGTGGGGTCCTCTCTCTCCTGTAGAGTGTAAGCTCTTATGGTCAGTGGGGTCCTCTCTCTCCTGTAGAGTGTAAGCTCTTATGGTCAGTGTGGTCCTCTCTCTCTCTCCTGTAGAGTGTAAGCTCTTATGGTCAGTGGGGTCCTCTCTTTCCTGTAAAGTGTAAGCTCTTATGGTCAGTGGGGTTCTCTCTCTCCTGTAGAGTGTAAGCTCTTATGGTCAGTGGGGTTCTCTCTCTCCTGTAGAGTGTAAGCTCTTATGGTCAGTGGGGTTCTCTCTCTCCTGTAGAGTGTAAGCTCTTATGGTCAGTGGGGTTCTCTCTCTCCTGTAGATTGTAAGCTCTTATGGTCAGTGGGGTTCTCTCTCTCCTGTAGAGTGTAAGCTCTTATGGTCAGTGGGGTTCTCTCTCTCCTGTAGAGTGTAAGCTCTTATGGTCAGTGGGGTCCTCTCTCTCCTGTAGATTGTTAGCTCTTATGCTCAGTGAGGTCCTCTCTCTCCTGTAGAGTGTAAGCTCTTATGGTCAGTGGGGTCCTCTCTCCTGTAGAGTATAAGCTCTTATGGTCAGCGGGGCCCTCTCTCTCCTGTAGACTGTAAGCTCTTATGGTCATCGGTCTCCTCTCTCTCCTGTAGAGTGTAAGCTCTTATAGTCAGTGGGCTCCTCTCTCTCCTGTAGAGTGTAAGCTCTTATGGTCAGTGGGCTCCTCTCTCTCCTGTAGAGTGTAAGCTCTTATTGGCAGTGTGGTCCTCTCTCTCTCCTATAGAGTGTAAGCTCTTATGGTCAGTGGGGTCCTCTCACTCCTGTAGAGTGTAAGCTCTTATGGTCAGTGGGGTCCTCTCTCTCCTGTAGAGTGTAAGCTCTTATGGTCAATGGGGTCCTCTCTCTCCTGTAGAGTATAAGCTCTTATGGTCAGTGGGGTCCTCTCTCTCCTGTAGAGTGTAACCTATTATGGTCAGTGGGGTCCTCTCTCTCCTGTATAGTGTAAGCTCTTATGGTCAGTGGGGTCCTCTCTCTCTCCTGTAGAGTGTAAGCTCTTATGGTCAGTGGGGTCCTCTCTTTCCTGTAGAGTATAAGCTCTTATGGTCAGTGGGGTCCTCTCTCTCCTGTAGAGTGTAAGCTCTTATGGTCAGTGGGGTCCTCTCTCTCCTGTAGAGTATAAGCTCTTATGGTCAGTGGGGTCCTCTCTCTCCTGTAGAGTGTAAGCTCTTATGGTCAGTGGGGTCCTCTCTTTCCTGTAGAGTATAAGCTCTTATGGTCAGTGGGGTTCTCTCTCTCCTGTAGAGTGTAAGCTCTTATGGTCAGTGGGGTCCTCTCTCTCCTGTAGAGTGTAAGTTCTTATGGTCAGTGGGGTCCTCTCTCTCCTGTAGAGTGTAAGCTCTTATAGTCAGCGGGGTCCTCTCTCTACTGTACAGTGTAAGGTCTTATGGTCAGTGGGCTCCTCTCTCTCCTGTAGAGTGTAAGCTCTTATGGTCAGTGGGGTCCTCTCTCTCCTGTAGAGTGTAAGCTCTTATAGTCAGCGGGGTCCTCTCTCTACTGTACAGTGTAAGGTCTTATGGTCAGTGGGCTCCTCTCTCTCCTGTAGAGTGTAAGCTCTTATGGTCAGTGGGGTCCTCTCTCTCCTGTAGAGTGTAAGCTTTTATGGTCAGTGGGGTCCTCTCTCCTGTAGAGTGTAACCTCTTATGGTCAGTGGGCTCCTCTCTCTCCTGTAGAGTGTAAGCTCTTATAGTCAGTGGGATCCTCTCTCTACTGTACAGTGTAAGGTCTTATGGTCAGTGGGGTCCTCTCTGTCCTGTAGAGTGTAAGCTCTTATGGTCAGTGGGGTCCTCTCTCTCCTGTAGAGTGTAAGTTCTTATGGTCAGAGGGGTCCTCTCTCCTGTAGAGTGTAAGGTCTTATGGTCAGCGGGGTGTTCTCTCCTGTAGAGTGTAAGCTCTTATAGTCAGTGGGATCCTCTCTCTCCTGTAGAGTGTAAGCTCTTATAGTCAGCGGGGTCCTCTCTCTACTGTAGAGTGTAAGGTCTTATGGTCAGTGGGCTCCTCTCTCTCCTGTAGAGTGTAAGCTCTTATGGTCAGTGGGGTCCTCTCTCTCTCCTGTAGAGTGTAAGCTCTTATGGTCAGTGGGGTCCTCTCTCTCCTGTAGAGTGTAAGCTTTTATGGTCAGTGGGGTCCTCTCTCTCCTGTAGAGTGTAAGCTCTTATGGTCAGTGGGATCCTCTCTCTACTGTAGAGTGTAAGCTCTTATGGTCAGTGGGGTCCTCTCTCTCCTGTAGAGTGTAAGCTCTTATGGTCAGTGGGGTCCTCTCTCTCCTGTAGAGTGTAAGCTCTTATGGGCAGTGGGGTCCTCTCTCTCTCCTGTAGAGTGTAAGCTCTTATGATGAGTGGGGTCCTCTCTCTCCTGTAGAGTGTAAGCTCTTATGGTCAGTGTGGTCCTCTCTCTCTCTCCTGTAGAGTGTAAGCTCTTATGGTCAGTGGGGTCCTCTCTCTCCTGTAGAGTGTAAGCTCTTATGGTCAGTGGGGTCCTCTCTCTCTCTCCTGTAGAGTGTAACCTCTTATGGTCAGTGGGGTCCTCTCTCTCCTGTAGAGTGTAAGCTCTTATGGTCAGTGGGGTCCTTTCTCTCTCCTGTAGAGTGTAAGCTCTTATGGTCAGTGGGGTCCTCTCTCTCCTGTAGAGTGTAAGCTCTTATGGTCAGTGGGGTCCTCTCTCTCCTGTAGAGTGTAAGCTCTTATGGTCAGCGGTCTCCTCTCTCTCCTGTAGAGTGTAGGCTCTTATGGTCAGTGGGGTCCTCTCTCTCCTGTAGAGTGTAAGCTCTTATGGTCAGTGTGGTCCTCTCTCTCTCTCCTGTAGAGTGTAAGCTCTTATGGTCAGTGGGGTCCTCTCTCTCCTGTAGAGTGTAAGCTCTTATGGTCAGTGGGGTCCTCTCTCTCCTGTAGAGTGTAAGCTCTTATGGTCAGTGTGGTCCTCTCTCTCTCTCCTGTAGAGTGTAAGCTCTTATGGTCAGTGGGGTCCTCTCTTTCCTGTAAAGTGTAAGCTCTTATGGTCAGTGGGGTTCTCTCTCTCCTGTAGAGTGTAAGCTCTTATGGTCAGTGGGGTTCTCTCTCTCCTGTAGAGTGTAAGCTCTTATGGTCAGTGGGGTTCTCTCTCTCCTGTAGAGTGTAAGCTCTTATGGTCAGTGGGGTTCTCTCTCTCCTGTAGATTGTAAGCTCTTATGGTCAGTGGGGTTCTCTCTCTCCTGTAGAGTGTAAGCTCTTATGGTCAGTGGGGTTCTCTCTCTCCTGTAGAGTGTAAGCTCTTATGGTCAGTGGGGTCCTCTCTCTCCTGTAGATTGTTAGCTCTTATGCTCAGTGAGGTCCTCTCTCTCCTGTAGAGTGTAAGCTCTTATGGTCAGTGGGGTCCTCTCTCCTGTAGAGTATAAGCTCTTATGGTCAGCGGGGCCCTCTCTCTCCTGTAGACTGTAAGCTCTTATGGTCATCGGTCTCCTCTCTCTCCTGTAGAGTGTAAGCTCTTATAGTCAGTGGGCTCCTCTCTCTCCTGTAGAGTGTAAGCTCTTATGGTCAGTGGGCTCCTCTCTCTCCTGTAGAGTGTAAGCTCTTATTGGCAGTGTGGTCCTCTCTCTCTCCTATAGAGTGTAAGCTCTTATGGTCAGTGGGGTCCTCTCACTCCTGTAGAGTGTAAGCTCTTATGGTCAGTGGGGTCCTCTCTCTCCTGTAGAGTGTAAGCTCTTATGGTCAATGGGGTCCTCTCTCTCCTGTAGAGTATAAGCTCTTATGGTCAGTGGGGTCCTCTCTCTCCTGTAGAGTGTAACCTATTATGGTCAGTGGGGTCCTCTCTCTCCTGTATAGTGTAAGCTCTTATGGTCAGTGGGGTCCTCTCTCTCTCCTGTAGAGTGTAAGCTCTTATGGTCAGTGGGGTCCTCTCTTTCCTGTAGAGTATAAGCTCTTATGGTCAGTGGGGTCCTCTCTCTCCTGTAGAGTGTAAGCTCTTATGGTCAGTGGGGTCCTCTCTCTCCTGTAGAGTATAAGCTCTTATGGTCAGTGGGGTCCTCTCTCTCCTGTAGAGTGTAAGCTCTTATGGTCAGTGGGGTCCTCTCTTTCCTGTAGAGTATAAGCTCTTATGGTCAGTGGGGTTCTCTCTCTCCTGTAGAGTGTAAGCTCTTATGGTCAGTGGGGTCCTCTCTCTCCTGTAGAGTGTAAGTTCTTATGGTCAGTGGGGTCCTCTCTCTCCTGTAGAGTGTAAGCTCTTATAGTCAGCGGGGTCCTCTCTCTACTGTACAGTGTAAGGTCTTATGGTCAGTGGGCTCCTCTCTCTCCTGTAGAGTGTAAGCTCTTATGGTCAGTGGGGTCCTCTCTCTCCTGTAGAGTGTAAGCTCTTATAGTCAGTGGGGTCCTCTCTCTCTCCTGTAGAGTGTAAGCTCTTATGGTCAGTGGGGTCCTCTCTCTCCTGTAGAGTGTAAGCTTTTATGGTCAGTGGGGTCCTCTCTCCTGTAGAGTGTAACCTCTTATGGTCAGTGGGCTCCTCTCTCTCCTGTAGAGTGTAAGCTCTTATAGTCAGTGGGATCCTCTCTCTACTGTACAGTGTAAGGTCTTATGGTCAGTGGGGTCCTCTCTGTCCTGTAGAGTGTAAGCTCTTATGGTCAGTGGGGTCCTCTCTCTCCTGTAGAGTGTAAGTTCTTATGGTCAGAGGGGTCCTCTCTCCTGTAGAGTGTAAGGTCTTATGGTCAGCGGGGTGTTCCCTCCTGTAGAGTGTAAGCTCTTATAGTCAGTGGGATCCTCTCTCTCCTGTAGAGTGTAAGCTCTTATAGTCAGCGGGGTCCTCTCTCTACTGTAGAGTGTAAGGTCTTATGGTCAGTGGGCTCCTCTCTCTCCTGTAGAGTGTAAGCTCTTATGGTCAGTGGGGTCCTCTCTCTCTCCTGTAGAGTGTAAGCTCTTATGGTCAGTGGGGTCCTCTCTCTCCTGTAGAGTGTAAGCTTTTATGGTCAGTGGGGTCCTCTCTCTCCTGTAGAGTGTAAGCTCTTATGGTCAGTGGGATCCTCTCTCTACTGTAGAGTGTAAGCTCTTATGGTCAGTGGGGTCCTCTCTCTCCTGTAGAGTGTAAGCTCTTATGGTCAGTGGGGTCCTCTCTCTCCTGTAGAGTGTAAGCTCTTATGGTCAGTGGGGTCTATCTCGCTATCCTGTAGAGTGTAAGCGCTTATGGTCAGTGGGGTCCTCTCTCTCCTGTAGAGTGTAAGCTCTTATAGTCAGTGGGGTCCTCTCTCTACTGTAGAGTGTAAGCCCTTATGGTCAGTGGGGTCCTCTCTCTCCTGTAGAGTGTAAGCTCTTATGGTCAGTAGGGTCCTCTCTCTCCTGTAGAGTGTAAGCTCTTATGGTCAGTGGGGTCCTCTCTCTCCTGTAGAATGAAAGCCCTTATGGTCAGTGGGGTCCTCTATCTCCTGTAGAGTGTAAGCTCTTATGGTCAGTGGGGTCCTCTCTCTCTCCTGTAGAGTGTAAGCTCTTATAGTCAGTGGGGTCCTCTCTCTCTCCTGTAGAATGTAAGCCCTTATGGTCAGTGGGCTCCTCTCTCTCCTGTAGAGTGTATGATCTTATGGTCAGTGGGGTCCTCTATCTCTCCTGTAAAGTGTAAGCTCTTATGGTCAGTGTGGTCCTCTCTCTCCTGTAGAGTGTAAGCTCTTATGGTCAGTGTGGTCCTCTCTCTCCTGTAGAGTGTATGATCTTATGGTCAGTGGGGTCCTCTCTCTCTCCTGTAGAGTGTAAGCTCTTATGGTCAGTGTGGTCCTCTCTCTCCTGTAGAGTGTAAGCTCTTATGGTTAGTGGTGTCCTCTCTCTCTCCTGTAGAGTGTAAGCCCTTATGGTCAGTGGGGTCCTCTCTCTCTCCTGTAGAGTGTAAGCCCTTATGGTCAGTGGGGTCCTCTCTCTCCTGTAGAGTGTAAGCTCTTATGGTCAGTGGGGTCCTCTCTCTCCTGTAGAGTGTAAGCTCTTATGGTCAGTGGGGTCCTCTCTCTCTCCTGTAGAGTGTAAGCTCTTATGGTCAGTGGGGTCCTCTCTCTCCTGTAGAGTGTAAGCTCTTATGGTCAGTGGGGTCCTCTCTCTCCTGTAGAGTGTAAGCTCTTATGGTCAGTGGGATCCTCTCTCTACTGTACAGTGTAAGCTCTTATGGTCAGTGGGGTCCTCTCTCTCCTGTAGAGTGTAAGCTCTTATGGTCAGTGGGGTCCTCTCTCTCCTGTAGAGTGTAAGCTCTTATGGTCAGTGGGGTCCTCTCTCCTGTAGAGTATAAGCTCTTATGGTCAGTGGGGTCTATCTCTCTCTCCTGTAGAGTGTAAGCGCTTATGGTCAGTGGGGTCCTCTCTCTCCTGTAGAGTGTAAGCTCTTATAGTCAGTGGGGTCCTCTCTCTCCTGTAGAGTGTAAGCCCTTATGGTCAGTGGGGTCCTCTCTCTCCTGTAGAGTGTAAGCTCTTATGGTCGGTAGGGTCCTCTCTCTCCTGTAGAGTGTAAGCTCTTATGGTCAGTGGGGTCCTCTCTCTCCTGTAGAGTGTAAGCTCTTATGGTCAGTGGGGTCCTCTCTCTCCTGTAGAGTGTAAGCTGTTATGGTCAGTGGGATCCTCTCTCTACTGTAGAGTGTAAGCTGTTATGGTCAGTGGGGTCCTCTCTCTCCTGTAGAGTGTAAGCTCTTATGGTCAGTGGGGTCCTCTCTCTCCTGTAGTGTGTAAGCTCTTATGGTCAGTGGGGTCCTCTCTCCTGTAGAGTATAAGCTCTTATGGTCAGTGGGGTCTATCTCTCTCTCCTGTAGAGTGTAAGCGCTTATAGTCAGTGGGGTCCTCTCTCTCCTGTAGAGTGTAAGCTCTTATGGTCAGTAGGGTCCTCTCTCTCCTGTAGAGTGTAAGCTCTTATGGTCAGTGGGGTCCTCTCTCTCCTGTAGAATGTAAGCCCTTATGGTCAGTGGGGTCCTCTATCTCCTGTAGAGTGTAAGCTCTTATGGTCAGTGGGGTCCTCTCTCTCTCCTGTAGAGTGTAAGCTCTTATGGTCAGTAGGGTCCTCTCTCTCCTGTAGAGTGTAAGCTCTTATGGTCAGTGGGGTCCTCTCTCTCCTGTAGAATGTAAGCCCTTATGGTCAGTGGGGTCCTCTCTCTCCTGTAGAGTGTAAGCTCTTATGGTCAGTAGGGTCCTCTCTCTCCTGTAGAGTGTAAGCTCTTATGGTCAGTGGGGTCCTCTCTCTCCTGTAGAATGTAAGCCCTTATGGTCAGTGGGGTCCTCTATCTCCTGTAGAGTGTAAGCTCTTATGGTCAGTGGGGTCCTCTCTCTCTCCTGTAGAGTGTAAGCTCTTATAGTCAGTGGGGTCCTCTCTCTCTCCTGTAGAGTGTAAGCTCTTATGGTCAGTGGGGTCCTCTCTCTCTCCTGTAGAATGTAAGCCCTTATGGTCAGTGGGATCCTCTCTCTCCTGTAGAGTGTAAGCTCTTATGGTCAGTGTGGTCCTCTCTCTCCTGTAGAGTGTATGATCTTATGGTCAGTGGGGTCCTCTCTCTCTCCTGTAGAGTGTAAGCTCTTATGGTCAGTGTGGTCCTCTCTCTCCTGTAGAGTGTATGATCTTATGGTCAGTGGGGTCCTCTCTCTCTCCTGTAGAGTGTAAGCTCTTATGGTCAGTGTGGTCCTCTCTCTCCTGTAGAGTGTAAGCTCTTATGGTCAGTGTGGTCCTCTCTCTCCTGTAGAGTGTATGATCTTATGGTCAGTGGGGTCCTCTCTCTCTCCTGTAGAGTGTAAGCTCTTATGGTCAGTGTGGTCCTCTCTCTCCTGTAGAGTGTATGATCTTATGGTCAGTGGGGTCCTCTCTCTCTCCTGTAGAGTGTAAGTTCTTATGGTCAGTGGGGTCCTCTCTCTCTCCTGTAGAGTGTAAGCCCTTATGGTCAGTGGGGTCCTCTCTCTCCTGTAGAGTGTAAGCTCTTATGGTCAGTGGGGTCCTCTCTCTCCTGTAGAGTGTAAGCTCTTATGGTCAGTGGGGTCCTCTCTCTCTCCTGCAGAGTGTAAGCTCTTATGGTCAGTGGGGTCTTCTCTCTCTCCTGTAGAGTGTAAGCTCTTATGGTCAGTGTGGTCCTCTCTCTCCTATAGAGTGTAAGCTCTTATGGTCAGTGGGGTCCTCTCTCTCCTGTAGAGTGTAAGCTCTTATGATCAGTGGGGTCCTCTCTCTCTCCTGTAGAGTGTAAGCTCTTATGGTCAGTGTGGTCCTCTCTCTCCTATAGAGTGTAAACTCTTATGGTCAGGGGGGTCCTCTCTCTCTCCTGTAGAGTGGAAGCTCTTATGGTCAGTGGGGTTCTCTCTCTCCTGTAGAGTGTAAGCTCTTATGTTCAGTGGGATCCTCTCTCTCCTGTAGAGTGTTATCTCTTATGGTCAGTGTGGTCCTCTCTCTCCTGTAGAGTGTAAGCTCTTATGGTCAGTGGGGTCCACTCTCTCCTGTAGAGTGTATGATCTTATGGTCAGTGGGGTCCTCTCTCTCCTGCAGAGGAGAGAGAGGACTTTTACAACATGTAAACTGAAAAACAATGTTTATTTGTTGTATTACTTTGGATCAGTAATTAAAAAATCCTGAGGATGTAACTTGGATACATTTCAATTTATTAACAGTCTATGAAAAAAATGAAAGTGTGCCAATAACGATGAGCAGTGTTGTATACAGTCATGGGCAAAGTGTTGACACCCTTTAATTTGTTCCAGAAAATGAAGTATTTATCCCAGAAAATTATTGCAATTACACGTGTTTTGTTATATACATGTTTATTTCCTTTGTGTGTATTGGAACAACACCAAAAGAAACAGAGCAAAAAAGACAAATTAGACATAATTTCACACAAAAAATCAGAAATGGGCTAAACAAAATGGATGGCACCTTTACAAATTTGGGGGCAAACAAATTAGTTTCAAGCATGTGATACTCGTTCAAACTCACCTGTGGCAAGTAACAAGTGTGGGCAATATGAAAATCACACCTGAAACCAGATAAAAAAATTGGAGAAGTTGACTCAATCCTTGCATTGTGTGTCTGTGTGTGTTACATTAAGCATGGAGAACAGAAAGAGGAGAAGAGAACTGTCTGAGGACTTGAGTAGCAAAATTGTTGAACGATATCAACAATCTCAAGATTACAAGTCCATCTTCAGAAATCTTGATGTTCCTTAATTAGTCCACAGTACGCAACATAATCAAAAACTTTACAACTCACGGCACTGTAGCTAATCTTCCTGGACGGCAGAGAAATATTGATGAAAGGTTGCTATGCAGGATAGTCCAAATGGTGGATAAGCAGCCCCAATCAAGTTCCAAAGAAACGCAAGCTGTCCTGCAGGCTCAGGGTGCATCAGTGTCATTGCAAACGATCCGTCAACATTTGAATGAAATGAAACACTATGGCAGGAGACCCAGAAGGACCCCACAATACCTACAGTCAAATATGGCGGAGGTTCAATGACGTCAAACATACTTCAAGAAGCACCAAGAAATGGATGGAAACAAAGTGCTGCAGACTTGTAGAGAGATCTTAAAATTACTGTTAGGAGAAGGCGCCTTCAAATTTGAGAGACCTGGAGCAGTTTTCAAAATAAGAGTGATCCAAAATTCCAACTGAGAAATGTTGATGGATATAGGAAATGATTGATTGCAGTTATTTATTCCAAAGGATGTGCAGCCAAATATTAAATTGAGGGTACCAACAATTTTATCTGCCCAGTTTTGGAGTTTTATGTGAAATGATGTCCAAGTTGCCTTTTTTTTCTGTATTTTTGTATTCTCCAAAATACACAAAGGAAATAAACTTGTATAACTAAATGATATCATCTTATAATTGTCTACACCGAGAAAGACGCACATGTCTCATATCTAATTAGTATGTAGGTAGGAATTTACCTGTCTGCGTTGATTCCTTATGATAATTTATAGTCTTCCAATGGTAAGAACTGTAAATAATTTCCTCTAATTGTAGAGTGTATGTCACAGAAAAAATATATAAATGTGTAAATTGATGTCAAATTACACAAAAATAATATTCAGAAAGTGACTACAAATTCATCCCTAATTATTTTTTAGCCATGAACTTTGTCTGACATATTAAAGGTGCAGCCTGGGGTCTACGGGAAAATCCAGAATAAGTTCCCTGTTTTGGTAACAAGTTTTACTATAATGGTCAGAAGGGCCCGTGATCAGTTATGATCGATGAAGGAAGTCGGTGAAAATGCACAGTTTTTCTGCAGTGACCACTACAGGAGAAGTGTGGTATTACATGGTGCCCATACAGATGGATAACATTCAATACGTTGCTGAGGACCCTTCTCTATAGGCCACATTGGTGGCCTGTGGCTACTGGACCAAAGCCCGGTGAATCTTCTTCTACCTGTTTGGTGGGAGCATGCAATGTGCCAACTAATAAGAATACGGTTTGCAGGGCTCTGTCCTGTGACCAATGGCTACCAACACAGACTTTGGACCAGATTCCTGCAAATCTTTTTTTGCCCAATTTTAGTGCACATGGAACTTTTACATGCCCTAATAGGACATGATTCTTTTGGCTAAAAATTACTAGTGGTATAAGATCAATGTGAATAACTAGAGGACTGCTTGTTAAAGAGCAAAGGACTAACTTGGGACAACTCTATTTACTGGATCTGTCATGACTTTTTTGGACATTTCATGATACACTGATGGGCATTTTTTGATTTGTATGGTTTAACCATCATCATTATATCCATTTTTTATTACGACTGACTTTGTATATGGGAACAACACCTCGAAGAGGTGCCCAAGTAGGGTCCAACACCATATATCAAGAGAAAATAAACTTATGCACTCAACTTTGCGGAATTTTATTTTTTAATGTAGTCATCAAATCAAACGTTTCGGCCACAATAGATGGCCTTCTTCAGTAACAATGTGCAGGATTAGAGATATGCGTGAATGACCGCATGTAAAAGTGTCCCACATCAGCACTGTAGCAGAGTGAATCTGCAGGGAAGCGAAATGTCCAAAGATCGGGTAACCGGTAATGCATGGAAGCCCAGGTGGGCGGCATGCCGGCGTGGCAGTCAGAGACGCAGTATCCATTGCTAGTCAAAGCTCATTCTGCTACGGTGCTGATGTGGGACACTTTTACATGCGGTCATTCACGCATATCTCTAATCCTGCACATTGTTACTGAAGAAGGCCATCTATTGTGGCCGAAACGTTTAATTTGATGACTACATTAAATCATAAAATTCCGCAAAGTTGAGTGCCTAAGTATATTTTCTCTTGACTTTGTATATGGGCCCATAAGAAGCCTGGTGTCCACAAACTCATAAACTTAAAAGTCTCCTCCAACTCAATAGTATGTTTGGACATCACATTTGGGAAAAAGGGACTACAACATGAAATCTCAGGATAAATGTTGAAAGAGTTTTTCTCACCAATAGTATTGATAGATCACCTGAGCAGCGTAGGCCTCCGAGTACTATTACGAGAATTTTGCCTCCGTGTCCAGCGGATCTGCGGAAAAGTGTAAGAAACACCGGATAGGCAAGTTGGGTGAAAATGGATTCAAAATGATGAAAGTTGAACATTTTTTGCTCAACATTGAGTTGTTCCAAAATTTTGCAACTTTTCAATGCTTTTACAAAACTTTTTTTTGCCGTAAAAGCTATGATGAATCGGGTTCTTTATTTGTAGCAGGCACAAACACAATCTATGTAATAGACATTTTCATTCTGACTGGAGTTCTCTATAAACGACATTTGTCAATCAGTAAAAATTTTCTTATCAACTTTTTCTCACGGTCTGTAATATTTCTAGAACATTTCAGCTTTACGGTACGGAGAACAGATGTAATATATTTCTGTTGCAAAGTCCTACGCATACAGTGCCTGAAGTTCAGTAAGACAAACTGCTCGTCTCTTACGTGTGAATATTTCAGACGAAGACTAAAAATTCCTAATATATTCCTAATACATTCAGGAGAAAAAAAAATGTAAGGACATGAGAGAATTTTATCTTCTATACCAAATGAGGTACAGATATAGATACAGCAGTGCTTGAAGGTTTGTGAACCGTTTCGAATTTTTCATATTTCTGCTTAGATTTGACCTTATAGTACATCATACATGTCCTAAAAATAGATTAAGAAAACTCCATCAAAAAATGAGTAAAAATAATATCACATGTCTGTGAGTGGTAAAAGTATGTGAACTGTTGCTTTCAGTATCTGGAATGACCTACTTGGCCAGTAGTAATTGCATCTAAATGTTTCCGGTAATTATTGATGAGTCCTGCAGAAATTTTAGCCTATTCCTCCCTACAAAACAGCTTCAGCTCTGTAATATTTTTTTTGGTTTTCTCCCATGATCTCCTCACTTTAGGTCCTTTCTCAACATTTCTATAGGTTAAGGTCAAGACTTTGACTTGGCCTTTCCAAAACTTTACCTTTACTCTTCTTTAACTAATTTTTGTAGAACAACATTTGTGCCTTGGACCGTTGTCTTGCTGCATGATCCACTTTCTTTGGAGATTGAACTCATGTACAGAAGTCCAAACATTTTACTCGCAGATAAATAAATATAGTTTGCTCCATCAATGATAGCAAGATATTCTAGCCCAGATGTAGTAAAACAGGCCCAAACCATGATACTACCACCGTCTTTCACAGATGGTGTGATGTTTTTATGCTGCAGTACAGTGTTTTTCTTTCTCCAAACATAATATTTTTCATTTGAAACCAAAAAAGTTCTTGTACATAAAACATTGGGTCAGATTGATCACCAGAAAAGTGTTTTGAAGTGATTTGAAAAGTCACAAAATATTTACACAATAGGGAGTTGTGCAATGGGGAACTTTTGTTTGATTCAGCTCCACCATAATGGGGTCAGCTGAGGAGGAGCAATTGTACCCAAATTTTGAACTCCAGACTTTGATTGGATCATCATTTCTGGCTCAGTGCAGAAAGGCATGCGACAATTATTGGGGTGTATATCTGATACCCTCCGGAAAACGGGATTCCAATGTATGCCCCGATGAGGTCACAGACTGTAATGGTGCCAGCAAAGAGAACGTGCGCTCTGCCATGCATCATTTTTGGGCATACAGTTGTGCTCAAAAGTTTAAATACCCCAACAGAAATGTTGCTTTCTTGGCCTTTTTTCAGAGAATATGAATGATAACACCAAAACTTTTTCTCAACTCGTGGTTTTAAATCATAATGACAACCCAAAACATCCAAATGACTCTGATCAAAAGTTCACATTCCCTGGTGATTTTGGCCTGATAACATGCAGAGAAGTTGACACTAATAGGTGTGAATGACTACTAAAGGTAACATCCTCGCCTGTGACCTGTTTGCTTGTAATCAGTGTGTGCGCATAAAAGCTGAGTGAGTTTCTGGATCCAGACAGACTCTTGCATCTTTCATCCAGCCACTGACATTTCTGGATTGTGAGTCATGGGGAAAGAAAAAGAATTGTCAACGGATCTATGGGAAAAGGTCGTTGAACGGTATAAAACAGGAAAGGGATACAAAAAGATATCCAAGGAATTGATAATGCCAGTCAGCAGCGTTCAAACTGTGATTAACAAATGGAAAATCAGGGGAGCGGTAAAAACAAAATCATGGTCAGGTAGACCGACAAAAATGTTGTCTACAACTGCCAGTAAAATTGTTCGGGATGCAAAGAAAAACCCACAGATAACATCATTTGAAATACAGGACTCTCTGAAAACTAGCGGTTTGGCTGTTTCAAGATGTACAATAAGGAGGCCCTTGAAGAAAAATGGGCTGCATGGTCGAGTCACCAGAAGAAAGCCATTACTGCGCAAATGCCACAAAGTATCTGTATCTTGCCTACAATATGCAAAACAGCACAGAGACAAGCCTGGAGACTTCTAGAACAAGATAAATTGGAGTGATAAGACCAAAATTGAACTTTTTGGCCACAACCATAAATGTTACATTTGGAGAGAGGTCAACCAGGCCTATGATGAAAGGAACACCATCCCTACTGTAAAGCACGGAGGTGGGTCGCTGATGCTTTGGGGATGTGTGAGCTACAAAGGCACAGGAAACTTGGTCTTCAATTCTTTCATAAATCCTGTTGACTGATGCATGGAAGAATTGAACTTTCTGGATGTGAATGTTACTGTGTTGACACATAGACACTGTTTTACTGTGACCAAAGCATAGCCTGTGGACAACATTTAAACCTCATAGCTACCAGATTTGCCTGAACTATGCCGATTTAGCAGTTTGGCTCCCAGCAAATTTACGGGCAACAAAGAGCTGGGGTTTAAGTAAACTCTTGGGAGTGAGCATCACATTTTTTATCACCAGCTGGATTGCGGATGACATTAGCTGTCTGTTGGGTAGAGAGGGAAGGACACAGTATCTTCAGGGGATTAACTGAGGTTAAATGGGAATATCAAAACCATTTTTAGATTTCTATGACAACCGAAAAAGGCAATCATGGTATGTCATAAATGAACTAAGATGAACTAGAATGTATGGAGACGTGGAATGTTAATTGTACTTTCCTATGCGCTCAATATATAGAGAGATTTTCTCCGAGGTTGCAAAATGAAGGACATTTATCTGATGCTATGACTGGTGATTCCTGATACTGAAGACCATAGAAGGCATCTGCTCATCTACTGAAGACTAAATCACTGCAACATGTTACTAGGCATAGAAGATTGTTAATGATGTTTTTCTATGTAATGAGACCACGTCTATGTCTATCAGTTATTAAGCAATCGTTAGCCAAATTACAAACATCGTCATATATTCATCAGAGCCTTGGTGGAACATTTTGTGAAGTCACGCAATGGCAATTTTCTATATTGAAAAAGTTTGCTTTTCCAACCCAGGCAATGTCCTCACTTGCCTCATTTTGAGTCATGTCTGGGTGGTCTCCTGTCACCTTCACGGCACGTATAAAGGCAAATCCAAATCTACTCCGATTGTGCCCTCTCCTCAGATTGCAAAATGTATATAAATCATACCCTAAACCAGTCAAAATACACTAGAGCGTGTCACCACCACTTTACTTTGCTTTCAACTGATTGTTCAAACTGGTAACAGGGAGCGAGGGCTGCGGTGGCCTCTTGATTAACGTTGATTACTTATATGTCTGTAGATGGTGACAGCGACCCCAGTGCTGATTGGCTGATTTTTTTGCAGACAAACCAATTAGAAACAGCTATGATATTATTTAGTAGATTAACCTTTTAGAAGGAGTGGTGTCCTCCACCTTTATCTAGACTGCATCAGAGACGTGGACATTTTATTCCATGGCCTATGAGTAACAATTTTCTGTCAGAAGAAAGGTTCACTATTCTGCTGGTGCAGTCACTGTGTACATACATTACATTACTGATCCTGAGTTACCTCCTGTATTATACCCCAGAGCTGCACTCACTATTCTGCTGGTGCAGTCACTGTGTACACACATTACATTACTGATCCTGAGTTACATCCTGTATTATACCCCAGAGCTGCACTCATTATTCTGCTGGTGCAGTCACTGTGTACATACATTACATTACTGATTCTGAGTTACATCCTGTATTATACTCCAGAGCTGCACTCACTATTCTGCTGGTGCAGTCACTGTGTACACACATTACATTACTGATCCTGAGTTACATCCTGTATTATACCCCAGAGCTGCACTCACTATTCTGCTGGTGCAGTCACTGTGTACATACATTATATTACTGATCCTGAGTTACATCCTGTATTATACCCCAGAGCTGCACTCACTATTCTGCTGGTGCAGTCAATGTGTACATACATTACATTACTGATCCTGAGTTACATCCTGTATATACTCCAGAGCTGCACTCACTATTCTGCTGGTGCAGTCACTGTGTACATACATTGCATTACTGATCCTGAGTTACATCCTGTATTATACCTCAGAGCTGCACTCATTATTCTGCTGGTGCAGTCACTGTGTACATACATTACATTACTGATCCTGAGTTACCTCCTGTATTATACCCCAGAGCTGCACTCACTATTCTACTGGTGCAGTCACTGTGTACATACATTACATTACTGATCCTGAGTTACATCCTGTATTATACCTCAGAGCTGCACTCATTATTCTGCTGGTGCAGTCACTGTGTACATACATTACATTACTGATCCTGAGTTACCTCCTGTATTATCCTCCAGAGCTGCACTCCCTATTCTGCTGGTGCAGTCACTGTGTACATACATTACATTACTGATCCTAAGTTACCTCCTGTATTATACTCCAGAGCTGCACTCACTATTCTACTGGTGCAGTCACTGTGTACATACATTACATTACTGATCCTGAGTTACATCCTGTATTATACCTCAGAGCTGCACTCATTATTCTGCTGGTGCAGTCACTGTGTACATACATTACATTACTGATCCTGAGTTACCTCCTGTATTATCCTCCAGAGCTGCACGCCCTATTCTGCTGGTGCAGTCACTGTGTACATACATTACAAAACTGATCCTGAGTTACCTCCTGTATTATACCCCAGAGCTGCACTCACTATTCTGCTGGTGCAGTCACTGTGTACATACATTACATTACTGATCCTGAGTTACATCCTGTATTATACCCCAGAGCTGCACTCACTATTCTGCTGGTGCAGTCACTGTGTACATACATTACATTACTGATCCTGAGTTACATCCTGTATTATACCTCAGAGCTGCACTCACTATTCTGCTGGTGCAGTCACTGTATACATACATTACATTACTGATCCTGAGTTATATCCTGTATTATACTCCAGAGCTGCACTCACTATTCTGCTGGTGCAGTCACCGTGTGCATACATTACATTACTGATCCTGAGTTACATCCTGTATTATACTCCAGAGCTGCACTCACTATTCTGCTGGTGCATTCACTGTGTACATACATTACTGATCCTGAGTTACATCCTGTATTATACCCCAGAGCTGCACTCACTATTCTGCTGGTGCAGTCACCGTGTGCATACATTACATTACTGATCCTGAGTTACATCCTGTATTATACTCCAGAGCTGCACTCACTATTCTGCTGGTGCAGTCACTGTGTACATACATTACTGATCCTGAGTTACATCCTGTATTATACTCCAGAGCTGCACTCACTATTCTGCTGGTGCAGTCACTGTGTACATATATTACATTACTGATCCTGAGTTACATCCTGTATTATACTCCAGAGCTGCACTCACTATTCTACTGGTGCAGTCACTGTGTACATACATTACATTACTGATCCTGAGTTACCTCCTGTATCTCTTTTTATTATAAAAGTACCAAACAAAACTTACAGGCAAAGCTTACAGACAAACTCAATAACAAAACAAATTATTTACAATGCCCAAAAAGTCCAATGTCCAGCAGATTTATACAAACAAAATGTTCCTCCATTTCATTAATACCCCCAGCAAGAGAAGAGACCTCAACCTATATCCTTTTTCCCCCTCATACACACATACCCATGCATTCATCCCTAGAAGAAAAAAAACAAGTTAGCCAACTGCCCTAAACAAAGTAAATAGGCCACCTGGCCGAAACTTATTCATATATTTTTATATATTTTTTTATTTTATATTTTTTTTAATAATTTTTATTTTTTTTATTTTTTTATAATTTTTTTTTTTATAATTTTTTCCTCTCCTAAACTATACCACCACCATTCCCCCAAAGGTCCCACGAAAGTTTGTGGCCTATCACACCAGGTCCCACGAGAGTTTGTGGCCTATCACACCAGGTCCCACCAAAGTTTGTGGCCTTTCCTATACAGCAAGGTCCGTAAAAGTTTATGGCCTTTTTTTTCCTCTTCTTGGCATCCCGCCGGACGTCCATTCTCCAAAACCCATTCCCCCACCCCCCAAGAAACCCCCCACCCCACCTAAACTAAATCTCCCTAGACGCATCATAGTGCACATGTAACATATATATACAACCTTATAATAACATATCAATAACAACATAATAATAATAACCAGTTCACACCTTAACCATGACCAAAGAACAGGCCCAAGTTCAATGCTTGCAAGCCCTATACCCAGGTTACCAATTACAAAACAAAAATCTGTAAGTGAGGGTTACAGCCCACCACCAGGAACTGGAGACCATAGAGGCTCTCACCCTAATCTACCGCACATCTCCCTGACCCTCCCTAACATCACAAAAGAGAAAATCCTGTCCCTATAGCCCTACCAATCTCTCCCTACCTGCCCCTATCTGTCCCTCACTGACCCTCACTACCAACCTAATACTAACTACCTGTCCCAAAAGACTGTCCCTATCTGTCCCTCCCTGTCCCTACACATCTATCTGACCCTACAAAATAAAAATAAAAAGATAAAAAAGACTAACTCAAAGCTATCACAGGCACACAGAACCTAACTCTCCCTAGGGCACATTAAAGGAGAAACCCCTCCATAGAAGAGAGGCCCTCCCTGCACCCAGCCTCTCAAACTCCAGCACGCGCACTTTTGCCAGGTCACCCAGGATGTTCCTAATCACCTCTTCCCCGGGGAGGACTTTCCGCTGAGTAGACACTAGACACCGTGCATTCCACGTGTGGAACCTAGTTACTAAACTAACTAAGAAAACAGTGCCCCGATCTCGGCCACCAAGGGACCTGAATGCCCCATAGGCCCACTCCGCATAGGAAAGGCCTGCCAGCCTGGGCCAGCCAATGGAAGCACCCACTCTGCTATAGACCTCTGTATTAAAGGGACACCGAAGCAGGAAATGCTCCATGCTTTCAAGCATGCCGCCACACTCCTCGCGGGGACAATCCCGGTCATCAGAGCGTCTGCACTTCAAGTTGTCCCTCACATACAGCTTCCCATGGAAGCAGCGCCAAGCCAAGTCCCAAAACTTCAAGGGGATCCGCTTAGAGTTCAATAACCCGAGCCCCACCTCCAGATCCCAGCTTGGGCAATCCCTGAGCGCCAGGGGCTTCTGAAAGTGGGTCAACAGGACCCTATTGTCAAGAAACCTTCTCAACATGGTCCTGATCTCCCACACTCCCAGACCCCACCGACGGATCACCTTCAGAACCAGGGTAGCGTAAGCCGGAAGATGCCCATGAGGTGTACGAAGGTCCTTCACCTGCCCTCCTGTCTCCCATTCCTGGAAGAAAGGCCGAAACCACCCCCTACAGGAGAATACCCACAGAGGAGCCCTCTCTAACCAGAGGTTGGCGATGTTTCCTTAAGAAAGGTGTTTACTAGAAACACCACTGGGTTGACCATACCCAACCCTCCTAGTCTCCTCGTGCGGTACGTGACCTCTCTCTTGATTAGGTTCAGCCTATTTCCCCATAATAATTGGAAAAACAGGCTGTAGACCCGTGTCCAAAGAGGCTCTGGCAAGATGCAGATGCTGCCCAGATATATTAGCAAAGGAAGCAAATAGCCCTTGGCAAGACTAACCCTTTCCCTTAGGGTCAAAGACCAACCCTTCCACTGATTCACCTTCTGAGCGGCAATCTTAAGTCTGCCCTCCCAGTTTTGCTGGGGATAGTCCCCCGGGCCGAAACTGATGCCTAATGTTTTTGCTGTGGCCTGAGGCCCTGGAAGGGTGTCCGGGAGATCAAAACTTGGATCTCCCCCTCCCAGCCAGAGACTCTCACCCTTGTCCCGGTTGATCATGGATCCGGATGCCACCGAGTAGCGTTCAACCTCAGACATCACCCAATCTGCCTCCTCTCTCGAGGATACAAAAAGGGAAACATCGTCAGCGTACTCCACTACCCTCAAGGCGGCCTCAGGATCCGCCTGGTCCATCCCGACTCCAACCAACGGTCCACGCTCCACCCTCCTTAAAAAGGGGTCGATCGCAAACACATATAACAGTGGGCTCAGAGGACAGCCCTGGCGGACACCAGACCTCACCTCAAAAGGGTGTCCGACCCAACCGTTCACGAGCGGAAAAGTCTCTGCCCCATTGTATAAAACTCTCAACCAATCAACAAACCTCCCAGGCAGACCATACCTCAGAAGGACGGACCAGAGGTACTCATGGTTAACCCGGTCAAAGGCCTTCGCCTGATCTAAGGACAGCAAGTACCCCTTCCAGTGACCTGCCCTGCCCTGCTCCACTGCCTCCTGGACACCGAGCACAGCACTAAATGTACTGCGGCCTGGAACAGAGCAGTGCTGGGCCCCCGAAAGGAGGCGGGGCACAAACTGCACCAACCGATTAAAAAGCAACTTTGCCAGAACCTTTCGGTCCGTATTGAGAAGCGCTATGGGACGCCAATTCTCAATACGGGACGAGTCTTTACCCTTTGACAGGATAATCAGGGCTGACTTCCTCATTGAACTGGGCAGAATGTCCGAGGAGAGACACTCATTAAATATCTCAGTCAAGATGGGGACCAAAGAGTCCTTAAAAGTCTTGTAGAACTCGGATGTTAAGCCATCCAGACCGGGCGACTTTTTGGGCCGGAGCCCATCAATCGCCCGTCTCACTTCCTCTTCGCTGATCGCTTCTGTCAAAACATGAAGAGAGGGGTCATCCCCTGGCTCAGGGATGGTTTCAGTCAGGAAAGCCGACATCTCATCTCGATCAGGATCCCTCCTCCCTAAGAGGTGGAAGTAGAAGGATCTGACCACCTCCAGGATCCCCGATTTGGATCTGTTCAAGGACCCCGTACTGTCAATCAGTCCTCTCACCATCTTACAATTCACTGACAACCTGCAGTTTCTGTAAGGGTCGGGTGAGCGGTACCTCCCGAAATCCCTCTCAAAAACCAAGGATGTGTGCCTATCATACTGGCACCCCTTGAGCAAGGTCTTCACCCTGGAGATTTCCTCTCGGTCCCCTCCAGCCGAGACGAGCTGCTCGAGTTTCCTCCCCAGCTCCCGATACAGGCGGTACCTGTTCAGGCCCCTGAGGCTCGAGAGCTGACGGAAGAACCCCGCGACCCTTCTTTTGAAGATCTCCCACCACTCAGACTTACTGCTACAAAGACCCAAGAGAGGTACCTGGCTCTGAAGAAATTCCTCAAAGGACTGTCTTACTTCCGCCTCTTCCAGAAGGGACGAATTCAGCTTCCATAGGCCTCTCCCCATCCGGGGGGTCTCTGTAACATTCAAAGTAAAGAAAATGAAACAGTGATCGGAGAACTCCACCTCAACAGCGGACACTGCAGAAGAGACGGCTTCCTCCTTTAAAAAAAACATATCTATCCTAGACCTACTGCTTCCCCTAAAAAAGGTGAAACCCCCGTGACCTGGGGTGTGCCGGATGTGGACATCCACCAGGCGAGCTTCGCTTACTATGCTATTCAAGGCTACGCTATCATAAGCCAGCCAATCTCCGGGGCCTCCCCTATCACGGAGTCTGGTTACAGTATTAAAATCCCCACCGAAGACCACCTGCCGGCTCGTAAAAAGATAGGGCTTGATCCTCAGGAACAGACATTTACGGTCCCACTTAGATTGCGGGCCATAGATATTGATGAGCCGAAGCTCCTGTCCCCTCATGAAGACGTCCAGGACCAAACATCTCCCCATTTCTACCTCAATCACCCGTCTGCATTCCACCTCCGCGGTCTTAAAAAGGACCGCTACCCCGCTATACGGCTCGGCCGCAAGAGACCAGTATGAGGGCCCACTCCTGCATTCCCTCTTTGCTTTATAGATGGACCCCAGGTCCGTTAGTCTGGTCTCCTGCAAAAATAAAATATCAGCCTCAACCCGGGTGAAAAAATCAAAGGCCGTAAATCTAGCCGTATCTGACTTTATGCTGGCCACATTAATTGATGCCAGAGTCAACGGGGTAGGTTCCGCCATCATGGGTGATTGAGTTAGATGGCCTGTTTTTTAACCGTACCCCCTGATTTCCTCTTCCCCTCTGAGGAGGAGCCCGACTCACCCCTCCTCTTTAAAGACACCGAGGTGTCCATATCCTCCTTTACAGCACTGGACTTCCCAGAAATAGATTCCTCGCCCCTGGACCCCGAGGTAGTCCCCCCACCCAGAGGAGTGTGAATCCCCCAGAGGACAGACCTCACCACTCCCCGAAGGCACCCCAGATGTTGCGTCCGGCCCCTCACCCCCGACCTCCGACACAGCAGAGTCATCGAGGGCTTGGAACCGATTGGAGAGGGGGATCAGAGGGGAGTCGGTGAGCCCTTCCGTAGGCACCCCAGTGGCCAGGAGGGGGGCTTAGATTTTTTAGCCTTGTTCTTCTTCTTCCGACTCTTACCGGTATGATTGTCACCCGTTTTTTTAGGCTGCTCCACCACCTCTTCATCCAGACTTTCATACTGGGAAGAGTTATCAGAAGCAGCCAACTCCTCCCTCTCCATCCTCCGGATCTCCTCGCTCACTGCCTTCTCCCCCAGGGCCTCAGAGGCTTCGGCTGCCGCGTCCAGGCTGGGGGCAGTCATCACCCCAGTTGCCTGAGGCTTATCCTGCCCCCTGCCCTTACGGCGCCTCACCTGTTGCCACTGGTGGGCAGATGTACCAGCCTCGCCTTTCCTCACTGACCCCTCAGCTCCCCTCAAGCCTCCACCCTCAGCCCCAGCAGAAGTTGCACCACCAGGGACCCCCCCGGGGCTCCCCCCCGCTGGGCCAGAGATGGTGCCGGAGAAGGAACGGGGGCAGCGGCTATACGGGTGACCTAGGTCACCACACAGGTGACACCTAATGTCACCACAGGCCGCGGCAAGATGGCCTACCCCGCCACACAAGGCACATTTCTGCACCTTGCAGCCTGCGCTGAAGTGGCGGGGATCACCGCACCTGTGGCAGACCTTCGGTTGCCCCTGGTAGAAGATCTGGATTCTGTCCCTCCCCAGAAATGCTGAGGAGGGGATGTGGGTGACCGTACCTCCTGAAACCTTCAACTTTACCATGAAGGTCCAGCCCCCTGACCAAATGCCAAACTCGTCCCTATTTTTCTTAGGGACCTCGGTGACTTCCCCATAACAGGAAAGCCACGTCATTATGTCGACCCCAGAGAGTGACTCGTTACTTGTCAGAACGGTCACCCTCTTTACACTATTTTGATGAGACACCGCCTGCACGGCAAAGTCTCGCCAGCCGGGCTCCCCCTTTGCCAGTTCAAAATTCGACCAGAAAAGCTCCAAGCCCTCTGGCCGAACAAAACTGACATCGAAGAAGGCGGTGCCAAATGGATGAATCAGGGCAAAGATGTCCGTTGCCCTGAAGTCCATCAAGGAGCTCCACAACCCTCGCCCTTGGCGGGCACGCTTCACTGCCCCTCCACCGAAGACGGACCACATTCCGCCTGGCCACCCCCTGCCCGACTGTCGGGAGGGACCAAACCGTTTCCCCTTCCCTTTTATCTTGGAAGGCAGCCAGGCCGTGTCTATCCAGCCAAAAAGCCAAGTCCACCACTCTTCCCTCTACTTCGATCGTCCGTTCTCCCTTTTTGAGGGCCTCCAGGAAACGGCGCCGCAAGACGTTATCCCTGAGGTCCAGAGGCGAGGAAACCCCTTGACTAGACCCCGAGGCTCCAGCCACCACCCCCGAATAACTCAGAGGACCTGTGGCTGGGGGGGGCAGATGGACCGGCCCCCTTCCCCCTTCTCCCACTATCATTAGACACCGTACTCACACTTGCCACGATATTCACACTTGCCACCTTAGATGCACTGCCACTCGCATCCTCAACCACAGACACTTCCATACCCGCACCCTCCTCATCCACTCCATCAGTCACCGCACTCTCACTCACATGCACACTGGGGTCAGTATTATTTTGCCTCACCTTTTGGGTATTTCCAGGTTTTATTTTCCCACTGCTACCGCCACCTACTGGTGGCATCTTCCCTGCTGGGGGGTTTGGAACACACAGTGCTGCTGTCCCTTTAAGAGTCCTGCTGCCATTGGGTTTAAGCAGCACTGTCTTACTTTCCACCACCGCAGGCACAGAACTTCCTCCCTCACTGGCAGGTAGGAAGTCAGGAGCAGACCCGCCTCCAGCTCCATCCTGCCTTGTGGCCGGAGCCCCCAACGCAGGTAAGCCCCCCGACACAGGGGACCCCACCAGGCAGGCGCCCTTGCTGCTGTCTGCTGCAGCTGCAGTTCCTGCACCATTGCTGACCGCAGCTAAGACCATTTTTTTTCCTTTTGCTTGGGAAGCCACGCCCCCAGCCTCCAGCCGCACAGCACAGCTATCCAAAGCTGCACCTGCATGGACAGCGGGTGCCGAGGAGGCCACGCCCCCTGAGAGCGGCCGCAGCGGGACCCCCAGAGCCGACCCAGAGCTGGATCCACCCTCAGGAATCCCCCCAGTGGTACCAGTCCCCTGAGGCACAGCACCCCCCACCACCACACCCTGGGCCACAAACAGCCTGGCCACAGCAACTCCAGCGGATGGCCCCAGGCTAGGCCACTCCCCTTCAGCATCCACCAGCGGCGGTGCCCCCAATGCAGGAGACCCCGACTTCACCGCAGAGCCAGCCAGGGGAGCTTCTACCATTTTCTTTTTATGAGCCTGCTCCGCTGGAGCCGCAGGCCCCTCAACCTTTACTTTACTAGGTGTCTGGGTCCCCAGAAGCGATCCAGCTTTAACGGATCCGTAAGTGGGGGACCCGGACACCCCAGCGCTCACCGCCGGAGATGCGGTCCCGGCTGTCACTCTCCTGCCCACCACTGGGCCACCCTCCACATCATGCTCCATATCAGACACATCACTACCCCCTCCGTTACCACAAACAGAGGCAGCGCCCTGCGTGTCATGGCCTGTAATCTCCCCGCTCCATCGCTGTGGACCCACAACAGAGGCCGAGCCAGGGTGCCGCACAGCGGGACCGGGGGGCCCCAGAGAGGGGGACATACACAAATTTCTGCACAGTAGATGTTTTCTGCTTATTCCTTTTTTTAGCCTTTCTCTTCATCCCCCTCCTGGTTGCCTCGTCCTCGCAGATCTCATTCCCGAACCTCAGCTGGTTAAAACGGACCGGGGACTCGATCTGCCGGATCTGCTGCATGACGAGGCAGCCCCCCTCACTGCTACTACTCCCACCATCCTCATCCTCCCCCTCGCTCCCGCTGTCCCCTGAAGGGCCAGAATCTGACGGGAGAGCCACCTGCTCGGGGGCTATCCCGCTATGCGACGCATGGAGATCTCTTACCAGGCCACCAGGTGGTGGGTAGGGCACGACCTCCTCCTAACATTCCTCTTCCTCATCATCCTCCTCCACCACCTCCTCCACCACCTGGCCGGAGCTCCGTGACCCCTCCAGAGCCCCACCGGCCATGGCTCTGAACCGGTCATCGTTCTCCAGCTATTCACGGAAGGGCCCGCTGCCATCCAGGATCTCACATCTCCGGCTTTCCAGGTCTTGTATGGATTTCTTGATCTTCTTGACCGCGGCGGATAGCTCGGCCTTCTTATTGCCGGAGGCCCTGTCTGACCTCTCCTTAGCTACCCTCAACTCCCCCCAGAGGGATTTTAGCTTCCTTGAGGTGTCCTCATACTCGCAGAGGTGTGCATGGACGCGGGAACCATAGACCAGGGCGGATTCTCTAGCCGCCTTGGTGCCCCAACCAAGAGGCACCGCTACAGCACCCCTGCTCGTACTAGGCCTACCTCCGGGGGAAGGAGCCGCCGCGGCCCCAGGGGTCCTACGGGTCTTCATGTTGGATCCTTGGCCAGATCTTGTGGCCCTAGCCGGAGTTGGAGTCCTCCCACCCCCCGCCGGCTTGGACCGGGAGGTGGGAGCCGGGGGCCCAGCCCCGGAGGCCAGTCCCAAAATGAGCCTTCTTTCCTGGGAAGGGGGCAGACAAAAAGTCCTGGATGGAAAACTTTACCTCCCTTCCCAGGAGCTCTCTCTAGGCAGCACACAGAGCACATGGCACACAGGCTCCGCCTCTTCCTGTATGACACTCCAGAGCTGCACTCACTATTCTGCTGGTGCAGTCACTGTGTACATACATTACATTACTGATCCTGAGTTACATCCTGTATTAGACCCCAGAGCTGCACTCACTATTCTGCTGGTGCAGTCACTGTGCACATACATTATATTACTGATCCTGAGTTACATCCTGTATTATTCTCTAGAGCTGCACTCACTATTCTGCTGGTGCAGTCACTGTGTACATACATTACTGATCCTGAGTTACATCCTGTATTATACTCCAGAGCTGCACTCACTATTCTGCTGGTGCAGTCACTGTGTACATACATTACATTACTGATCCTGAGTTACCTCCTGTATTAGACCCCAGAGCTGCACTCACTATTCTGCTGGTGCAGTCACTGTGTACATACATTACATTACTGATCCTGAGTTACATCCTGTATTATTCTCTAGAGCTGCGCTCACTATTCTGCTGGTGCAGTCACTGTGTACATACATTACATTACTGATCCGGAGTAACATCCTGTATTATTCTCTAGAGCTGCACTCACTATTCTGCTGGTGCAGTCACTGTGTACACACATTACATTACTGATCCTGAGTTACATCCTGTATTATACCCCAGAGCTGCACTCACTATTCTGCTGGTGCAGTCACTGTGTACATAGATGACTGATCCTGAGTTACATCCTGTATTATACTCCAGAGCTGCACTCACTATCCAGCTGCTGCAGTCACTGTGTACATACATTACATTACTGATCCTGAGTTACATCCTCTATTATACTCCAGAGCTGCACTCACTATCCTGCTGGTGCAGTCACTGTGTACACACATTACATTACTGATCCTGAGTTACATCCTGTATTATACCCCAGAGCTGCACTCACTATTCTGCTGGTGCAGTCACTGTGTACATACATTACATTACTGATCCTGAGTTACATCTTGTATTATACTCCAGAGCTGCACTCCCTATTCTGCTGTTGCAGACACTATGTACATACATTACATTACTGATCCTGAGTTACATCCTGTATTATACTCCAGAGCTGCACTCACTATTCTGCTGCTGCAGTCACTGTGTACATACATTACATTACTGATCCTGAGTTACCTCCTGTATTATACTCCAGAGCTGCACTCACTATTCTGCTGGTGCAGTCACTGTGTACATACATTACATTACTGATCCTGAGTTACATCCTGTATTATACCCCAGAGCTGCACTCACTATTCTGCTGGTACAGTCACTGTGTACATACATTACATTACTGATCCTGAGTTACATCCTGTATTATACTCCAGAGCTGCACTCACTATTCTGCTGGTGCAGTCACTGTACATACATTACATTACTGATCCTGAGTTACATCCTGTATTATACTCCAGAGCTGCACTCACTATTCTGCTGGTGCAGTCACTGTGTACATACATTACATTACTGATCCTGAGTTACATCCTGTATTATACTCCAGAGCTGCCCTCACTATTCTGCTGGTGCAGTCACTGTGTACATACATTACTGATCCTGAGTTACATCCTGTACTATACTCCAGAGCTGCACTCACTATTCTGCTGGTGCAGTCACTGTGTACATACATTACTGATCCTGAGTTACATCCTGTATTATACTCCAGAGCTGCACTCACTATTCTGCTGGTGCAGTCACTGTGTACATACATTACTGATCCTGAGTTACATCCTGTATTATACCCCAGAGCTGCACTCACTATTCTGCTGGTGCAGTCACTGTGTACATACATTACTGATCCTGAGTTACATCCTGTATTATACTCCAGAGCTGCACTCACTATTCTGCTGGTGCAGTCACTGTGTACATACATTGCATTACTGATCCTGAGTTACATCCTGTATTATACCTCAGAGATGCACTCATTATTCTGCTGGTGCAGTCACTGTGTACACACATTACATTACTGATCCTGAGTTACATCCTGTATTATACCCCAGAGCTGCACTCACTATTCTGCTGGTGGAATCACTGTGTACATACATTACATTACTGATCCTGAGTTACATCCTGTATTATATCCCAGAGCTGCACTCACTATTCTGCTGGTACAGTCACTGTGTACATACATTACATTACTGATCCTGAGTTACATCCTGTATTATACTCCAGAGCTGCACTCACTATTCTGCTGGTGCAGTCACTGTACATACATTACATTACTGATCCTGAGTTACATCCTGTATTATACTCCAGAGCTGCACTCACTATTCTGCTGGTGCAGTCACTGTGTACATACATTACATTACTGATCCTGAGTTACATCCTGTATTATACTCCAGAGCTGCCCTCACTATTCTGCTGGTGCAGTCACTGTGTACATACATTACTGATCCTGAGTTACATCCTGTATTATACCCCAGAACTGCACTCACTATTCTGCTGGTGCAGTCACTGTGTACATACATTACAATACTGATCCTGAGTTACATCCTGTATTATACCCCAGAGCTGCACTCACTATTCTGCTGGTACAGTCACTGTACATACAGTGGGGCAAAAAAGTATTTAGTCAGCCAGCAATAGTTCAAGTTCCACCACTTAAAAAGATGAGAGGCGTCTGTAATTTACATCATAGGTAGACCTCAACTATGGGAGACAAACTGAGAAAAAAAAATCCAGAAAATCACATTGTCTGTTTTTTTAACATTTTATTTGCATATTATGGTGGAAAATAAGTATTTGGTCAGAAACAAACAATCAAGATTTCTGGCTCTCACAGACCTGTAACTTCTTCTTTAAGAGTCTCCTCTTTCCTCCACTCATTACCTGTAGTAATGGCACCTGTTTAAACTTGTTATCAGTATAAAAAGACACCTGTGCACACCCTCAAACAGTCTGACTCCAAACTCCACTATGGTGAAGACCAAAGAGCTGTCAAAGGACACCAGAAATAAAATTGTAGCCCTGCACCAGGCTGGGAAGACTGAATCTGCAAGAGCCAACCAGCTTGGAGTGAAGAAATCAACAGTGGGAGCAATAATTAGAAAATGGAAGACATACAAGACCACTGATAATCTCCCTCGATCTGGGGCTCCACGCAAAATCCCACCCCGTGGGGTCAGAATGATCACAAGAACGGTGAGCAAAAATCCCAGAACCACGCAGGGGGACCTAGTGAATGAACTGCAGAGAGCTGGGACCAATGTAACAAGGCCTACCATAAGTAACACACTACGCCACCATGGACTCAGATCCTGCAGTGCCAGACATGTCCCACTGCTTAAGCCAGTACATGTCCGGGCCCGTCTGAAGTTTGCTAGAGAGCATTTGGATGATCCAGAGGAGTTTTTGGAGAATGTCCTATGGTCTGATGAAACCAAACTGGAACTGTTTGTTAGAAACACAACTTGTCGTGTTTGGAGGAAAAAGAATACTGAGTTGCATCCATCAAACACCATACCTACTGTAAAGCATGGTGGTGGAAACATCATGCTTTGGGGCTGTTTCTCTGCAAAGGGGCCAGGACGACTGATCCGGGTACATGAAAGAATGAATTGGGCCATGTATCGTGAGATTTTGAGTGCAAACCTCCTTCCATCAGCAAGGGCATTGAAGATGAAACGTGGCTGGGTCTTTCAACATGACAATGATCCAAAGCACACTGCCAGGGCAACGAAGGAGTGGCTTCATAAGAAGCATTTCAAGGTCCTGGAGTGGCCTAGCCAGTCTCCAGATCTCAACCCTATAGAAAACCTTTGGAGGGAGTTGAAAGTCCGTGTTGCCAAGCGAAAAGCCAAAAACATCACTGCTCTAGAGGAGATCTGCATGGAGGAATGGGCCAACATACCAACAACAGTGTGTGGCAACCTTGTGAAGACTTACAGAAAACGTTTGCATGTAAAGAAGCTGCGGAGACACCATCACGTGTTTCTCGACGCAAGCAGTGAATAGCCAGGCCTTTCCCCGGGAAGGAACAACCACGGGAAGGGCAGCATCCTATGAAGGAAAGCCACCTATGCCAAGCATGGTATCCATCCACAGACAGCTGTTTCGGGGTTTTTGCCCCTCATCAGTGTGGAGTAGGAATCTGGCTATTAGGAGCAGTGCCTAGTAAAAAGGCTATAAAGGCACAGATGATTGGCCTCGGGGAGACCAAAACATCCAACACTGCGGAGACACCATCACGTGTTTCTCAACGCAGTGATTCCAGAACACTGCCCCCATCCCTTATGGGAAATATGCAGATGCATGTAAAGAAGCTGCGGAGACACCATCACGTGTTTCTCGACGCAAGCAGTGAATAGCCAGGCCTTTCCCCGGGAAGGAACAACCACGGGAAGGGCAGCATCCTATGAAGGAAAGCCACCTATGCCAAGCATGGTATCCATCCACAGACAGCTGTTTCGGGGTTTTTGCCCCTCATCAGTGTGGAGTAGGAATCTGGCTATTAGGAGCAGTGCCTAGTAAAAAGGCTATAAAGGCACAGATGATTGGCCTCGGGGAGACCAAAACATCCAACACTGCGGAGACACCATCACGTGTATTCACTGCTTGCGTCGAGAAACACGTGATGGTGTCTCCGCAGCTTCTTTACATGCAACTGCATATTTCCCATAAGGGATGGGGGCAGTGTTCTGGAATCACTGCGTTGAGAAACACGTGATGGTGTCTCCGCAGTGTTGGATGTTTTGGTCTCCCCGAGGCCAATCATCTGTGCCTTTATATTACAGAAAACGTTTGACCTCTGTCATTGCCAACAAAGGATATATTACAAAGTATTGAGATGAAATTTTGTTTCTGACCAAATACTTATTTTCCACCATAATATGCAAATAAAATGTTAAAAAACAGACAATGTGATTTTCTGGATTTTTTCTTCTCAGTTTGTCTCCCATAGTTGAGGTCTACCTATGATGTAAATTACAGACGCCTCTCATCTTTTTAAGTGGTGGAACTTGCACTATTGCTGACTGACTAAATACTTTTTTGCCCCACTGTACATTACATTACTGATCCTGAGTTACATCCTGTATTATACTCCAGAGCTGCACTCACTATTCTGCTGCTGCAGTCACTGTGTACATACATTACATTACTGATCCTGAGTTACATCCTGTATTATACTCCAGAGCTGCCCTCACTATTCTGCTGGTGCAGTCACTGTGTACATACATTACATTACTGATCCTGAGTTACATCCTGTATTATACTCCAGAGCTGCCCTCACTATTCTGCTGGTGCAGTCACTGTGTACATACATTACATTACTTATCCTGAGTTACATCCTGTATTATACTCCAGAGCTGCCCTCACTATTCTGCTGGTGCAGTCACTGTGTACATACATTACATTACTGATCCTGAGTTACATCCTGTATTATACTCCAGAGCTGCACTCACTATTCTGCTGGTGCAGTCACCGTGTACATACATTACATTACTGATCCTGAGTTACATCCTGTATTATACTCCAGAGCTGCACTCACTATTCTGCTGGTGCAGTCACTGTGTACATACATTACATTACTGATCCTGAGTTACATCCTGTATTATACTCCAGAGCTGCACTCACTATTCTGCTGGTGCAGTCACTGTGTACATACATTACATTACTGATCCTGAGTTACATCCTGTATTATACTCCAGAGCTGCACTCACTATTCTGCTGGTGCAGTCACTGTGTACATACATTACATTACTGATCCTGAGTTACATCCTGTATTATACCCCAGAGCTGCACTCACTATTCTGCTGGTGGAATCACTGCGTACTTATAGTACTTACGTATGTACTGATTCTGCATTACAGCCTCTATTTTATTTCAGAGCTGCATTCACAATATTGGAAACAGTCCACAATCGTACATTTTTACCACCAACACTTTCCTCCCCTTGATTAAATAACACCATTCGTACAATTATGTGTTTTATTCTTAGGGCATCTATCACCCGTCTGGGGCTGCCACAGATTAATGATTTTTCTAAAACCTTCTGGGATGTGGGATCTCTCGCTCTTAGCTGCGGTATAAGCTGTTACTGAACCTCACCCGCTCTGTAATGTTACCGTCCAGCAGATCAGAAAGTCCGCACTTAATAATCGATATGTGGAATAATCCGCAGTCCGGGGCACATACTCTTATTAGATAGACACCCCAGACTGGGGATCCGTCCGACTTAGAGGTCACATTTATGTTCATGTGTGATGAGATTTTATTTAATTGTTTTAATCACTTTTACTATATTTAGCCGCCGGCACAATGATGGAGCGTATGAGTCACATCTGCAGCCCACGGGGTCCGCTATCATCTCTGCGGAGCGTCTTCATAACAATGTACAAGCATAAGAAAAACATCCAATATATCGGAGCGTTTTACATTCTGTAGACGCTTCTTCTCTTTGGTCGGAGAAATATTTTCTTATTCCCGTTGGACGTCATAACAGATCATTTGAACTGGCAGCAGAATGTCTCGGGCTCCTTCCACTTTTCCACTTCAAAGAAATTTTTAAAGCCCAATTGTCATATTTTAATAATGGGAAATCTGTCTTCACTGAACAAAGTGATGTAACAGTACAGGAATAATCCACACAGTGATGTAACAGTACAGGAATAATCCACACAGTGATGTAACAGTACAGGAATAATCCACACAGTGATGTAACAGTACAGGAATAATCCACACAGTGATGTAACAGTACAGGAATAATCCACACAGTGATGTAACAGTACAGGAATAATCCACACAGTGATGTAACAGTACAGGAATAATCCACACAGTGATGTAAAAGTACAGGAATAATCCACACAGTGATGTAACAGTACAGGAATAATCCACACAGTGATGTAAAAGTACAGGAATAATCCACACAGTGATGTAGCAGTGCATGAATAATCCACACAGTGATGTAACAGTACAGGAATAATTCACACAGTGATGTAACAGTACAGGAATAATCCACACAGTGATGTAGCAGTGCATGAATAATCCACACAGTGATGTAGCAGTGCATGAATAATCCACACAGTGATGTAGCAGTGCATGAATAATCCACACAGTGATGTAGCAGTGCATGAATAATCCACACAGTGATATAACAGTACAGGAATAATCCACACAGTGAGGTAACAGTGCATGAATAATCCACACAGTGATGTAACAGTACAGGGATAATACACACAGTGATGTAACAGTGCATGAATAATCCACACAGTGATGTAACAGTACAGGGATAATACACACAGTGATGTAACAGTGCATGAATAATCCACACAGTGATGTAACAGTACAGGGATAATACACACAGTGATGTAACAGTGCATGAATAATCCACACAGTGATGTAACAGTACAGGGATAATACACACAGTGATGTAACAGTGCATGAATAATCCACACAGTGATATAACAGTACAGGAATAATCCACACAGTGAGGTAACAGTGCATGAATAATCCACACAGTGATGTAACAGTACAGGGATAATACACACAGTGATGTAACAGTGCATGAATAATCCACACAGTGATGTAACAGTACAGGGATAATACACACAGTGATGTAACAGTGCATGAATAATCCACACAGTGATGTAACAGTACAGGAATAATCCACACAGTGATGTAGCAGTGCATGAATAATCCACACAGTGATATAACAGTACAGGAATAATCCACACAGTGAGGTAACAGTGCATGAATAATCCACACAGTGATGTAACAGTACAGAGATAATACACACAGTGATGTAACAGTGCATTAATAATCCACACAGTGATGTAACAGTACAGGGATAATACACACAGTGATGTAACAGTGCATGAATAATCCACACAGTGATGTAACAGTGCATGAATAATCCACACAGTGATGTAACAGTACAGGAATAATCCACACAGTGATGTAGCAGTGCATGAATAATCCACACAGTGATATAACAGTACAGGAATAATCCACACAGTGAGGTAACAGTGCATGAATAATCCACACAGTGATGTAACAGTACAGAGATAATACACACAGTGATGTAACAGTGCATTAATAATCCACACAGTGATGTAACAGTACAGGGATAATACACACAGTGATGTAGCAGTGCATGAATAATCCACACAGTGATGTCACAGTGCAGGGATAATACACACAGTGAGGTCACAGTACAGGAATAATCCACACAGTGATGTAACAGTGCATGAATAATCCACACAGTGATGTAACAGTACAGGAATAATCCACACAGTGATGTAGCAGTGCATGAATAATCCACACAGTGATATAACAGTACAGGAATAATCCACACAGTGAGGTAACAGTGCATGAATAATCCACACAGTGATGTAACAGTACAGAGATAATACACACAGTGATGTAACAGTGCATTAATAATCCACACAGTGATGTAACAGTACAGGGATAATACACACAGTGATGTAACAGTGCATGAATAATCCACACAGTGATGTAACAGTACAGGGATAATACACACAGTGATGTAACAGTGCATGAATAATCCACACAGTGATGTAACAGTGCATGAATAATCCACACAGTGATGTAACAGTACAGGAATAATCCACACAGTGATGTAGCAGTGCATGAATAATCCACACAGTGATATAACAGTACAGGAATAATCCACACAGTGAGGTAACAGTGCATGAATAATCCACACAGTGATGTAACAGTACAGAGATAATACACACAGTGATGTAACAGTGCATTAATAATCCACACAGTGATGTAACAGTACAGGGATAATACACACAGTGAGGTCACAGTACAGGAATAATCCACACAGTGATGTAACAGTGCATGAATAATCCACACAGTGATGTAACAGTACAGGAATAATCCACACAGTGATGTAGCAGTGCATGAATAATCCACACAGTGATATAACAGTACAGGAATAATCCACACAGTGAGGTAACAGTGCATGAATAATCCACACAGTGATGTAACAGTACAGAGATAATACACACAGTGATGTAACAGTGCATTAATAATCCACACAGTGATGTAACAGTACAGGGATAATACACACAGTGATGTAACAGTGCATGAATAATCCACACAGTGATGTAACAGTACAGGGATAATACACACAGTGATGTAACAGTGCATGAATAATCCACACAGTGATGTAACAGTGCATGAATAATCCACACAGTGATGTAACAGTACAGGAATAATCCACACAGTGATGTAGCAGTGCATGAATAATCCACACAGTGATATAACAGTACAGGAATAATCCACACAGTGAGGTAACAGTGCATGAATAATCCACACAGTGATGTAACAGTACAGGGATAATACACACAGTGAGGTCACAGTACAGGGAAAATAAAAAAAAAACCCACGATGTTCCAGCTCCAAAAGGTAAAATTTGACAAAGACCTTTCCGGTTGAAACGCGTAGCCAAACTAACGCAGGTCATGGTGTTGTCTTCATGGAGCTCATGATTTTTCATGTTTTTATATTTTCCCAATAAAGTTTGTTTATTTTACCTTTTGGAGCTGGACCATCGTGGTTTTTTTTTTCCATTGGTTCGCATCGTGTCAGGACTTGGTTCCGTGCTCTGCTGGATATGGTGAGCTGGCTTTTTTTCTTTTTTCTTTGCACAGGGAAAATAAACACAGTGATGTCACAGTACAGGGATAATGCACACAGTGATGTCACAGTACAGGGATAATATACGCTGTGACGTCACATTACAGAGATAATACACACAGTGATGTCACAGTACAGGGATAATATACGCTGTGACGTCACATTACAGGGATAATGCACACAGTGATGTCACAGTACAGGGATAATATACGCTGTAACGTCACATTACAGGGATAATGCACACAGTGATGTCACAGTACAGGGATAATATACGCTGTGACGTCACATTACAGAGGTAATGCACACAGTGATGTCACAGTACAGGGATAATATACGCTGTGACGTCACATTACAGAGATAATACACACAGTGATGTCACAGTACAGGAATAATATACGCTGTGACGTCACATTACAGGGATAATGCACACAGTGATGTCACAGTACAGGGATAATATACGCTGTGACGTCACATTACAGGGATAATGCACACAGTGATGTCACAGTACAGGTATAATATACGCTGTGACGTCACAGTACAGAGATAATAAACACAGTGATGTCACAGTGCAGGGATAATACACACAGTGATGTCACAGTGCAGGGATAATACACACAGTGATGTCACAGTGCAGGGATAATACACACAGTGATGTCACAGAACAGAGATAATAAACACAGTGATGTCACAGTACAGGGATAAGACACACAGTGATGTCACAGTACAGAGATAATAAACACAGTGATGTCACAGTACAGAGATAATAAACACAGTGATGTCACAGTGCAGGGATAATACACACAGTGATGTCACAGTGCAGGGATAATACACACAGTGATGTCACAGTGCAGGGATAATACACACAGTGATGTCACAGAACAGAGATAATAAACACAGTGATGTCACAGTACAGGGATAAGACACACAGTGATGTCACAGTACAGAGATAATAAACACAGTGATGTCACAGTGCAGGGATAATACACACAGCGATGTCACAGTGCAGGGATAATACACACAGTGATGTCACAGTACAGGGATAATACACACAGTGATGTCACAGTTCAGGTATAATACACACAGTGATGTCACAGTACATTGATAATACACAGTGATGTCACAGTGCAGGGATAATACACACAGTGATGTCACAGTGCAGGGATAATACACACAGTGATGTCACAGAACAGAGATAATAAACACAGTGATGTCACAGTTCAGGTATAATACACACAGTGATGTCACAGTACATTGATAATACACAGTGATGTCACAGTGCAGGGATAATACACACAGTGATGTCACAGAACAGAGATAATAAACACAGTGATGTCACAGTTCAGGTATAATACACACAGTGATGTCACAGTACATTGATAATACACAGTGATGTCACAGTGCAGGGATAAGACACACAGTGATGTCACAGTACAGAGATAATACACAGTGATGTCACAGTGCAGGGATAATACACACAGTGATGTCACAGAACAGAGATAATAAACACAGTGATGTCACAGTACAGGGATAAGACACACAGTGATGTCACAGTACAGAGATAATAAACACAGTGATGTCACAGTGCAGGGATAATACACACAGTGATGTCACAGTGCAGGGATAATACACACAGTGATGTCACAGTTCAGGTATAATACACACAGTGATGTCACAGTACATTGATAATACACACAGTGATGTCACAGTACAGAGATAATAAACACAGTGATGTCACAGTGCAGGTATAATACACACAGTGATGTCACAGTGCAGGTATAATACACACAGTGATGTCACAGAACAGAGATAATAAACACAGTGATGTCACAGTTCAGGTATAATACACACAGTGATGTCACAGTACATTGATAATACACACAGTGATGTCACAGTGCAGGTATAATACACACAGTGATGTCACAGAACAGAGATAATAAACACAGTGATGTCACAGTTCAGGTATAATACACACAGTGATGTCACAGTACATTGATAATACACACAGTGATGTCACAGTACAGGGATAATACACACAGTGATGTCACAGTACAGGGATAATACACACAGTGATGTCACAGAACAGAGATAATAAACACAGTGATGTCACAGTACAGGGATAATACACACAGTGATGTCACAGTTCAGGTATAATACACACAGTGATGTCACAGTACAGGGATAATACACACAGTGATGTCACAGTTCAGGGATAATACACACAGTGATGTCGCAGTTCAGGGATAATAAACAAATTAAAAGCCAATGGCGTAATCAGGTGAGAAGCAGAGGTAACATAAGCTCTATTACTGCCGGCTTTTCCCTGCACATCTGCTGTATCCGTAGATTTTCTTGGTTCCTTTTGGGAATTCTGCTTTTAAAGGAAAGAGAAAGGAAACAAAGGCTGAAATGGAAATGACACAGAGGCTGAGCTCCTGGATGGTTACAGCCATTAGAAGATAGCACAGATGCCCGGGGCCAGGAACTTTCCTGAGGAGCTAATATTCTCAGAAATATCTGCACAGTACTGCGGATCCAGCTGTGACTGATTAGCTGACGGCAGCTGGATTGTCACGTCACCCCACAGGGAGCGCCCGAAATATCCCGTCTGTGACTCGGCTCTAACAAGAACCACTCTCCAGAGGAAGCCAAGGCTCGAATGAGCGCCGAGCCCACTGCCAAATCCTCCGAAGACTTCAGGACGGACCAAAAACAACATAGATCATAAAATGTAAATCACAACTTAGAAGGCAACTCCAATAGTCTGGATTCTACGAGGCCATATCCGATAATCCGTCCCTGCACAAAGTGTTAATGGTTCTTATTAAAGGGGTATTCCAATGAAGTGCTGTGCCCTAAATGTCCAATAGGTGGAACCTTGTGAAAGATTTCTGTAATAGCAGATGAGCAGGGGCTACAGAGAGGTGGAGAAGAAGTGGAGAAATGGTCAACCGTGCCTGTGGGACATTTGTCACGAGAGGATATCCTATGTGTGTCATCTGTCCAGAAACACATGGCCAGATCGCTCCTATGTAGCTGAATTACAGGCTTGCTATGAGCGCCGACCACAGGGTGGCGCTCAAAGCAGGCCTGCATCAGTAACCATAGAGGTTTCAAGGAGACCTCTGGTTGTCATGCCGACGCATTGCTGACCCTCGATCACATAACGGGGGTCAGCGATGAGCGCATTTCTGGCCGGATGGCCGGAAGCGCATGTTAAATGCCGCTGTCAGCATTTGACAACGGCATTTATCTAGTTAATAGTGGTGGGTGGATCGCGATTCCACTCGCCGCTATTGCAGGCACATGTCAGCTGACATGTACCGGCTTTGATGAGGGCTCACCGCCGGACCCCGTATCAAAATGGGGGATCTGACCTTGGACGTACAATCCCGTCCGAGGTCAGAAAGGGGTTAAATTTTATGTTAGAGCGGTAGCCCCAATATATACGCTTAATGTTACATTTACAGGAGCCAAAGCAGATGCATACAAAAAAGTGTCACATCATCACGTGAAAGTCGGCCAATTACTGGTGTATATTAAAAGGATAACCGATGCCTGATAATGGGATAATGGAAGTGCTACAGATGGAGCATCCATCGGTGAGTTGCCAGATCTTGCATCAACTTTTGCTTTGCTCACGTTTCCTTATTAATTGAGTTGATTGGTGGGGAAGTACCATAAATGAACAGCAATCCTAAATGTAAAGAACATAGAAGACTTAGTTAACACTGTTTAGATCAAAAAGCATAAAAACCATGCGACCACGACAAGGTGATCCTACTCGGGACAGTCTTATCTCTCATATTAAAACTCGCTATGTGTAAGCAGCCCTTGAATGACATTCAGGGCTGGACTTAGTTAGTACAATTTCTCAGGATACTTTACCTGCCCCAGCAGAAGGAGGCACCGACAATATTCCATTACACAAGACTTACACTGTTGTGAATTCAGCTTTTGGGCTCCCTCCGGTGGTTGTAGAGGGTAATGCAGTTGTGCCTGGACTGCAGGAGTTGACAGGCGTATCTACTAATTGCAAAACTGACTGGGGTATATAGCTTTGCAGGATCCTTTAGTCAGTGCCAGTGGTCCATTGTTCTTGAAGGATTCACTTCCCTGCTGGTTTCTCCAGTTTGCTGTGTTTTTCTACAAAGATAAGTCCTGGCTTTGTTTTTGCTGTCCACCTGCAGTGGACCTTATAGTTCTGTGCATTTTCATGTTTTTGTCTTGTCCAGCTTAGTCTGTGAAGGATTTTTTGCAGCCTAGCTATTTCTCTGGAGATGCAGATATACCCCCCATGTCTTTAGTCAGATGTGGTGATCCGTATTTTCTGCGGTGGATATTTTCTAGTGTTTTTATACTGACCGCATAGTACTCTGTTCTATTCTTTCTTTTTAGCTAGTATGGCCTCCTATGCTAAAATCTGATTTCATATCTGCGTATGTTATTTCCCTCTCCTCTCACAGTCAATATTTGTGGGGGGCTATCTATCCTTTGGGGATTTTGTCTGAGGCAAGATAGGTTTCCTGTTTCTGTCTTTAGGGGTAGTTAGATCTTAGGCTGTGTCGAGGGGTCTAGGGAGTGTTAGGTACCCCCCACGGCTACTTCTAGTTGCGCTGCTAGGTTCAGGGTTTGCGGTCAGTACAGGGACCACCTTCTCCAGAGTCCATCTCATGCTGCTCCAAGGCCACCAGATCATAACATTACACCCAACCAAGAATCCCTATATGAAAGTACATCTATATATCACAGCCAATCAGGTTAAATTATCATAGCCTAAATAAAAGCAAAGGCAAGGAATGCAGCAGCTATTCTGCAGTGAATCTGGACAGTGAGAAGACGTCACAACCTAGTAAAAATAGGGATAAAAGCCATTAAACACTGATAACTGTACAGATATCATGTGTAATACGGCAACTCATAGTTGACCTCCCTGTAAGAATAACAACCCACTCAACATAGTGAAACGATTATTTATGGCGATCAGTAATTGGCAGAAAAAAAAGGCATGATTGTTTTTTTTTTCCATTAAATCCATAAAAAAAACGTTAACACAAAGTTATTGTTAAGATAAGTGTTTGGTGAAATGGCACTTAGAATAATTACAACTTATCTCGCAAAGAAAAAGTTCTCTTGTTTTGAAGCTGATGGAAAAGTAAAAAAAAAATGATGGCTGCTGCTGCTGTGATTGAATGAAAAAAACGACTAGTTGTGTGAACATGTGAATTACAAACATATGACATTGCGTATATTCACGTGTTACGTGTATGTGCGCATTTTATATATGTTTGTGTGGATGTGTGCATTGTGTTTGCATGTGTAATGTGTTAATACATGTATAACGTTTTAGCACGTGAATATTTATATGTTTGCCTAATGCAAATATGCGTGTAAAAGTGCACCCAGATGCACAAGTCCTGCACAACGCCACTTAGCTGTCAGCGCCTGCCCGTGCCCGCAGACATATATGGTCTATTGAATATTAGTAAGGCTGTGTGTTAAGGGTCGAGTTCCCGCCTCTGCACAGGGGGAATCACAGTGGAGTCTGCTCAGCAGAGACGTCGGTCCCAGCGTCTTGCTCAGTCTGACTCTGTGCAAAGGGTTACTGCTGCTTTTTCAGCTTCTGCCATTGAAGCCAGTGTAGGGCTGGGGCGAGCAGACGCTTTTGGGACTAAGTCCTGCTTTTCCCCTTCTGAGCATGCCCAGGGTAAGATCTCTCATTGGAGATCGAGGGTCACATGCTTAGATACTGCAGCAAGACCCATTGGTTCTCCAGGAAGGTCCTGAAGTTCCTCAGGCTCTGTGGCAGCCTCTCATTGGTCATTCTTGGAAGGTCCTGTATGTGCTGCAGCTATATAAGGTTCGCATGGCCGCACGGCCATGCGCTAGTATCAATTTATGTATGAGCTCAGCGCCAGTGTGGTCATGTTTGTATGCAGTCAGGGACCCGGCTGAAATAAGCCCCTAGAATGCTTGCACCTCCGGCGAGGAGTTTCATGCTTGCATTTGATTGCATCACCACTATCTACTCTACTAAGTAGCTGTGTTCCTCTGTGAGCCAAACAGGGCACAGCGTTATCTTTGCTAACAGACTCTGTGAAGTAACAAAGTCTGTTTATACTACTATATTGTACTGCCATATCTAGCAGCAGGTGCTTTCCTGCAAGGTGGATCCCGGGTTGCGACCGCACCAACTTGTTCAAATAAATATATATTTGGTGCGTTCCGCCAACCCTAACACTGTGTTTGCGTTAAAGGGAACCTGTCAGCCAATTTTGCTGGTATCACATACAGCCACTGCCTTTCAGGGCTTATCTGCAGCATTCTATAACGACCTGCAAGCGAAGAAAAAGAAGTTATATTATACTCACCCTGGAGGGCAGTCTGGTCCGGGTCCGGCGCCTCCCATCTTCTTGCAACACCGCCCTCCTGCTTCTTCATTGCTCCCCGGCATCGGCGCTCCTGCGCAGGTGTACGTCTCTGCCCTGTTGAGTTCAGAGTAAAGTACTGCAGTGCGCAGGCGCCGGGAAAGGTCAGAGGGGCCCAGCTCCTGCGCACTGCAGTATTTTACTTTGCCCTCAACAGCGCAGAGACATACGCCAGCGCAGGACTGCCGATGGTGCTTCAGTGTATTACCCCTCATCAGTATGAAATCTGATTTGGCTAGGTTAAAGGCTAAGACTGGGATATATGGGGTAAGGTTTCTCCTTGTGGAGAGTAACATGTCAGGTCTGGCACGCCAGTATGAGGAAACTTAAGACTGCAGACTGTGAGCCCTCGCGGGCAGGGTCCTCCCTCCTTCTGTACCTGTTAGTGTCTTGTTTTTTGCTCATGTGTAATGTATTTGTCTATATTTGCCCCCTTTTCACATGTAAAGTGCCATGGAATAAATGGCGCTATAAAAATGTACAGTAATAATAATAAACTTAAATGCCTGGGAAATTAAATATTCAAATTATCTCTTCAAAGAGCAAAAGGACTTGAACTCTAGTGACACCTACTAGAAGTAGCAATTGTACAAATCAATCCTACAAGTAGCCTCTCACATAGCCATATCAGATCTCATACCTTGCATTGTCTGCAAATTGAGATTCTGATTTGGCTTTTTTCTTAAGTCATACTGCAAGGCTCATTAAAGGGTTGATATTGACTTGTAGGATCGCTACTTCCAATAAGTGGTGCTAGAGTTCTAGTCCTCTTCCTCTCTGAAGAATTTGCATATTTAATTTCCCAGGGGAGCATGAACGGCGTTTAATAGTGATGAGCGAGTATACTTGTTACTCGGGTTTTCCAGAGCACGCTCAGGTGGTCTCCGAGTATTTGTTAGTGTTTGGAGATTTAGTTTTCATTGCCTCAGCTGAATGATTTACAGCTACTAGCCAGACTGAGTAGATGTGGGGGTTACCTGGTTGCTAGGGAATCCCCACATGCTCTCAGCCTGGCTAGTAGCTGTAAATCATTCAGCTGAGGCGATGAAAACTAAATTGCCGAGCAGTTACGAAAACCCGAGCAATGAGTATACTCGCTCATCACTAGCGTTTAAGTCTCCTCATACTGGCGTGCCATACCTGGCATGTCACTCTCCACAAGGAGAACCCTTAACCCTTAGACCACATTACACACACACACATATATATATGAAATATTCACATGCTAATATGCATAACTGTATATTACAAAAACATGAACACAAATCAAAGATACCCACATATCCATAGCACATGAATACACACAATGACATTTCCATGATCCACTTGTACAGTTGACCAGATGATTATTTTATTGTTCAATTATAGTTGTAACAGCTACAAATATTTTATATTTACTTCATGCTGGTGTATTTTTTTGGAAGGGCAGATGAGCCATAATTTACAACTTTTTTTTAAATACAATTTAGATCTTTAGGCAGAGAGGAGGAAATCTACACAGGGAGAAAGCAGAACGAACACAGCGGTGTCCTGAATGACAAAACATAAAGTGCTGTCGGTTAAAAAATACCGACTCCTGCACTGCTCAAAATGAAGAATGTCCTCCTCTGTGTACAGAGTTACTTGGTCACAGTACGTCTGTATGACTTTAGCACTACAGGGTGGTAGTATTCTGCACTATTACTTAGTCATTGTACAGTATATTGTACACTGCTCAAAAAAATAAAGGGAACACTGAAATACCACATCATAGATATCTCTGAATGAAATATTACAGTTGCAAATTTTTATTCATTGCATAGTGGAATGTGTTCAGAACAATAAAACATAACAATGATCATAACAATTATCAATGTAAATCACAATGAATAACCCACGGAGGTCTGGATTTGTAATGATACTCAAAATCAAAGTGGAAAATCAAATTACAGGCTGATCCAACTTCGGTGGAAATGTCTCATGACAAGAAAAAGATGCTCAGTATTATGTGTGGCCTCCACGTGCCTGTATGACCTCCCTACTGTAAAATGCCTGGGCATGCTCCTGATGAGGTGGCGGATGGTCTCCTGAGGGATCTCCTCCCAGACCTGGTCAAAAGCATCCGCCAACTCTTGGACAGTCTGTGGTGCAATGTGACGTTGGTGGATGGAGCGAGACATGATGTCCCGGATGTGCTCAATCAGATTCAGGTCTGGGGAACGGGCGGTCAGTCCATAGCTTCAATGCCTCCATCTTGCAGGAACTGCTGACACACTCCAGCCACATGAGGTCTGGCATTGTCCTGCATTAGGAGGAACCCAGGGCCAACCGCACCAGTATATGGTCTCACATGGGGTCTGAGGATCTCATCTCGGTACCTAATGGCAGTCAGGCTACCTCTGGTGAGCACATGGAGGGCTGTGCAGCCCTCCAAAGAAATGCCTCCCCACACCATTACTGACCCACTGCCAAACCGGTCATGCTGAAGAGTCTCCAGACTCTGTCATGTCTGTCACATGTGCTCAGTGTGGATCTGCTTTCATCTGTGAAGAGCACAGGGCGCCAGTGGCAAATTTGCCAATCTTGGTGTTCTGTGGCAAATGCCAAGCATCCTGCATGGTGTTGGGCTGTGAGCACAACCCCCATCTATGGACGTCGGGTACTCAGACCATCCTCATGGGGTCAGTTTCTAACCGTTTGTGCAGACACATGCACATTTGTGGCCTGCTGGAGTTCATTTTGCAGGGCTCTGGCAGTGCTCCTCCTGTTCCTCCTTGCACAAATGTGGAGGTAGTGGTCCTGCTGCTGGGTTGTTGCCCTCCTATGGCCCCCTCCATGTCCCCTGGTGTACTGGCCTGTCTCCTGGTAGCGCCTCCAGCCTCTGGACACTACACTGACAGACGCAGCAAACCTTCTCGCCACAGCTCGCATTGATGTGCCATCCTGGATGAGCTGCACTACCTAAACCACTTGTGTGGGTTGTAGAGTCCGTCTCATGCTACCACGAGTGTGAAAGCACAACCAACATTCAAAAGTGACCAAAACATCAGCCAGAAAGCATTGGTACTGAGATGTGGTCTGTGGTCCCCACCTGCAGAACCACTCCTTTATTGAGGGTGTCTTGATAATTGCTAATAATTTCCATCTGTTGTCTATTCCATTTGCACAACAGCATGTGAAATTGATTGTCGAACAATGTTGCTTCCTAAGTGGACAGTTTGATTTCACAGAAGTTTGATTTACTTGGAGTTATTTTCTGTTGTTTTTAAGTGTTCCCTTTCTTTTGAGCAGTGTATTTACAATGTATTACATTTGTATTTTCCCCGGTAAACTGAATCTTTGATGCCCAGTTATGCAGCACGGACTGGTGATGTTGGTGCAGCACAGAGATCTAGATGGAAGCATCAAGTCTGTAGCTACAGAATTGAAAGAGGAGGAGAAAAGGGGACTAGAGGAAACTCAGCACTGAGAAACTGGTAGTGCAGAGTTGAGTAGACTCAGTGATGCAGAATATTTGAACGCAGTTTGTTGCAAAGTCCGATACAGAGCTGGAAGCTGCACGGCAGGATTGATATAAAGCTGGCAGTGGTATCGCAGAGTTTACAAAGTGATAGCAAAGCCGATATTGTCTTAAAAGTTCAATACAGAGCTGGCAGTGGTATGGCAGAGATGACTCACTGATAGCAGTGCTGAGTTTGTCACAGAGTTCAATGCAGAACTGGTGGTGATACAGCAGAGTTGACTCAATTATAGTAGACCAGAATTTATCACAGAGTCCAATGCAGAACTGGCAGTAGTATGGCAGAGCTGACTCAATGATAGCAGTGCTGAAGTTTGTCACAGAGTTTAATGTTGACCTGGAAGAGGTACAGTAAAGTTGACTCAGTAATAGCAAAGCTAAGTTTGTAACAGAGTCCCATGCAGAACTGATAGTGAGACAGGAGAGCTGAAAATCATAGTAACATAGTAACATAGTAACATAGTTAGTAAGGCCGAAAAAAGACATTTGTCCATCCAGTTCAGCCTATATTCCATTATAATAAATCCCCAGATCTACGTCCTTCTACAGAACCTAATAATTGTATGATACAATATTGTTCTGCTCCAGGAAGACATCCAGGCCTCTCTTGAACCCCTCGACTGAGTTCGCCATCACCACCTCCTCAGGCAAGCAATTCCAGATTCTCACTGCCCTAACAGTAAAGAATCCTCTTCTATGTTGGTGGAAAAACCTTCTCTCCTCCAGACGCAAAGAATGCCCTCTTGTGCCCGTCACCTTCCTTGGTATAAACAGATCCTCAGCGAGATATTTGTATTGTCCCCTTATATACTTATACATGGTTATTAGATCGCCCCTCAGTCGTCTTTTTTCTAGACTAAATAATCCTAATTTCGCTAATCTATCTGGGTATTGTAGTTCTCCCATCCCCTTTATTAATTTTGTTGCCCTCCTTTGTACTCTCTCTAGTTCCATTATATCCTTCCTGAGCACCGGTGCCCAAAACTGGACACAGTACTCCATGTGCGGTCTAACTAGGGATTTGTACAGAGGCAGTATAATGCTCTCATCATGTGTATCCAGACCTCTTTTAATGCACCCCATGATCCTGTTTGCCTTGGCAGCTGCTGCCTGGCACTGGCTGCTCCAGGTAAGTTTATCATTAACTAGGATCCCCAAGTCCTTCTCCCTGTCAGATTTACCCAGTGGTTTCCCGTTCAGTGTGTAATGGTGATATTGATTCCCTCTTCCCATGTGTATAACCTTACATTTATCATTGTTAAACCTCATCTGCCACCTTTCAGCCCAAGTTTCCAACTTATCCAGATCCATCTGTAGCAGAATACTATCTTCTCTTGTATTAACTGCTTTACATAGTTTTGTATCATCTGCAAATATCGATATTTTACTGTGTAAACCTTCTACCAGATCATTAATGAATATGTTGAAGAGAACAGGTCCCAATACTGACCCCTGCGGTACCCCACTGGTCACAGCGACCCAGTTAGAGACTATACCATTTATAACCACCCTCTGCTTTCTATCACTAAGCCAGTTATTAACCCATTTACACACATTTTCCCCCAGACCAAGCATTATCATTTTGTGTACCAACCTCTTGTGCGGCACGGTATCAAACGCTTTGGAAAAATCGAGATATACCACGTCCAATGACTCACCGTGGTCCAGCCTATAGCTTACCTCTTCATAAAAACTGATTAGATTGGTTTGACAGGAGCGATTTCTCATAAACCCATGCTGATATGGAGTTAAACAGTTATTCTCATTGAGATAATCCAGAATAACATCCCTCAGAAACCCTTCAAATATTTTACCAACAATAGAGGTTAGACTTACTGGCCTATAATTTCCAGGTTCACTTTTAGAGCCCTTTTTGAATATTGGCACCACATTTGCTATGCGCCAGTCCTGCGGAACAGACCCTGTCGCTATAGAGTCCCTAAAAATAAGAAATAATGGTTTATCTATTACATTACTTAGTTCTCTTAGTACTCGTGGGTGTATGCCATCCGGACCCGGAGATTTATCTATTTTAATCTTATTTAGCCGGTTTCGCACCTCTTCTTGGGTTAGATTGGTGACCCTTAATATAGGGTTTTCATTGTTTCTTGGGATTTCACCTAGCATTTCATTTTCCACCGTGAATACCTCTCTTGCTGATTTTTTTTTATTCATGATAAAGTTTTTTTGTTTTTTTTTACCATGGCATCAATCATAATAGATCATTTTCATCTTATACAGAAAATTTCAAGTTCAGACAGAGGAAAAAAACAATGATTTTCCGTCTCATTTAAGATTGTGTAAGAGGTAGTAAATTCCTTAGCTGTTTTCAGTAAAACACTCACGAGTTGGAGAAATTTCCACCAATTGATCCCATCGTCTAAAGTTTCTTGTCATGAAAGTTATCGTGAAAGTCATCTGTGGTCAATCTTCCTTGTGAGACGTAGCTTGGAAGCCACAAGGTGCTCAATGGAGGCTCTCACTCATTAAAGAGTTCTGTCGATTCAGGCTCTCAATATAATTATAACCTTGAGAAATATGTGTTTCTCGGATCAGATCGTGTTCTCGAGACCTTTCTTAATTACTTATTAATGTATAAAAGAAATAATAATAACGTTCTTCTCATTTTCTTGGGATTAACTTGAGCTGCTCTTGGAAGGAAGAGAAATGTAGGCAAACAGAAGCTCTAAGGAAGTTGTCAGGTTATTACTAAAGTTTTATTGTTTGTAAAGTTAAGCCCCTTGCTGCGACGATGAAAAACCTAAAAGCAAATTTACCATTAAATAATAAATTCACACACACATACAGGTGCTTCTTGCAAAATTAGAATATCATCAAAAAGTTAATTAATTTCAGTTCTTCAATACAAAAAGTGAAACTCCAATATTATATAGAGTCATTACACACAGAGTGATCTATTTCATGTGTTTATTTCTGTTAATGTTGATGATTACAGCTTACAGCCAATGAAAACCCAAAATACAATATCTCATTAGATTAGAATAATTAACAAAAACACCTGCAAAGACTTCCTAAGTATTTATAAAGGTCCCTTAGTAGCTCCACAATCATGGGGAAGACTGCTGACCTGACAGATGTCCAGAAGGCATCACTGACACACTCCACAAGGAGGGGAAGCCACAAAAGGTCATTGCTAAAGAAGCCGGCTGTACAGAGTGCTGTATCCAAGCATATTAATGGAAAGTAGAGTGGAAGGAAAAAGTGTGGTAGAAAAAGGTGCACAAGCAACCGGGATAACCGCAGCCTGGAAAGGATTGTTAAGAAAAAAACATTCACAAAATTATGGGAGATTCACAAGGAGTGGCCTGCTGCTGGAGTCATTGCTTCAAGAACCACCACACACAGACGTGTCCAGGACATGGGCTACAAGTGTCACATTCCTTGTGTCCGGCCACTCATGACCAATAGACATCGCCAGAAGTGTCTTACCTGGGCCAAGGAGGAAAAGAACTGGACTGTTGTCAGGGGTCCAAGGTGTTGTTCTCAGATGAAAGTAAATGTTGCATTTCATTTGGAAATCAAAGTCCCAGAGTCTGGAGGAAGAGTGGAGAGGCGACAATCCAAGCTGCTGGAGGTCTGGTGTGAAGTCTCCACAATCAGTGATGGTTTGGGGAGCCATGTCATCTGCTGGTGTAGGTCCACTGTGTTTTATCAAGACCAAAGTCAGCGCAGCCGTCTACCAGGACATTTTAGAGCTCTTCATGCTTCCCTCTGCCGACAAGCTTTTTGAATAGAAATGTCATTCTCCAGCAGGACTTGGCACCTGTCCACACTTCCAAAAGTACCAATACCTGGTGTAAAAACAACAGTATCACTGGGCTTGATTGGCAGGAAACTTGCCTGACATTTACCCTATAGGGAATCTATGGAGTATTGTCAGGAGGAAGATGAGAGACACCAGACCCAACAATGCAGACAAGCTGAAGGCTGCTATCAAAGCAACCTGGGCTTCCATAACACCTCAGCAGCGCCGCAGGCTGATCGCCTCCATGCCACGCCGCATTGATGCAGTAATTGATGAAAAAGGAGCCCCGACCAAGTATTGAGTGCATTTACTGAACTTACATTTCATTAGGCCAACACTTTGGGTTTTAAAATTATTTTTCAAGCTGTTGTTATAAAATATTCTAATTTACTGAGATAATGTCTTTTGGGTTTTCATTGGCTGTAAGCCATAATCATCAACATTAACAGAAATAAACACTTGAAATAGATCACTCTGTGTATAATGACTCTATATAATATACGACATTCAGTTTTGTAATGAAGAACTTAAATAAATTAACTTTTTGATGATATTCTGACTTTGTGAGAAGCGCCCCTATATCTAGGAATCATTTGAAATTCCAATGCCATGTCTGCCACTCACGTCTTAATATATATATATATATATATATATATATATATATCATCACAGACTTGGCCCTTTCCTGGATCTCGTCAAATCTGACAGACCGAACATTCAGTGTCTCCCTCCCCCACACCACCTCCTCACTTCGCCCCTTGTCAGTCGGTGTTCCTCAAGGCTCTGATCTAGGACCCCTACTCTTCTCCATCTACACTTTCGGCCTGGGACAGCTCATAGAATCCCACGGTTTGCAGTACCATCTCTACGCTGATGACACGCAGATCTACCTCTCCGGACCTGACCTCTCCTCCTTGCTTACCAAAATCCCGCACTGTCTGTCTGCCATTTCAGCCTTCTTTTCTGCTCGCTTTCTACAACTGAACATGGACAAAACAGAATTCATCATCTTTCCCCCATCTCACTCTACCCCTCCACCAGACCTATCCATCAATGTCAATGGCTGCTCACTATCCCCAGTCCCACATGCTCGGTGCCTCGGGGTGATCCTCGACTCTGCCCTCTCTTTCAAGCCACATATCCAAGCCCTTGCCTCCTCCTGTCATCTCAAACTCAAAAATATTTCCCGGATCCGTGCTTTCCTTGACCGCAACACTGCAAAAACGCTAGTGCATGCCCTTATCATCTCCCGCCTCGACTACTGCAACCTCCTACTCTCTGGCCTCCCCTCTAGCACTGTGGCACCACTCCAATCCATCCTACACTCTGCTGCCCGACTAATCCACCTATCCCCCCGCTATTCCCCAGCCTCTCCCCTGTGTCAAGCCCTTCACTGGCTTCCTATCGCCCAGAGACTCCAGTTCAAAACCCTCACACTGACATACAAAGCCATCCACAACCTGTCTCCTCCATACATCTGTGACATGGTCTCCCGGTATCTACCTACACGCAACCTCCGATCCTCTCAAGACCTCCTTCTCTACTCCCCTCTCATCTCTTCTTCCCATAACCGCATCCAAGACTTCTCCCGTGCTTCCCCCATACTCTGGAACTCTCTACCCCAACACATCAGACTTGCGCCTACCATAGAAACCTTCAAAAAGAACCTGAAGACTCATCTCTTCCGACAAGCCTACAGCCTGCAGTGATCCTCAACCTACTGAACAGCCGCACAGCCAGCTCTTCCCTCTCCTACTGTATCCTCACCCACCCCCTGCAGACTGTGAGCCCTCGCGGGCAGGGTCCTCCCTCCTTATGTACTCGTGTGCCTTGTTATCTGCTCATGTTTAATGTAATTGTCTATATTTGCCCCGTATTCACATGTAAAGCGCCATGGAATAAATGGCGCTATAAAAATGTATAATAATAATAATATATATATTTGTTTTAGCTTTATCTGGATTGTCCCTTTAAAGTAAAGGTGTCCAGTTTTTAGGAAAACTGAGTGTCAAACACGGCTGCCATTTTACACAGACACACAGTTCTCCAACGCTTCAAATAGGCAAAATTATTGTTTTTTTACTCAATGCATTTTGCCTCACTCCCGGCTGTCATTGGTCTTAGTAGCACTAGGCACCAGGGACGTAGTTCTGGATCTTTTGCCGAATGCTCAAATCTGGGTTGAGCATCATTTTGAAAAGAATGTAAATATATTAGTATCCTACACCGAAACATTGGAATGAACAGTCTTCTACCCCAGCATTTATCATGCAGGCAAAATGCATTACCCTCGAAATATCCTGTTTTTCAAGGGATTGTCCTCAAAATGGGTCAAGAAGTAGGTGGGCTGTTATCAAATTTCCCTGAATGTTGGTTTTTCTAGGATGTATCGTGAGATCCTGGAGTGGCAGGAGGTTATTCACCTCTCCTGGATTCAGTGTCGGGCACTGTATCCTCCTCCTGACAGTTCTTTCTGTTCTTTGGTGTCTGCGGTTGACATCTTATCCCAGTGTGTACTTCTTACAAAATTCTCCCGACCTTATAAGCTGACTTAGGCCGTGAGTCACCGCCTGAGTATTCAGGTAGTAGGCATCAACGCCACTATGTTGCTTCATTATTGGATTATCTTGACAAACACAGCTCTGGGTACTCTGCCACTTTGACTTGTAACTGTTCCCAGTGATGATGGCTGAAAGCGCTCTGTTCAGCTGCACAGCTCCATTACCTGTATAGTGACCATGGCCGGGTTCTACATACCTGCTCTTTATTGATTTGAATAAGGGGAAGATGTGCAGTACCTGCTGTGGCCACTATACAGATGATGGCGATGTGCAGAGTCGCAACTGACTACTTTCGGCCAATCGCCGGGGTGTCAAGTGTCGTACCACCACCGATTAGGTATTGATGACCTATCCTAAGGTGAAGCCATCTGTGCAAAAGTCCCGGAAAACCCATTCAGAAGAAAAAGAAGACTGAGAAAAGGAGAAAGCGCCAAGGAAAAGAGAAGATTTAGGAGCAGTGATCCCCATGATCCATCATGGATGTTTTTTGCGTCTTATATATTAGAAAGTGAAGAATAATATAAGTGATCCCTATATAGAGCAACATTTTGAGATCCTATTTACATCAGGCTTCGAATCTTAAAATATTCAGTGGATGTGATGGGAAAACAGGGGACATTGAAGAAATCCAGCTGCGGATGTGAAGAAGTTTCACCGCTCCCAGCGGAGGCTTTAAAATACTTTAATTCTGATGTTTAAAAACTCTTATGACAGTTCACATGTGGAAATAGATGGAAACGTGATTGCTTAAACGAAAATTTCAGTGAAAAATGAAGAGCTGGCGACGTAGTGCACATTGTAAGACTTGTGTGCTGTCATGCCCTCCGCGGTACTACACCTACACACAGGATCTGATTCATAGAGACCAGTCTTGATGATGGTCAGAAACTCCTGAATCATGAGCCTCGAATTACTGCATGTGTGGACCTCACCACTAATAGTGTCCATGCCGGAGTAAGAATCACGGTGTGAGGACACCATTGCTCATCATGAATTTGCCAAGCGTCAGTCGCCATGCCCCCCGTCTCACGTCAGCTTTCGTAAAGTTGGCGTGAGATTGACAAAAATCGCAAAATTTAGCAGCCTCAAGTTTTACCTAAATGTTGAAACTTTTTGAAAGATCTTTCGAAGGATTAGAAAGAGATGGGTTCTCTCTTCAGGAGCAGCACTGCTCTTGACCTTTTGGCTGTTTTTGGTATTTTAGGCTTTGACGCTCCAATACCAACCATACGCCATGTACAGGTGGGAATATTTTTTTGGAAGAAAACAGTCTTATTTTTTAATTCTGGACAACCCCTTTCTAACTACTTCTCAACGAAGAAGAAGTAGACACGTAATCCTGCCTGGGTGTTCATATTGTCGCCCAACCCCACACCGACACCTGCAATGTGATCAAGGGGACCCTAGTAGTGTTGAGCATTCCGATACTGCAAGTATCGGATATCGGCCGATATTTGCTGTATCGTAATTCCGATACCGAGTTCCGATATTTTTGCGATATCGGAAATCGGAATCGGAAGTGTTCCCAGTCATCTTCGGCGTGTGCGGTGCGTATGGTTCCCAGGGTCTGGAGGAGAGAAGACTCTCCTTCAGGCCCTGGGATCCATATTCATGTAAAAAATAAAGAATAAAAATAAAAAACGTGGATATACTCACCCTCGGACGGCCCCTGGCTGTCACCGCTGCGAGCATCTGCCTCGGTTCCTAAGAATGCAGAGAGTGAAGGACCTTCGATGACGTCGCGGTCACATGAGTGGTCAGGTGACCGGTCACCTGACCGCGACGTCATCGAAAGTCCTTCACTCACTGCATTCTTAGGAACGGAGGCAGACACTCGCAGCGGTGGCAGCCAGGGTTCGTCGGAGGGGTGAGTATACCCATATTTTTTATTTGTATTCTTTATTTTTTACATGAATATGGATCCCAGGGCCTGAAGGAGAGTTTCCTCTCCTTCAGACCCTGGAAACCATCCCAGATAGCTTCCGATATTTGTGTCCCATTGACTTGCATTGGTATCGGGTATCGGTATCGGCGATATCCGATATTTTTTGGATATCGGCCGATACCATCCGATACCGATACCTTTGAATATCGGAAGGTATCGCACAACACTAGACCCTAGTCATCTCCATCTCAGAACTCCTGTGAAGAATGGATTTTGACTATATTCTACAATATGGAAACATAAAGAACAAGCGATCAAATTATCAAATCCCTATAAAGACTAAAAATTTGTGTGAAAAGTAAAAAAAAAAAAGATTAAAAACTAAAATAGCATTTTAATCTCTCCCCCCATTTGCTCTTAAAGTAATACAAAATAAAACGGGAATGGTTATCGTCCCGTGGAAACAATTCACAGAGGTCAACGAGTTTTTCTAACAGTAATTTGTAAAAAAATTTTACCTAATTAATGTGTTTCAGCCCAGTTTTCAAGTTTAACATTGAACCTATTCTACATTTAAAAAGTTGACTTTTGAGGACAACCAAAAATACTCTTAAAGGGATCGTCCAGGGGTATGGATGTGCAAAAATTAACAAATTCGAGCCCACTCAGAGGGGGATGTCACTGTTCCACCAGCTGCCTCATTGTTACGATACTGTTAGATTGGGAGCCCCAATGGGGACAGCGATTTAATACCTGTAGAGCGCTGTGGAATATGATGGCGCTATATAAGCAAGTAAAATAATTAAATAAAATCAGATCGAAACGCTAAAGACAAACCGTCCTACAGGTCCATCGATGATAAAATAAAAGCTTCACAAGTTTTGAAAATCAAAAATAGGCACCGTAAAACTCAAAAAACAGTTAGCGCAATTGTGTTTTTCTTTTTTATTTGACTTGGCATGCTTGTATATTTTAATTTACATTTTTGACAACATTGTATGATAACGTTAAATTACATCTCAAGTCCAATCGAAGAAAGAAAAGAGGAGAGGCGGCACTCATCGATCCATAACGAGAGGTAACTTTTATTAGTTAAAAGCCATCAGCCGGGGGTACAAAACATGTAGTGCGGCAAGCCTGACGACGGCCGTTTCGCGCCCTCCTGGCGCTTCCACTGGTCAGTCTGAAGTCGTCGAAGCGCCAGGAGGGCGCGAAAAGGCCGTCGTCAGGCTTGCCGCACTACATGTTTTGTACCCCCGGCTGATGGCTTTTAACTAATAAAAGTTACCTCTCGTTATGGATCGATGAGTGCCGCCTCTCCTCTCTTCTTTCTTCGATTGGACTTGGACTTGTTTTGTGGCTAGAGCACCTCAGATCCGGCGGTCAAGACTCCCATCACAGGTGAGCAGGCGCATGTTGTTTCCTTTGAGCGGTGGTGCTGTCGGTCTTTTTTTCTTTACGATTGACTTTAAATTACATCTCACCCCACAGAAATTGAGCCCTTAATTGAAAAATAAAGACTTTTGGATTAAGGGGGGAAAAAAACCACAAAAAGCATGTCCTTCTTTGACCACATCTATATTAACATTTTTGGCATTCACAATTCTCCAATTAATGTAATTAAAAAAAATAATGTAGATCTGGCATGACCCCAAATATTCTAAAAAAAATGTGGTAAAATTTATGTAAAATGTTTAACCTGATTGATGCAATGCAGCGGTGCCAAAAAGCGAGCGACACTATTTGAATTGGCCAAAGTATAGAGAGTGCTCCCTCTAGTGGCCAGCTGTTTACAGGAGATTGACTGGGTAATAGAACTCTGCTTTCCTCTACGGAGACTCAAGATAAATCTTCATTTCATGTAATGATTAAATCAGAAACAAGAGATGACAACACTGAAGCAGATGATAGATTCTCCTCCTGAGGGATGTGAAGACATGTTGTACTCTGGAGCAGCAGGAGTAGCCGAGCGGCACGTTTCCTGCTGTGTCTCCATCACGTGGGCTTGTTCCTTCAATTATAATTAGATTTACTGTATGTTCTTCAGAAAGAAACCTAATGGATTGATGTTGCCGGGGTCTCACGCTTCTGCCATTACTGGATTCGAGCTGTAGTCAGGTTTCCTTATCTAACGTGTCATAAACCTATCAGCGTGTAATAACCAATTCTGTCAGATGCTGTATAGTCCTGCTTACACCATATAGTAACCAAAAATGTGACATTATATTATACCCCAGAAGGGCGAAAAGAGATAAGCGTCTCCTAATGCCTCTTATTGCTATAAGATGGAATCGACGGGGCAAACTATTGTTTCCTTTCGGCAAAGTGATACCAAAAACCTCCTAAACACATTATATAAAAAACATCATTGAGCCGAGATCTAAATCTGCGCATGCGCAGAATCTGGCGGCCATTTTTCTGAAGCCCATTGCCGGGAAATCAATAGGCAGAGGGTGGACTCGGCTCCTGCCTCACTCTCGACATCATGTGGAAACCCAGGGCGGCCGGGCCCGCAGCCTCACACTGCCGAACAACGTCTTCTGCCAGGACAGGGCCTGCAACATCGCCCCACTATTGACACCGGATGGACACCATCAAAAAGTTTTGTGAAAAAGGCAAAAATGGACCCTGTTTTTACGCACAGTCCTGGAATTTCTGGACTGTTGACAACTTTGTCCACCCCTGGTTTGTCAGTGGTTCTGCTATGACGTCCAGTAACGATAGGTAAGTGAACATGATGGATGCGGGCTCCGGCGGTGAGCCCAAATCAAAGCCGGGACATGTCAGCTGTTTTGTAAAGCTGACATGTGCGCGTAATAGCAGCGAGTGTAATCGCGATTCACCCGCCGCTATTAATAGTTAAATGTCGCTGTCAAACGCAGACAGCGGCATTTAACTACCGCTTCTGGCCACGCGGCCGGAAATGCGCTCATTGCCGACCCCCGTCACATGAATGGGGGTCAGCGATGTGTCGACATAGTAACCAGAGGTCTCCTTCAGACCTCTATGGTTACTGATGCCAGCTAGCTGTGAGCGCCACCCTGTGGTTGGCGCTCATAGCAAGCCTGTAATTCAGCTACATAGCTATGTAGCTGAGCTGATCAGGCTATGCCAGCTTCTAGACTCCCATGGAGGCTATTCAAGCATGGCAAAAGTAAAAAAAATGTTTAAAAAAATATGAAATAAATAAAAAAATATAAAAGTTTAAATCACCCCCCTTTCGCCCCATTCAAAATAAAACAATAAAAGTAAAGTCAAATATACACATATTTGGTATCGCAGCATTAGGAATCGCCCGATCTATCAATATAAAAAAAGCATTAACCTGATCGCTAAATGGCGTAGCGAGAAAAAATTCAAAACGCCAAAATTACGTTTTTTTTGTTGCCGTGACATTGCATTAAAATGTAATAACGAGCGATCAAAATAATGTATCTGCACCAAAATGGTATCATTGAAAATTTCAGCTCGGCACGCAAAAAATAAGCTCTCACCCTACCCCAGATCACGAAAAATGGAGATGCTAAGGGTATCAGAAAAAGGCACCATTTTTTTTTTTTAGCAAAGTTTGGAATTTTTTTCACCACTTAAATAACCTAGACATGTTTGGTGTCTATGAACTCGTAATGACCTGGAGAATCATAATGTCAGGTCAGTTTTAGCATTTAGTGAACCTAGCAAAAAAGCCAAACAAAAAACACGCGTGGGATTGCACTTTTTTTTGCAATTTCACCGCACTTGGAATTTTTTTCCCGTTTTCTAGTACACGACATGGTAAAAGCAATGATGTCTTTGAAAAGTACATCCCGCAAAAAATAAGCCCTCACATGGCCATATTGACGGAAAAACAAAAAAGTTATGGCTCTGGGAAGGAGGGGAGCGAAAAACGAACACGGAAAAACGAAAAATCCCAAGGTCATGAAGGGGTTAAACAATACAGGTCACAACTGGTACAGAACCCTGCCCGCGAGGGCTCACAGTCTACATCATGCTGCTCTCAGATTAAATAGCAAAAACCCAGTGACCAATTTCCTTTAACTTTCTAGTGTCCACCACTATGCATGTTTTTTTTTTATTTAGGCATGATTCAGACATCCGTATTTTTTTTTTACATACGCAAAAAAGGGTGCGAATGTCATCAGTATTGGTCAGGGTATCAGCTTTTACCTTCAGTGTTTTTCACGGATGGATAAATTCATTAAATGAGCACTCCTCCTCCTCCTCCCATCAAAGTTTTTATCCTCTTAATATATTGCAGTCAACATATTATATAGCACTGTGTACTTATGATTGATCACTTTGCCTTTCTACCCAGTTAGTTCTTCTCTTTTCTCTGTTTTATGTAGAAATGAGGCCTCTTTTTTCTCAGAAGAGGCAATTTGCATATTGAATTTCCCAGAGGAGCATTGCACGGCGAATAAGCCTCCTTACCTTGACAAGCCAGAGATGGTATGTCACTCTCCACAAGGAGAAACGATACCCCTTAGACCCCAGTCCAGAGCCTCTCACCTAGCCAAATCAGTTCTCATGCTTCGCACTGACGAGGGCCAACAGCCCGAAACACCGTGTCTGCGAATTGAGATACTGATTTGGCTTTTATCCTAAGTCATATTGCACGACTCGTTAAAGGGTTGATTGTGACTTGTGGGATCAATACTTCCAACAGGTGGCGCTATAGAGTTTAAGTCCTCTTTTTTTCTCAGAAGAGGCAATTTGCATATTATGTAGAAATAGGAAGTCTCTTGTCCCTGCATTTATCATTCCCCTCTTCAACTCCTAACTAGGGATGAGAGAACGCAAATTGTAAAGTTCACGGTTAGTACTGGACACCTAGTGTCCTGGACTAAAACCCGAACATGGACTTTAAACAGAATGTATGGTTTGCTGCCTGGGTTCAGATTACTAATAAAGCTTGTTGAAAGGCTGCAGTATAGCCAATCAACAAACTTTTAGGCTGCTAAGGCATTTTCAGAGCAATCTCAGCCATGTCTCTGTGTGTACTCTGTAACCCAGCCTGTGGGAATATTGTTCTAAAAAGCCTCGGTGTGTACTCTGCCACCTCGCCTGTGGGAGTATTGTTCTAAAAAGCCTCGGTGTGTACTCTGCCACCTCGCCTGTGGGAGTATTGTTCTAAAAAGCCTCGGTGTGTACTCTATAACCCAGTAAATATAGGTAAACTGACTGAACAGCAATCTAGTCTGAACAGGTGCATAGCGAAAAAAGACTTACACAGCAAATAGATCAATGGCTGCACTCAACTGTACTAAAGCAAGGAAATGTGCGATACATGAAATGTGAATAGCATAATGGCTTGTGAAATATATGAAAAAACACATGAGATGCTTAGCACAAGATTTGGCGGATGGGCTCACATTTTTTGGCCAAATCTTGTGATAAGCATCTCATGTGTTTTTTTCATAGATTTCACAAGCCATTATGCTATTCACATTTCATGTATCGCACATTTCCTTGCTTTAGTACAGTTGAGTGCAGCCATTGATCTATTTACTCTGTAATCCCGCCAGTGGGAGTATTGTTCCAAAAAGCCTCAGTGTGTACTCTACAACCCCGCCAGTGGGAGTATTGTTCCAAAAAGCCTCAGTGTGTACTCTACAACCCCGCCAGTGGGAGTATTGTTCCAAAAAGCCTCAGTGTGTACTCTACAACCCCGCCTGTGGGAGTATTGTTCCAAAAAGCCTTGGTGTGTACTCTATAACCCCACCTGTGGGAGTATTGTTCTAAAAAGCCTCGGTGTGTACTCTATAACCCCACCTGTGGGAGTATTGTTCCAAAAAGCCTCGGTGTGTACTCTATAACCCCACCTGTGGGAGTATTGTTCCAAAAAGCCTCGGTGTGTACTCTATAACCCCACCTGTGGGAGTATTGTTCTAAAAAGCCTCGGTGTGTACTGTGTAACCCAGCCTATGGGAGCATTGTTCCGAAGAGCCTCGGTGTGTACTCTGTAACCCCGCCTGTGGGAGTATTGTTCCAAAAAGCCTCGGTGTGTACTCTATAACCCCACCTGTGGGAATATTGTTCTAAAAAGCCTCGGTGTGTACTCTATAACCCCACCTGTGGGAGTATTGTTCCAAAAAGCCTCGGTGTGTACTGTGTAACCCAGCCTATGGGAGCACTGTTCCGAAGAGCCTCGGTGTGTACTCTGTAACCCCGCCTGTGGGAGTATTGTTCCAAAAAGCCTTGGTGTGTACTGTGTAACCCCACCAGTGGGAGTATTGTTCCAAAGAGCCTCGGTGTGTACTCTGTAACCCAGCCTATGGGAGCATTGTTCCGAAGAGCCTCGGTGTGTACTCTGTAACCCCACCTGTGGGAGTATTGTTCCAAAAAGCCCCGGTGTGTACTGTGTAACCCAGCCTATGGGAGCATTGTTCTGAAGAGCCTCGGTGTGTACTCTGTAACCCCACCTGTGGGAGTATTGTTCCAAAAAGCCTCGGTGTGTACTCTGTAACCCAGCCTATGGGAGCATTGTTCCAAAAAGCCTCGGTGTGTACTCCGTAACCCAGCCTATGGGAATATTGTTCCGAAGAGCCTCGGTGTGTACTCTGTAACCCCACCTGTGGGAGTATTGTTCCAAAGAGCCTCGGTGTGTACTCTGTAACCCCACCAGTGGGAGTATTGTCCCGAAGAGCCTTGGTGTGTACTCTGTAACCCCACCTGTGGGAGTATTGTTCCAAAAAGCCTCGGTGTGTACTGTGTAACCCAGCCTATAGGAGTATTGTTCCAAAAAGCCTCGGTGTGTACTCTGTAACCCAGCCTATGGGAGCATTGTTCCAAAAAGCCTCGGTGTGTACTCTGTAACCCCGCCTATGGGAGTATTGTTCCGAAGAGCCTCGGTGTGTACTCTGTAACCCCACCTGTGGGAGTATTGTTCCAAAGAGCCTCGGTGTGTACTCTGTAACCCAGCCTATGGGAGTATTGTTCCAAAAAGCCTCGGTGTGTACTGTGTAACCCAGCCTATGGGAGCACTGTTCTGAAGAGCCTCGGTGTGTACTCTGTAACCCCACCTGTGAGAGTATTGTTCCAAAAAGCCTCGGTGTGTACTCTGTAACCCAGCCTATGGGAGCATTGTTCCAAAAAGCCTCGGTGTGTACTCTGTAACCCCGCCTATGGGAGTATTGTTCCGAAGAGCCTCGGTGTGTACTCTGTAACCCCACCTGTGGGAGTATTGTTCCAAAGAGCCTCGGTGTGCACTGTGTAACCCAGCCTATGGGATCATTGTTCTGAAGAGCCTCGGTGTGTACTCTGTAACCCCACCTGTGGGAGTATTGTTCCAAAAAGCCTCGGTGTGTACTCTGTAACCCATCCTATGGGAGCATTGTTCCAAAGAGCCTCGGTGTGTACTCTGTAACCCCACTTGTGGGAGTATTGTTCCAAAGAGCCTCGGTGTGTACTCTGTAACCCCACCAGTGGGAGTATTGTCCCGAAGAGCCTTGGTGTGTACTCTGTAACCCCACCTGTGGGAGTATTGTTCCAAAAAGCCTCGGTGTGTACTGTGTAACCCAGCCTATGGGAGCATTGTTCTGAAGAGCCTCGGTGTGTACTCTGTAACCCCACCTGTGGGAGTATTGTTCCAAAAAGCCTCGGTGTGTACTCTGTAACCCAGCCTATGGGAGCATTGTTCCAAAAAGCCTCGGTGTGTACTCTGTAACCCCGCCTATGGGAGTATTGTTCCAAAGAGCCTCAGTGTGCACTGTGTAACCCCACCAGTGGGAGTATTGTCCCGAAGAGCCTTGGTGTGTACTCTGTAACCCCACCTGTGGGAGTATTGTTCCAAAAAGCCTCGGTGTGTACTGTGTAACCCAGCCTATGGGAGCATTGTTCCAAAAAGCCTCGGTGTGTACTCTGTAACCCCGCCTAAAGGAGTATTGTTCCGAAGAGCCTCAGTGTGTACTCTGTAACCCCACCTGTGGGAGTATTGTTCCAAAGAGCCTCGGTGTGTACTCTGTAACCCCACCAGTGGGAGTATTGTCCCGAAGAGCCTTGGTGTGTACTCTGTAACCCCACCTGTGGGAGTATTGTTCCAAAAAGCCTCGGTGTGTACTGTGTAACCCAGCCTATGGGAGCATTGTTCTGAAGAGCCTCGGTGTGTACTCTGTAACCCCACCTGTGGGAGTATTGTTCCAAAAAGCCTTGGTGTGTACTCTGTAACCCAGCCTATGGGAGCATTGTTCCAAAAAGCCTCGGTGTGTACTCCGTAACCCCGCCTATGGGAGTATTGTTCCAAAGAGCCTCAGTGTGCACTGTGTAACCCCACCAGTGGGAGTATTGTCCCGAAGAGCCTTGGTGTGTACTCTGTAACCCCACCTGTGGGAGTATTGTTCCAAAAAGCCTCGGTGTGTACTGTGTAACCCAGCCTATGGGAGCATTGTTCTGAAGAGCCTCGGTGTGTACTCTGTAACCCCACCTGTGGGAGTATTGTTCCAAAAAGCCTCGGTGTGTACTCTGTAACCCAGCCTATGGGAGCATTGTTCCAAAAAGCCTCGGTGTGTACTCTGTAACCCCGACTATGGGAGTATTGTTCCGAAGAGCCTCGGTGTGTACTCTGTAACCCCACCTGTGGGAGTATTGTTCCAAAGAGCCTCGGTGTGCACTGTGTAACCCAGCCTATGGGAGCATTGTTCTGAAGAGCCTCGGTGTGTACTCTGTAACACCACCTGTGGGAGTATTGTTCCAAAAAGCCTTGGTGTGTACTCTGTAACCCCGCCTATGGGAGTATTGTTCCGAAGAGCCTCGGTGTGTACTCTGTAACCCCACCTGTGGGAGTATTGTTCCAAAGAGCCTCGGTGTGTACTCTGTAACCCCACCAGTGGGAGTATTGTCCCGAAGAGCCTTGGTGTGTACTCTGTAACCCCACCTGTGGGAGTATTGTTCCAAAAAGCCTCGGTGTGTACTGTGTAACCCAGCCTATGGGAGCATTGTTCTGAAGAGCCTCGGTGTGTACTCTGTAACCCCACCTGTGGGAGTATTGTTCCAAAAAGCCTTGGTGTGTACTCCGTAACCCCGCCTATGGGAGTATTGTTCCAAAGAGCCTCAGTGTGCACTGTGTAACCCAGCCTGTGGGAGTATTGTTCCAAAGAGCCTCGGTGTGCACTGTGTAACCCAGCCTATGGGAGCATTGTTCTGAAGAGCCTCGTTGTGTACTCTGTAACCGCACCTGTGGGAGTATTGTTCCAAAAAGCCTCGGTGTGTACTGTGTAACCCAGCCTATGGTAGCATTGTTCTGAAGAGCCTCGGTGTGTACTCTGTAACCCCACCTGTGGGAGTATTGTTCCAAAAAGCCTTGGTGTGTACTCCGTATCCCCGCCTATGGGAGTATTGTTCCAAAGAGCCTCAGTGTGCACTGTGTAACCCAGCCTGTGGGAGTATTGTTCCAAAGAGCCTCAGTGTGCACTGTGTAACCCAGCCTGTGGGAGTATTGTTCCAAAAAACCTCGATGTGTACTCTGTAACTCCACCTGTGGGAGTATTGTTCCAAAGAGCCTCGGTGTGCACTGTGTAACACAGCCTGTGGGAGTATTGTTCCAAAAAGCCTCAGTGTGTACTCTGTAACCCCACCTGTGGGAGTATTGTTCCAAAAAGCCTCGGTGTGTACTGGGTAACCCAGCCTATGGGAGCATTGTTCCGAAGAGCCTCGGTGTGTACTCTGTAACCCCACCTGTGGGAGTATTGTTCCAAAAAGCCTCGGTGTGTACTGTGTAACCCAGCCTATGGGAGCATTGTTCCAAAAAGCCTCGGTGTGTACTGTGTAACCCCACCTATGGGAGCATTGTTCTGAAGAGCCTCGGTGTGTACTGTGTAACCCAGCCTATTGGAGCATTGTTCTGAAGAGCCTTGGTGTGTACTCTGTAACCCAGCCTATGGGAGAATTGTTCCAAAAAGCCTCGGTGTGTACTCCGTAACCCCGCCTATGGGAGTATTGTTCCAAAGAGCCTCAGTGTGCACTGTGTAACCCAGCCTATGGGAGTATTGTTCCAAAAAGCCTCGGTGTGTACTCTGTAACCCAGCCTATGGGAGCATTGTTCCAAAAAGCCTCGGTGTGTACTCTGTAACCCCACCAGTGGGAGTATTGTCCCGAACAGCCTTGGTGTGTACTCTGTAACCCCACCTGTGGGAGTATTGTTCCAAAAAGCCTCGGTGTGTACTGTGTAACCCAGCCTATGGGAGCATTGTTCCAAAAAGCCTCGGTGTGTACTCCGTAACCCCGCCTATGGGAGTATTGTTCCAAAGAGCCTCAGTGTGCACTGTGTAACCCAGTCTATGGGAGTATTGTTCCAAAAAGCCTCGGTGTGTACTCTGTAACCCCGCCTATGGGAGTATTGTTCCAAAGAGCCTCGGTGTGTACTCTGTAACCCCACCAGTGGGAGTATTGTCCCGAAGAGCCTTGGTGTGTACTCTGTAACCCCACCTGTGGGAGTATTGTTCCAAAAAGCCTCGGTGTGTACTGTGTAACCCAGCCTATGGGATCCTTGTTCTGAAGAGCCTCGGTGTGTACTCTGTAACCCCACCTGTGGGAGAATTGTTCCAAAGAGCCTTGGTGTGCACTGTGTAACCCAGCCTATGGGAGCATTGTTCTGAAGAGCCTCGGTGTGTACTCTGTAACCCCACCTGTGGGAGTATTGTTCCAAAAAGCCTCGGTGTGTACTCTGTAACCCCGCCTATGGGAGTATTGTTCCGAAGAGCCTCGGTGTGTACTCTGTAACCCCACCTGTGGGAGTATTGTTCCAAAAAGCCTTGGTGTGTACTCTGTAACCCAGCCTATGGGAGCATTGTTCCAAAAAGCCTCGGTGTGTACTCCGTAACCCCGCCTATGGGAGTATTGTTCCAAAGAGCCTCAGTGTGCACTGTGTAACCCAGCCTATGGGAGTATTGTTCCAAAGAGCCTCGGTGTGCACTGTGTAACCCAGCCTATGGGAGCATTGTTCTGAAGAGCCTCGGTTTGTACTCTGTAACCCCACCTGTGGGAGTGATGTTCCAAAAAGCCTTGGTGTGTACTCTGTAACCCAGCCTATGGGAGCATTGTTCCAAAAAGCTTGGTGTGTACTCCGTAACCCCGCCTGTGGGAGTATTGTTCCAAAAAACCTCGATGTGTACTCTGTAACTCCACCTGTGGGAGTATTGTTCCAAAGAGCCTCGGTGTGCACTCTGTAACCCCACCTGTGGGAGTATTGTTCCAAAAAGCCTCGGTGTGTACTCTGTAACCCCACCTGTGGGAGTATTGTTCCAAAAAGCCTCGGTGTGTACTGTGTAACCCAGCCTATGGGAGCATTGTTCCAAAAAGCCTCGGTGTGTACTGTGTAACCCCACCTATGGGAGCATTGTTCTGAAGAGCCTCGGTGTGTACTGTGTAACCCAGCCTATTGGAGCATTGTTCTGAAGAGCCTCGGTGTGTACTCTGTAACCCCACCTGTGGGAGTATTGTTCCAAAAAGCCTTGGTGTGTACTCTGTAACCCAGCCTATGGGAGCATTGTTCCAAAGAGCCTCAGTGTGCACTGTGTAACCCAGCCTATGGGAGTATTGTTCCAAAAAGCCTCGGTGTGTACTCTGTAACCCAGCCTATGGGAGCATTGTTCCAAAAAGCCTCAGTGTGTACTCTGTAACCCCACCAGTGGGAGTGTTGTCCCGAACAGCCTTGGTGTGTACTCTGTAACCCCACCTGTGGGAGTATTGTTCCAAAAAGCCTCGGTGTGTACTGTGTAACCCAGCCTATGGGAGCATTGTTCCAAAAAGCCTCGGTGTGTACTCCGTAACCCCGCCTATCGGAGTATTGTTCCAAAGAGCCTCAGTGTGCACTGTGTAACCCAGCCTATGGGAGTATTGTTCCAAAAAGCCTCGGTGTGTACTCTGTAACCCAGCCTATGGGAGCATTGTTCCAAAAAGCCTCGGTGTGTACTCTGTAACCCCGCCTATGGGAGTATTGTTCCAAAGAGCCTCGGTGTGTACTCTGTAACCCCACCTGTGGGAGTATTGTCCCGAAGAGCCTTGGTGTGTACTCTGTAACCCCACCTGTGGGAGTATTGTTCCAAAAAGCCTCGGTGTGTACTGTGTAACCCAGCCTATGGGAGCATTGTTCTGAAGAGCCTCGGTGTGTACTCTGTAACCCCACCTGTGGGAGTATTGTTCCAAAAAGCTTCGGTGTGTACTCTGTAACCCAGCCTATGGGAGCATTGTTCCAAAAAGCCTCGGTGTGTACTCTGTAACCCCGCCTATGGGAGTATTGTTCCGAAGAGCCGCGGTGTGTACTCTGTAACCCCACCAGTGGGAGTATTGTCCCGAAGAGCCTTGGTGTGTACTCTGTAACCCCACCTGTGGGAGTATTGTTCCAAAAAGCCTCGGTGTGTACTGTGTAACCCAGCCTATGGGAGCATTGTTCTGAAGAGCCTCGGTGTGTACTCTGTAACCCCACCTGTGGGAGTATTGTTCCAAAGAGCCTCGGTGTGCACTGTGTAACCCAGCCTATGGGAGCATTGTTCTGAAGAGCCTCGGTGTGTACTCTGTAACCAAACCTGTGGGAGTATTGTTCCAAAAAGCCTTGTTGTGTACTCTGTAACCCAGCCTATGGGAGCATTGTTCCAAAAAGCCTCGGTGTGTACTCCGTAACCCCGCCTATGGGAGTATTGTTCCAAAGAGCCTCAGTGTGCACTGTGTAACCCAGCCTGTGGGAGTATTGTTCCAAAAAACCTCGATGTGTACTCTGTAACTCCACCTGTGGGAGTATTGTTCCAAAGAGCCTCGGTGTGCACTGTGTAACCCCACCTGTGGGAGTATTGTTCCAAAAAGCCTCGGTGTGTACTCTGTAACCCAGCCTATGGGAGTATTGTTCCAAAAAGCCTCGGTGTGTACTCTGTAACCCCACCTATGGGAGCATTGTTCCAAAAAGCCTCGGTGTGTACTCTGTAACCCCACCTATGGGAGCATTGTTCCAAAGAGCCTCGGTGTGCACTATGTAACCCAGCCTGTGGGAGTATTGTTCCAAAAAGCCTCGGTGTGTACTCTGTAACCCCGCCTATGGGAGTATTGTTCCAAAGAGCCTCAGTGTGCACTGTGTAACCCAGCCTGTGGGAGTATTGTTCCAAAAAGCCTCTGTGTGTACTCTGTAACCCAGCCTGTGTGAGTATTGTTCCAAAGAGCCTCGGTGTGTACTCTGCAACCCTGCCTATGGGAGTATTGTTCCAAAAAGCCTCGGTGTGTACTCTGCAACCCCGCCTATGGGAGTATTGTTCCAAAGAGCCTCAGTGTGCACTGTGTAATCCAACCTGTGGGAGTATTGTTCCAAAAAGCCTCAGTGTGCACTGTGTAACCCAGCCTATGGGAGTATTGTTCCAAAAAGCCTCGGTGTGCACTCTGTAACCCAGCCTGTGGGAGCATTGTTCCAAAGAGCCTTGGTGTGCACTCTGTAACCCCGTCTGTGGGAGTATTGTTCCAAAATGCCTTGGTGTGTACTCTGCAACCCAGCCTATGGGAGAATTGTTCCAAAGAGCCTTGGTGTGCACTCTGTAACCCAGCCTATGGGAGAATTGTTCCAAAAAGCCTTGGCAAGTACTCTGCAACCCCGCCTATGAGAGTATTGTTCCAAAAAGCCTCGGTGTGTACTCTGCAACCCCGCCTGTGGGAGTATTGTTCCAAAAAGCCTTGATGTGCACTCTGTAGCCCAGCCTGTGGGAGTATTGTTCCAAAAAGCCTCTGTGTGTACTCTGTAACCCAGCCTATGGGAGTATTGTTCCAAAAAGCCTCGGTGTGTACTCTGCAACTCCGAATGTGGGAGTACTGTTCCAAAAAACCTTGGTGTGTATGCTTACACCCCCTGCTGTGCTAAACACATTGTTACATATGTTAGCACTTCCGCATGGTTCCCCTCCTTCTACCATGTGGGATGCTAGCTTACTCACTGCCCTGACCCTCAGCAGCGTCCTTGTGAGCTCCTTCCTCCTTCTTGTGCACCCGGCACTATGCTACAATGGCGTGCCTAGTGCGCATGTGCTTGCGCTTCCCTGTTCTTAAAAAGCACTTAGTAAAATGCCCCCTGTTAACTGCTGGGAGGCATTTAGTTAATGTTTGCATATATCTCCAATAGTTTGGAGATATCTTGTATAAGGCCGGGGTCACACTTGCAAGTTCAATGCGAGAAACTCCCACGAGTCTTTCGCATCAATACCCAGCACTGCCGCCTGCACTCAGGACCAAAGTGTGTGGCTTCACGTATTTCTGTACAGCCGCACGCTCCAGTCCTGAGTATCGGCGGCAGTGCCGGGACTTGATGCGAGAGACTTTCGCGAGTTTCTCGCATTGCATTTGCAGTTGTGACCCCTGCCTAAAAGGCAGCCGCCACAATAGGGAGGTGCCTGAGCAACCTCTATAGTTACTGTTAGGTGCATTGGTGGTGCAATTGTATGTTGCCACATACCTAGTTTGTATTACTATTCCTCTATCCTGTGTTCCCATAGTCTATATAGTGATTTCCCCTATATGGTGTCATGTTAGTCCCATATAGAATGTTCTTGTTTCCTGCTTCGGCTTCGGCGGTGTCCGTATCCTAAAACCATGTCTTCATTATCTGTAGCCGGTGGCCACATTGGAGGCACAAAAACTGTTTCCCAAGTGGCCGTCCTGTCTGCACAGTTTGAACCTGCCTCAAGTGGCCATCCAGCCCTGTCTAGGAATCTAGACATCTAGATCTAGAATCTTTTTTGTTTGATTTTTGTAGTGTACGCATATATGTAATAAAATGACATTTTAACCTTCTACTATGGCGTTACTTCCGTGGTCTTTGTAGGATTTGTTTAATTGGAAGTGCCTTCATTAGGCCAGATTTTCTTGGTTGACTGTCTAGGAATCTGACTAGTGATAGGTAGCCTCAAGCACTCAATTATTGCAGTCCATAGTAGATGAAATAAAGTATATACATTAAATTTTGGGAATCCACAGATGACGATGAAAAATCAGAAAAAAGTTATCCCAACGTTTTAGCCTTTATGGCTTATATCAATGGTTTTCTACATAACAGAGTTATAAACAAAAATATGATTACAATATGGTAATGTATAAACACAAATCTTTTAAATTAAGCTGTTCATAACCATGATTACTAGTGTTGAGCATTCCGATACCGCAAGTATCGGGTATCGGCCGATATTTGCGGTATCGGAATTCCGATACCGAATTCCGATACTTCCCGCGTATCGGATACCGGAATCGGAAGTTCCCAGAATTCAAACTGAACGCAGCAGCCAATGAGGAATGATTGGAAGTGTGGGCACATCCTGTTTACCATGGTGGGCATGTAAGTACTGGCAAGGCTGTGATTGGCTGCTGAAATGATGTCACTCTGCACTATAAAAAACGCTGCCGCCATTTTGCGCTCACTCTGCTGTGATTTCAGTTAGGGACAGGACGCTGTGTTCTAACTGAGGGCCAGTCGAGCTAGCTAATTGCTTTATTTTCCTTTCCAAAGGCTAATTTAGCAAAACGCTGTGTGTTCTTCACTGTTCACCTTGCTCTTGCCTTGCAGCGCTGTTTTAACAGCGTTCTGCAAGGTCTCTGTGTGTGTGTGTGTGTGCAGCTCACTCTGTAGTCTGTGTGCAGCCATATACCCGGTTGTATTCAGCTCAGGGGGGGTTCACACTGCCTCACACAGTTGTCCTTTTTTGCTCATAGTGCAGGCTGCTGCACATTTTTTCTCAAATTTCCTATTAGTGTTTTTCCACCCATCTCCAGCTAAATTGTGGAAAAACACTACATAGGATAACCTAGAGGGGGGTTTTTGGGCCTTGCAGCGCCGTTTACGGCTGTCTGCACGGTCTCTGTGTGAGCGCAGCTCGCCCTGTAGTCTGTGTGCAGCCATAGCCGGTTGGATTCAGCTCCGGGTGCGTTACTGCCTCATACCTTGAAAAAAAATTTCATTTTTTTCAAATAGTGCAGCCAGTTTAAAATTTAAAAAAAAAAATTTCCTATTAGTGTTTTTCCACCCGTCTCCAGCTAAATTGTGGAAAAACACTACATAGGATAACCTAGAGGGTGTTTATTGGGCCTTGCAGCGCCGTTTACGGCTGTCTGCACGGTCTCCGTGTGATTTAAACTAGCTCTGTAGCCCGATCTGCAAAAAAAAAAAAAGTAAAGTTCACCAAACACAACTTAACACTTGTGTAGGCCACATTTGAAAAATAATAAAGTTTAGTCCACAATTTACAACATTAGTGTTTCTTACACCTGTTAGGAGGAGCATTTCAGGAATAAACACACTAAGGCCTTAGTACTTTTCTGCTTATCTTTATCTGTCAACCAAGATGAAGAGGGCAGGGAGTAAGGCACGTGGGCGTGGGCGCGGAGCAGGGAGAGGAGCAGGGAGAGGACGTGGTGATTCTGTGCCTGCTGCGGGCGCCGGTGACTCGTCATCACTCAGTTTCAGCAGGGAACAATCCTTCATGCGCAGCTTTGTCGGAGAGCACCGTGCACCGCTGCTGCGTGAAGACCAAATTGAAGCTGTTGTCGGGTGGATGGCAGCTAACGCCTCGGCATCGACTTCAGTTAGTGCCACATCCTCTCAGGCACAGACCACTGGAGAGCAGCCATCTGTCTCTTCACCACCTGCCAAATTGGCCAGGCAGTCAGAGAGCCCAGGACAGGAGCCGTCTCTACTTCTGTTCTCTGAATCTCTTGGCTTGGAAACAGGGGGCCAGCCACGCAGCATTGGAGAAATGGAAGAAGAGGCAGTGTGCAGTGATGCCCAACAGCTTTGTCTCTCTGACTCTGAAGAGGCGGGTGGGCCAGTGCCTCCGGTGACCACAGCGCAGTACGCATCTGATGATGAAACTCAGGTGCCGCTTTCTGGTGCGTACTGTGCTGCCGAGACTACCCAGGAGGAGCAGTTGGTGGCAGAGGGTAGTGGAGATGATGAGGTCCTTGACCCATCGTGGCGTGAGGAACAGGAAGGTGGTGGGAGCAGCTCTGAGGAAGAGATTCCCCTTACGGGCCAAAGAGGGAGAGGGAGGGGGAAGACAGCGGAGCCTGTAGCCTCCACTTTGGCACCCGTTAGGAGCCTGTCTCTTTCCAAAGCCAAAAAGGGCGCTCCCAAGACTTGCAGTGCCTGGTCCTTTTTTGACACAGTTGCAGATGACATTTGTTTTGTCAAATGCAAGCTGTGTCATCAGAAAGTAAAAAGAGGGAAAAATGTCAGCAACCTCAATACCACAAATATGTGGAAACATGTGCGGACCAGGCACGCGGTGGAGTTACAGAAACAGACTGAAGATGTAGGCCAACCAACAGCGGCAGCTACCACCTCTTCAGCTCTTGTTGCCTCTTCCTCCAGCTCACGCACAGCTGGTTTGGCTTCCTCCCAGGATCGCCATGGAAGAACCTCTGGCACTGTTGTCCAGAGACCTTGTGTAATTCCACCCACAGCACCACCTTCCCAGTCATCCTCACACTCCCAGTCTACTCTACAGCCATCGGTAGTACAGGCATGGGAGAAAAGGCGGGCATTCTCGGCCAACCACCACCGAGCACAGGCTCTGAATGCAGGCATTGCCAAACTGTTGTCCCTGGAAATGCTCTCGTTCAGGCTGGTGGAGACTGACAGCTTCCGTGACTTGATGGCATTGGCAGTCCCACAGTATAAGGTGCCCAGCCGCTTTTACTTCAGCAGGCAAGCTGTCCCTGCCCTGCACAGGCATGTTGAGGGAAACATAAAACATGCGCTACTGAACGCCGTCAGTAGCAAGGTCCACCTCACCACCGATGCGTGGACCAGTCAGCATGGACAGGGGCGATACGTTTCCCTCACTGCCCATTGGGTTAATGTTGTTGAGCCAGGTACAGATCGTGCGAGTGGCGCAGGACGTGTCCTGCCCACTCCAAGGATTGCAGGAATCCAGTCTGTACGCATTGACTCCTCCTCTTACACAAGTTCCTCAGAATCAACTCTGCAGGAGCCGTCACAGTCCACCTCCACATGGACCCGTGAACGTTTACCTATGACCGACATGAGCACAGCCGTGGCCAAACGTCAGCAGGCCATCTTGAAACTTGTTTCATTGGGGAATCGAAGCCACACAGCGCAGGAGCTCTGGAATGCCATCAAGCAGGAGAGCGATGTGTGGTTACTGCCAGCGAATCTCCAGCCAGGCATGGTAGTGTGTGACAATGGCCGAAATCTGGTGGCAGCTTTGGCCCTTGGCAACCTCACTCACATCCCATGTCTGGCACATGTGCTCAATTTGGTTGTGCAGAGTTTTCTGAGGGACTATCCGGATCTTGATGCCCTGCTGCACAAGGTCCGCCTAGAGTGTGCTCACTTGCGGCGTTCCAGCTTGGCCAGATCCCGCATTGCTGCTCTGCAGCGCCGATTCCGCCTTCCGGAACACCGCATCATATGTGACCTACCTACCCGGTGGAATTCCACGTTACATATGTTGGAGCGGTTGTGTGAGCAGCAGCAAGCAGTTATGGAGTACCAGCTGCATCAGGCGCAAAGAAGTCGCAGTCAGCGCCGATCAGACTTCACAACCACAGAGTGAGCCACTATGAAGGACGTCTGCCAGGTTTTGCGTCCTTTTGATTATTCCACGCGGATGGCAAGTGCAGATGATGCACTAGTCAGCATGACTGTCCCCCTTATCTGCCTGCTTCAGCAAACTTTGCAAGGGTTAAGGGATGATGTTGTGGAAGAGGTGGAGGATGAGGAGTCACCTTTTCCATCAGCTTCTGGAGAGTCAGCGCCACGTGGTTCCTCACAAAGGGGTACGCAGGGGCCAATTTGTGAGGAGGATGAGGAGGAGTCAACGGAGGAGGAAGAGCTCCGTCCAGAGGAGGGAGCGACACAATTGTCCAGTGGTCAGTGTGTACAGCGAGGGTGGGAAGATGACGAGCGGGCAGAGATCATGTCTCAAGCAGGGGACAGCGTTTCTGGGCCAGTTGGCACTCTGCAGCACATGGTGGATTTCATGCTGCAGTGCCTGAGAAACGACCGCCGCATCGACCACATTCTTAACATGCCTGATTATTGGGTGTTCACCCTCCTCGATCCTCGCTACCGGGACAACGTCCAAAACCTCATCCCAGCGTTGACCCGGGAGCGTAAATTGCGGGAGTACCATGACACACTGGTGAATTCCATCATCTTCTCCTGTCCAACTGAGAGGAGTGCTGCTAGTGCTTTACAAAGCAGCTCAGTGCGTCGAGGCAGTGGGGGAGGCTCTGCCCAAAGAGGGAGCAGAAGCAGTGACATAGTTAGTAAGGCCGAAAAAAGACATTTGTCCATCCAGTTCAGCCTATATTCCGTCATAATAAATCCCCAGATCTACGTCCTTTTACAGAACCTAATAATTGTATGATACAATATTATTCTGCTCCAGGAAGACATCCAGGCCTCTCTTGAACCCCTCGACTGAGTTCGCCATCACCACCTCCTCAGGCAAGCAATTCCAGATTCTCACTGCCCTAACAGTAAAGAATCCTCTTCTATGTTGGTGGAAAAACCTTCTCTCCTCCAGACGCAAAGAATGCCCCCTTGTGCCCGTCACCTTCCTTGGTATAAACAGATCCTCAGCGAGATATTTGTATTGTCCCCTTATATACTTATACATGGTTATTAGATCGCCCCTCAGTCGTCTTTTTTCTAGACTAAATAATCCTAATTTCGCTAATCTATCTGGGTATTGTAGTTCTCCCATCCCCTTTATTAATTTTGGTGCCCTCCTTTGTACTCTCTCTAGTTCCATTATATCCTTCCTGAGCACCGGTGCCCTAAACTGGACACAGTACTCCATGTGCGGTCTAACTAGGGATTTGTACAGAGGCAGTATAATGCTCTCATCATGTGTATCCAGACCTCTTTTAATGCACCCCATGATCCTGTTTGCCTTGGCAGCTGCTGCCTGGCACTGGCTGCTCCAGGTAAGTTTATCATTAACTAGGATCCCCAAGTCCTTCTCCCTGTCAGATTTACCCAGTGGTTTCCCGTTCAGTGTTTAATGGTGATATTGATTCCTTCTTCCCATGTGTATAACCTTACATTTATCATTGTTAAACCTCATCTGCCACCTTTCAGCCCAAGTTTCCAACTTATCCAGATCCATCTGTAGCAGAATACTATCTTCTCTTGTATTAACTGCTTTACATAGTTTTGTATCATCTGCAAATATCGATATTTTACTGTGTAAACCTTCTACCAGATCATTAATGAATATGTTGAAGAGAACAGGTCCCAATACTGACCCCTGCGGTACCCCACTGGTCACAGCGACCCAGTTAGAGACTATACCATTTATAACCACCCTCTGCTTTCTATCACTAAGCCAGTTACTAACCCATTTACACACATTTTCCCCCAGACCAAGCATTCTCATTTTGTGTACCAACCTCTTGTGCGGCACGGTATCAAACGCTTTGGAAAAATCGAGATATACCACGTCCAATGACTCACCGTGGTCCAGCCTATAGCTTACCTCTTCATAAAAATTGATTAGATTGGTTTGACAGGAGCGATTTCTCATAAACCCATGCTGATATGGAGTTAAACAGTTATTCTCATTGAGATAATCCAGAATAACATCCCTCAGAAACCCTTCAAATATTTTACCAACAATAGAGGTTAGACTTACTGGCCTATAATTTCCAGGTTCACTTTTAGAGCCCTTTTTGAATATTGGCACCACATTTGCTATGCGCCAGTCCTGCGGAACAGACCCTGTCGCTATAGAGTCCCTAAAAATAAGAAATAATGGTTTATCTATTACATTACTTAGTTCCCTTAGTACTCGTGGGTGTATGCCATCCGGACCCGGAGATTTATCTATTTTAATCTTATTTAGCCGGTTTCGCACCTCTTCTTGGGTTAGATTGGTGACCCTTAATATAGGGTTTTCATTGTTTCTTGGGATTTCACCTAGCATTTCATTTTCCACCGTGAATACCGTGGAGAAGAAGGTGTTTAATATGTTAGCTTTTTCCTCGTCATCTACAACCATTCTTTCCTCACTATTTTTTAAGGGGCCTACATTTTCAGTTTTTATTCTTTTACTATTGATATAGTTGAAGAACAGTTTGGGATTAGTTTTACTCTCCTTAGCAATGTGCTTCTCTGTTTCCTTTTTGGCAGCTTTAATTAGTTTTTTAGATAAAGTATTTTTCTCCCTATAGTTTTTTAGAGCTTCAATGGTGCCATCCTGCTTTAGTAGTGCAAATGCTTTCTTTTTACTGTTAATTGCCTGTCTTACTTCTTTGTTTAGCCACATTGGGTTTTTCCTATCTCTAGTCCTTTTATTCCCACAAGGTATAAACCGCTTACACTGCCTATTTAGGATGTTCTTAAACATTTCCCATTTATTATCTGTATTCTCATTTCTGAGGATATTGTCCCAGTCTACCAGATTAAGGGCATCTCTAAGCTGTTCAAACTTTGCCTTCCTAAAGTTCAATGTTTTTGTGACTCCCTGACAAGTCCCCCTAGTGAAAGACAGGTGAAACTGCACAATATTGTGGTCGCTATTTCCTAAATGCCCAACCACCTGCAGATTTGTTATTCTGTCAGGTCTATTAGATAGTATTAGGTCTAAAAGTGCTGCTCCTCTGGTTGGATTCTGCACCAATTGTGAAAGATAATTTTTCTTGGTTATTAGCAGAAACCTGTTGCCTTTATGGGTTTCACAGGTTTCTGTTTCCCAGTTAATATCCGGGTAGTTAAAGTCCCCCATAACCAGGACCTCATTATGGGTTGCAGCTTCATCTATCTGCTTTAGAAGTAGACTTTCCATGCTTTCTGTTATATTTGGGGGTTTGTAACAGACCCCAATGAGAATTTTGTTACCATTTTTCCCTCCATGAATTTCAACCCATATGGACTCGACATCTTCATTCCCTTCGCTAATATCCTCCCTTAAAGTGGACTTTAGACAAGACTTTACATAGAGACAAACCCCTCCTCCTCTCCGATTTTTACGATCCTTTCTAAACAGACTGTAACCCTGTAAGTTAACTGCCCAGTCATAGCTTTCATCTAACCATGTCTCGGTTATTCCCACTATGTCAAAGTTACCTGACATAGGTAACTTGCCCAAGGCAAGCCCAGTATGGCACAACTATGGCACACTTTTGTGTGCCCGTCCCAAATGTCTACACCATCACCGGCGGCTCCAGTCAGCAGGAGGCAACGGTTCCGTCAGATGGTGACAGACTACATGGCTTGCCCTCTTACTGTACTCCCAGACGGCTCTTCCCCGTTCAAGTTTTGGGTCTCTAAGCTGGATACATGGCCAGAGCTAAGCCAGTATGCATTGGAGGTGCTGGCTTGCCCTGCGGCTAGTGTCTTATCGGAACGTGTCTTTAGTGCCGCAGGTGGTGTACTAACAGACCGTCGCATGCGATTGTCCTCCGATAACGTTGACCGGCTTACTTTCCTGAAAATGAACCAGGCCTGGATCTCGCAGGAATTTGCCACTCCTCTGCCTGATTAAGTAATTGGGTGTCATCCAGGTCTCCTGCTGTGTTCATCTTTCTACCACCTGAACTGCTATTCCTGGGCTCCAACACCGCCAGTTGCGGCTCAGAAGTGCAGGCTGCACAGTAAAAACATACGACCCAGTGTTATTGGGTTTCAGTAACGTCAGCTGATCCCCAGCTGTGTAGCCGGCAATGTGTCCTGCGACCGCCACGCTGGCACAACAACCTAAATGTAAGGGAACCTGTCCCCCCCCTTCCCCCGTCGTTTGTTACTGAAAGAGCCATCTTGTGCAGCAGTAATGCTGCACAAGGAAAAGGTAGCTCTTTTGGTTTAACTCCTTGCACACGCAGAACTTAACACTTATAAAATGTGTTCACTGATACCGTTATACTGTCCCGGAGCTGGGACTTTCCTTCGTAATGTGACGCAGCACAGCCGTCATTCCTACCCCCTTGGTGCCATGCGCTGCCTCCTCAGTGTTGTTTTAAGCTGTCACGGAGCCTGCGCTGTTCTGTTATCCCTTGGGCATGCCCTATTTGCGCTGCCTGTCTTCTGACATAATTTGGTGTCAGGCTGGCTGCGCCTGTGCGGCCACGCTGCCCGAGATCCCACCTCGCAGTGTCTTCTGATTGAGTCACACTGCGGGCCTGGGATCCATGGGCATGCGCAGTGCATATCTTCCCCTCGGGCTCTCGCTCATTTCCCTCCGCCTTTTTTAGACTGTGCACCGTCAGCTGATCCCTAATAGCATGCCACGACCGTGACACCGCACAGTCTGAAGAAGAGGGAAGGAGGGGAGTGAGAGTCGAGTATATGCACTGTGCATGCCCATGGATCCAAGGCCCGCAGTGGGATTACGTTAGACGAGACTGCGAGGTGGGATCTGGAGCAGCGTGGACGCACAGGCACTGACAGCCTGACACCAAATTATGTCAGGAGACAGGCAGCGCTAATTGGGCATGGCCAAGGGCTAACAGAACAGCGCAGGCTCCGTGACAGCTTAAAACAACGCTGAGGAGGCAGCGCACGGCACCAAGGGGATAGGAATGACAGCTGTGCTGTGTCCCATTACGAAGGAAATTCGCACCTCCGGGACGGTTGAACGGTATAAGGGGACACATTTTTAGTGTTTACTTCAGTGTTTGCAAGGAGCATAATTAAAAGAGCAACCTTTTCCTTTTGCATCCTTAGTGCTGCACAAGATGGCTCTTTCAGCTACAAACGTCTTGGGGGGGGGGTTAAAGGTTCCCTTTCAACTTGCTCCAATCAGGCTTCGGCCTACACTCTGTTCCTCTGCTCCTCCTGCTGACCCTGGGCTCTAACACCGCCAGTTGGTGCCTGGAAGTGCTGTGTGCACAGTTAATAGTCGCTCCTCTGTTATTGGGGTTCAGTAACGTCAGCTGATCCCCAGCTGTGTGTGCGGCAATACCTCCAATCTGCTCCTCCTGCTGTCCCTGGGCTCTAACACCGCCAGTTGGTGCCTGGAAGTGCTGTCTGCACAGTCAACAGTCGCTCCTCTGTTATTGGGGTTCAGTAACGTCAGCTGATCCCCAGCTGTGTATCCGGAAACGTGTCATGCGACCGCCACGCTGGCACAACTAAAATGTAAGGGGACCTGTCCCCCCCCCCCAGGCGTTTGTTACTGAAAGAGCCACCATGTGCAGCACTAATACTGCACAAGGGAAGGGTCGCTCTGGAAATTATGCTCCTTGCAAACGCTGAACTACACACTGATGTAATGTGTCCCCTCACACTGTCCAACCGTCCCAGAGGTGGGACTTACCTTTGTAATGTGACGCAGCACAGCCGTCATTGCTACCCCCTTGCCACCGTGCGCTGGCTCCTTAGCGTTGTTTGATTCCGTCATGGACCCTGCGCTGTTATGTTATCCCTTGGCCATGCACAGTTTGCGCTGCCCGTCCTCTGACATCATTTGTTGTCGTCCTGGCTGCGCCTGTGCGTCCACGCTGCCCGAAATCCCACCTTGCAGTGTCGTCTAATGTGATCCCACAGTGGGCCTGGTATCCATGGCCATGCGCAGTGCATATACTAGCCTCTCACTCCCTTTCTTCACGCTTCTTCAGACTCGGCGGCGTCAGCTGATCCCTAATAGCATGCCACGGCCGTGACGCCGCACAATCTGAAGAAGCAGGAAGGAGGTGAGTGAGAGGCGATGATATGCACTGCGCATGCCCATGGATCCCTGGCCCGCAGTGGGACTACATTAGATGACACTGCAAGGTTGGATCTCGGGCAGCTTGGACGCACAGGCACTGCCAGCCTCACACCTACATGATGTCAGAAGACGGGCACCGCTAACTGTGCATGGCCAAGGGATAACATTACAGCGCGGGCTCCGTGACAGAACCAAACAACGTTGAGGAGGTGGCGCACGGCACCAAGGGGGTTGGAATGACGGCTGTGCTGTGTCACATTACAAAGGAAAGTCCCACTTCCGGGACGGTTTGACGGTGTGAGGGGACACATTATATGAATGTGTACTTCAGCGTTTGCAAGGAGAATAATTTTCGGAGCCACCATTTTCCATGTGCAGTATTACTGCTGTACAAGATGGCTCTTTCAGCAACAAATGCCTGGGGGGGGGGGGTTAAAGGTTCCCTTTCAACTTGCTCCACTGCAGGCTTCGGCCTACACTCTGCTCCTCTTTGATTCCCTGGGTTTCAACACTGTCAGTTGCCACCTGGAAGTGTTGTCTACACAGAAAAAACACTAGGTGATGTGTCAGTGGGGTTCAGAACCGCCAGCTGTTCCCCTGCTGTGTAGTCGGAAACGTGTCCAGCACAAGCCACGCTGGCACAACAGAACAAAAGCTGCCACCAGTGCAGGCTTCGGCCTACACTCTGCTCCTCTCCTCCTCCTGCTGACCCTGGGCTCAAACACCGCTAGTTTTTGCCCGGAAGTGCTAGCTGCACAGAGAAAAACACCAGCCAATGTGTTAGTGGGGTTCAGCAACGCCAGCTGTTCCCCTGCTGTGTAGCCGGCAACGTGACCTGCAAACGCCACGCAGGCACATGAACTGAAATTAAAGGGAACCTGGCCCCACCCCCCCAGGTGTTTCGATGTATAACAGCCACCTAGTACAGCAGTACTGCTGCATTTGTACAAGGTGGCTGATTTTTTATCCTTGCCCACGTAGAATTAAACACGTAAAATATGTGTCTCATTACAGACCATTACAATGTCCCTGAGGTGTGACTTTCCTTTTTAATGACACGCACCACCCCCCTTGGTAGCGCTGCCCGTCTTCTGACATCATTGGTTGGCTGCCTGTGCCTGTGCGTCCGCCCTACCCGACACAACCCCCCTCGTTTCATATATTTTGGCTGCGAGGGTGTGATTGATGGGCATGTGCAGTGCATATGTTCGCCTGTCTTAACTCATCTCCTTACGCCTTCTTCAGACTGTGCGGCCTCCTGGCCGTGGTAGGCGATAAGGGATCAGCTGAGGCCGCCCAGTCTGAAGCAGGTGTAAGGACATGTGTGAGCGGCAAACATATTTACTGCACAAGGCCACGAATCCCAGCCACGCAATGTGATTTTTTGAAAACACACTGCGGGCGAGGGATTCATATCCATTGCTAACCGCAACGGCCAACATGAAATGAGGTGAGAAGACAGGCAGCGCTCACAGCGCATGGCCAAGGGATCACAATAGCGCAGACTCCTGTACAGCTAATAACAACGCTCAGGAATCTGCGCCCAGCACCTAGGTGTAAATTTTGACACCTGTGCTGCGTCTCCTTAAAAAGACAAGTCACGCCTCCACTACTGTTAGACAGTATAATGGGCTAAATAGTGTTTTTGTTTTATTCAGCGTGTGCAAGGAGCAAACTAAATAGAGCAACCTTTTACTTGTGCAGCATTAATGCTGCACAAGGTGTGGCTCTTGTACCTTGCAACACCTGAGGGGGGGTTAAAGGTTACCTTTGAAATTGGTTCAACTAGGCTTCGGCCTACACTCTGCTCCTCTCCTCCTCCTGCTGACCCTGGGCTCTAACACCGCTAGTTTTTGCCCGGAAATGCGAGCTTCACAGAGAAAAACACCAGCCAATGTGTTAGTGGGGTTCAGCACCGCCAGCTGTTCCCCTGCTGTGTAGCCGGCAACGTGACCTGCAAACGCCATGCAGGCACTTGAACTGAAATTGAAGTGAGCCTGCCCCCCACCCCCAGGTGTTTCTATGTATAACAGCCACCTTGAACAGCAGTACTGCTGTATTTGTACAAGGTGGCTGACTTTTTCTCCTTGCCCACGTGGAACTCAACACGTACAAAATGTGTCTCATTAGAGACCATTACAATGTCCCTGAGGTGTGACTTTCCTTTTTAATGACACGCAGCACCCCCATTGTTAGCGCTGCCCGTCTTCAGACATCATTGGTTGGCTGGCTGTGCCTGTGCGTCCGCCCTGCCCGACACAACGCCCCTCGTTGTCTCATATATTTTGACTGCGAGGGTGTGATTGATGGGCACGAGCAGTGCATATGTTCGCCTGTCTTCACTCCCCTCCTTCCGCCTTCTTCAGACTGTGCGGCCTCATGGCCGTGGCAGGCAATAAGGGATCAGCTGAGGCCGCCCAGTCTGAAGCAGGTGTAAGGACATGTGTGAGCGGCGAACATATTTACTGCACAAGGCCACGAATCCCAGCACCGCAGTGTGACTTTATGGAAAGGCACTGTGGGTCTGGGATTTATGGCCATCGTTAACCGCACAGGCCAACATGAAATGAGGTCATAAGACGGCCTGCACTAACAGGGTATTGCCAAGGGATAACACAAGAGCGCACTCTCCTGTACTGCAAATAACAACGGTAAGGAGTCTGCGCCCAGCACCTAGGTGTAAATTTTGACACCTGTGCTGTGTCTTCTTCAAAAGAAAAGTCACGCCTCCACTACTGTTTGACAGTATAATGGGCTAAATAGTGTACGTGTTTTATTCAGCGTGTGCAAGGAGCAAAATGAAGAGAGCAACCTTTTACTTGTGCAGCATTAATGCTGCACAAGGTGTGGCTCTTGTACCTTGCAACACCTGAGGGGGGGTTAAAGGTTACCTTTGAAATTGGTTCAACTAGGCTTCGGCCTACACTCTGCTCCTCTCCTCCTCCTGCTGACCCTGGGCTATAACACCGCCAGTTGTAGCCTGGAAGTGCTAGGTGCACAGAGAAAAACACCCGCCAATGTGTTAGTGGGGTTCAGCACCGCCAGCTGTTCCCCTGCTGTGTAGCCGGCATCGTGTCCAGCACAAGCCACGCTGGCACAACTGACCAAAAGCTGCCACCAGTGCAGGCTTCGGCCTACACTCTGCTCCTCTCCTCCTCCTGCTGCCCCTGGGCTCAAACACCGCTAGTTTTTGCCCGGAAATGCGAGCTGCACAGAGAAAAAAAACAGCCAATGTGTTAGTGGGGTTCAGCACCGCCAGCTGTTCCTCTGCTGTGTAGCCGGCATCGTGTCCAGCACAAGCCACGCTGGCACAACCGACCAAAAGCTGCCACCAGTGCAGGCTTCGGCCTACACTTTGCTCCTCTCCTTCTCCTGCTGACCCTGGGCTCTAACAACGCCAGTTTTTGCCCGGACATGCGAGCTGCACAGAGAAAAACACCAGTCAATGTGTCAGTGGGGTTCAGCAACGGCAGCTGTTCCCCTGCTGTGTAGCTGGCAACGTGTCCTGCAAACACCACGCAGGCACATGAACTGAAATTGAAGGAAGCCTGCCCCCCACCCCCAGGTGTTTCTATGTATAACAGCCACCTTGTACAGCAGTACTGCTGCATTTGTACAAGGTGGCTGACTTTTTCTCCTTGCCCACGTTTAATTAAACACATACTAAATGTGTCTCATTGAGACCATTCCACTGTCCCTGAGGTGTGACTTTCCTTTCTAATGATACGCAGCACCACCCTTGGTAGCGCTGCCCGTCTTCTGACATCATTGGTTAGCTGGCTGCGCCTGTGCGTCTGCCCTTCTCGAAACAACGCCCCTCGGTGTCTTATTTTTTTGGACAGCGAGGGTGTGATTGATGGGCATGTGCAGTGCATATGTTTGCCTGTGTTCACTCATCTCCTTCCGCCTTCTTCAGACTGGGTGGCCTCATGGCCGCGGCATGCGATAAGGGATCAGATGAGGCCGCCCAGTCTGAAGCAGGTGTAAGGACATGTGTGAGCGGCAAACATATTTACTGCACAAGGTCACGAATCCCAGCCACGCAGTGTGATTTTTTTAAAACACACTGTGGGTCTGGGATTCATGTCCTTTGCTAACCGCAACGGCCGACATGAAATGAGGTCAGAAGACAGGAAGCGCTCACAGCGCATGGCCAAGGGATAACAAGAGCGCAGACTCCTGTACAGCAAATAACAACGCTCAGGAAGCTGCGCCCATGCACCAAGGTGTTATTTTCGACACCTGTGCTGCTTTTCTTTGAAAAGAAAAGTCACGCCTCCACTACTGTTTTACAGTAGAATGGGCTAAATAGTGTACGTGTTTTATTCAGCGTGTGCAAGGAGAAAAATTAAGAGAGCAACCTTTTACTTGTGCAGCATTAATGCTGCACAAGGTGTGGCTCTTGTACCTTGCAACACCTGAGGGGGGGTTAAAGGTTACCTTTGAAATTGGTTCAACTAGGCTTCGGCCTACACTCTGCTCCTCTCCTCCTCCTGCTGACCCTGGGCTATAACACCGCCAGTTGTAGCCTGGAAGTGCTAGGTGCACAGAGAAAAACACCCGCCAATGTGTTAGTGGGGTTCAGCACCGCCAGCTGTTCCCCTGCTGTGTAGCCGGCATCGTGTCCAGCACAAGCCACGCTGGCACAACTGACCAAAAGCTGCCACCAGTGCAGGCTTCGGCCAACACTCTGCTCCTCTCCTCCTCCTGCTGCCCCTGGGCTCAAACACCGCTAGTTTTTGCCCGGAAATGCGAGCTGCACAGAGAAAAAAAACAGCCAATGTGTTTGTGGGGTTCAGCACCGCCAGCTGTTCCCCTGCTGTGTAGCCTGCATCGTGTCCAGCACAAGCCACGCTGGCACAACTGACCAAAAGCTGCCACCAGTGCAGGCTTCGGCCTACACTCTGCTCCTCTCCTCCTCCTGCTGACCCTGGGCTCTAACACCGCTAGTTTTTGCCCGGAATTGCTAGCTGCACAGAGAAAAACACCAGCCAATGTGTTAGTGGGGTTCAGCACCGCCAGCTGTTCCCCTGCTGTGTAGCCGGCAACGTGACCTGCAAACGCCACGCAGGCACATGAACTGAAATTGAAGTGAGCCTGCCCCCCACCCCCAGGTGTTTCTATGTATAACAGCCACCTTGTACAGCAGTACTGCTGAATTTGTACAAGGTGGCTGACTTTTTCTCCTTGCCCACGTGGAACTCAACACGTACAAAATGTGTCTCATTAGAGACCATTACAATGTCCCTGAGGTGTGACTTTCCTTTTTAATGACACGCAGCACCCCCATTGTTAGCGCTGCCCGTCTTCAGACATCTTTGGTTGGCTGGCTGTGCCTGTGCGTCCGCCCTGCCCGACACAACGCCCCTCGTTGTCTCATATATTTTGACTGCGAGGGTGTGATTAATGGGCACGAGCAGTGCATATGTTCGCCTGTCTTCACTCCCCTCCTTCCGCCTTCTTCAGACTGTGCGGCCTCATGGCCGTGGCAGGCAATAAGGGATCAGCTGAGGTCGCCCAGTCTGAAGCAGGTGTAAGGACATGTGTGAGCGGCGAACATATTTACTGCACAAGGCCACGAATCCCAGCACCGCAGTGTGACTTAATGGAAAGGCACTGTGGGTCTGGGATTTATGGCCATCGTTAACCGCACAGGCCAACATGAAATGAGGTCATAAGACGGCCTGCACTAACAGGGTATTGCCAAGGGATAACACAAGAGCGCACTCTCCTGTACTGCAAATAACAACAGTAAGGAGTCTGCGCCCAGCACCTAGGTGTAAATTTTGACACCTGTGCTGTGTCTTCTTCAAAAGAAAAGTCACGCCTCCACTACTGTTTGACAGTATAATGGGCTAAATAGTGTACGTGTTTTATTCAGCGTGTGCAAGGAGCAAAATGAAGAGAGCAACCTTTTACTTGTGCAGCATTAATGCTGCACAAGGTGTGGCTCTTGTACCTTGCAACACCTGAGGGGGGGTTAAAGGTTACCTTTGAAATTGGTTCAACTAGGCTTCGGCCTACACTCTGCTTCTCTCCTCCTCCTGCTGACCCTGGGCTATAACACCGCCAGTTGTAGCCTGGAAGTGCTAGGTGCACAGAGAAAAACACCCGCCAATGTGTTAGTGGGGTTCAGCACCGCCAGCTGTTCCCCTGCTGTGTAGCCGGCATCGTGTCCAGCACAAGCCACGCTGGCACAACTGACCAAAAGCTGCCACCAGTGCAGGCTTCGGCCTACACTCTGCTCCTCTCCTCCTCCTGCTGACCCTGGGCTCTAACACCGCTAGTTTTTGCCCGGAAGTGCTAGCTGCACAGAGAAAAACACCAGCCAATGTGTTAGTGGGGTTCAGCACTGCCAGCTGTTCCCCCTCTGTGTAGCCGGCAAAGTGTCCTGCAAACGCAACGCAGACACAAAGCTGACTCCAGTGCAGGCTTCGGCCTACACTCTGCTCCCCCTGCTTACCCTTTGCTCCAACACCGCTAGTTGGGGCTGTAGGAAGACAATCTTTGATAGGCAACGCATCCGGGTTCCAGCACCGCCAGCTGGTTCTCGGCAGTGTTTTTGTCACAGGTACTCCCTCGTGCCAAACCTGGTTTCAGCACCGTCAGCTGTTTCCGGGTCGTGTCAAGCTCACTGAGACGCCTATGCTTGCCCCGTCGTGTTGCGGTCGGGTTAGCCAACTCCAGGGTGCCTCCAGTTTAGGAGCTTCCTATGTGGGCTGCGTGAACTGGTAGTCAAGGCTGGTTCTGTAGTGCCAGTAGGCCCAGCTCCCCCTGTAGGACTGTTGGGGTTCGGTAACTGCGGCTGCCTCGCGGCCTAGCTTTTCTCTCCTGTCCTGTGGGCCTTGGGGTCCACCACCTGGTTCCAGCACCGTCAGCTGGTTCCGGGCCGAGCCTTTGGCTTGGGTGCCTCCTCCTGGGTATCCAAGTTCCGCCAACGTCAGGCGGTCCTTGGTAGTGCTTTTAAGCGCGGGCACCAACAGCTTAGTAACCGGGTTCCAGCACCGTCAGCTGGTCCTCGGTCGTGCCATTGGCTCTTGCACACTGGGGCAACGCATCTGGGTTCCAGCACCGCCAGCTGGTTCTCGGCAGTGGTTTTGTCACAGGTACTCCCTCGTGCCAAACCTGGTTTCAGCACCGTCAGCTGTTTCCGGGTTGTGTCAAGCTCACTGAGACGCCTATGCTTGCCCCGTCGTGGTGCGGTCGGGTTAGCCAACTCCAGGGTGCCTCCAGTTTAGGAGCTTCCTATGTGGGCTGCGTGAACTGGTAGTCAAGGCTGGTTCTGTAGTGCCAGTAGGCCCAGCTCCCCCTGTAGGACTGTTGGGGTTCGGTAACTGCGGCTGCCTCGCGGCCTAGCTGTTCTCTCCTCTCCTGTGGGCCTTGGGGTCCACCACCTGGTTCCAGCACCGTCAGCTGGTTCCGGGCAGAGCCTTTGGCTTAGGTGCCTCCTCCTGGGTATCCGAGTTCCGCCAACGTCAGGCGGTCCTTGGTAGTGCTTTTAAGCGCGGGCACCTACAGCTTAGTAACCGGGTTCCAGCACCGTCAGCTGGTCCTCGGTCGTGCCATTGGCTCTTGCACACTGGGGCAACGCATCTGGGTTCCAGCACCGCCAGCTGGTTCTCGGCAGTGGTTTTGTCACAGGTACTCCCTCGTGCCAAACCTGGTTTCAGCACCGTCAGCTGTTTCCGGGTCGTGTCAAGCTCACTGAGACGCCTATGCTTGCCACGTCATGGTGCGGTCGGGTTAGCCAACTCCAGGGTGCCTCCAGTTTAGGAGCTTCCTATGTGGGCTGCGTGAACTGGTAGTCAAGGCTGCTCTGTAGTGCCAGTAGGCCCAGCTCCCCCTGTAGGACTGTTGGGGTTCGGTAACTGCGGCTGCCTCGCGGCCTAGCTGTTCTCTCCTCTCCTGTGGGCCTTGGGGTCCACCACCTGGTTCCAGCACCGTCAGCTGGTTCCGGGCCGAGCCTTTGGCTTAGGTGCCTCCTCCTGGGTATCCGAGTTCCGCCAACGTCAGGCGGTCCTTGGTAGTGCTTTTAAGCGCGGGCACCAACAGCTTAGTAACCGGGTTCCAGCACCGTCAGCTGGTCCTCGGTCGTGCCATTGGCTCTTGCACACTGGGGCAACGCATCTGGGTTCCAGCACCGCCAGCTGGTTCTCGGCAGTGTTTTTGTCACAGGTACTCCCTCGTGCCAAACCTGGTTTCAGCACCGTCAGCTGTTTCCGGGTTGTGTCAAGCTCACTGAGACGCCTATGCTTGCCCCGTCGTGGTGCGGTCGGGTTAGCCAACTCCAGGGTGCCTCCAGTTTAGGAGCTTCCTATGTGGGCTGCGTGAACTGGTAGTCAAGGCTGGTTCTGTAGTGCCAGTAGGCCCAGCTCCCCCTGTAGGACTGTTGGGGTTCGGTAACTGCGGCTGCCTCGCGGCCTAGCTGTTCTCTCCTCTCCTGTGGGCCTTGGGGTCCACCACCTGGTTCCAGCACCGTCAGCTGGTTCCGGGCCGAGCCTTTGGCTTAGGTGCCTCCTCCTGGGTATCCGAGTTCCGCCAACGTCAGGCGGTCCTTGGTAGTGCTTTTAAGCACGGGCACCTACAGCTTAGTAACCGGGTTCCAGCACCGTCAGCTGGTCCTCGGTCGTGCCATTGGCTCTTGCACACTGGGGCAACGCATCTGTGTTCCAGCACTGCCAGCTGGTTCTCGGCAGTGTTTTTGTCACAGGTACTCCCTCGTGCCAAACCTGGTTTCAGCACCGTCAGCTGTTTCCGGGTAGTGTCAAGCTCACTGAGACGCCTATGCTTGCCACGTCGTGGTGCGGTCGGGTTAGCCAACTCCAGGGTGCCTCCAGTTTAGGAGCTTCCTATGTGGGCTGCGTGAACTGGTAGTCAAGGCTGGTTCTGTAGTGCCAGTAGGCCCAGCTCCCCCTGTAGAACTGTTGGGGTTCGGTAACTGCGGCAGCCTCGCGGCCTAGCTGTTCTCTCCTCTCCTGTGGGCCTTGGGGTCCACCACCTGGTTCCAGCACCGTCAGCTGGTTCCGGTGTTGTGAATTCTGTGGCAGAGTTCACTCCTGTGGTCACAAGTGGTACTTCGGCTGATTCTCTCTGGGATCTTCCGTTTGTGGAGGAAAATGGTACTGCAGCTTCTGAGTTTTCTCCCTCAGGTGATCTGGTGAGCTCGTTAGCTTCTTCTCTACTTAACTCCACCTGATGCTTTGATCCATGCTTCCTGTCAATGTTCCAGTGTTGGACTGGTTTTTTCCCTGGATCATTCCTGTGGCCTGCTGCTCTGCAAAGCTAAGTTTTGCTTTTGTTATTTTGTTGCTATTTTTCAGTCCAGCTTGCTTTATTGGTTTTTTCTCGCCTGCTGGAAGCTCTGAGACGCAGAGGGACGACCTCCGTACCGTTAGTCGGTGCGGAGGGTCTTTTTGTCCCCTCTGCGTGGTTATTTATATGTTTTTGTGCTGACCGAAAAGTTATCTTCCCTATCCTCGTTCTATTCAGCTAGTCGGGCCTCACTTTGCTAAATCTGTTTCATCTCTATGTTTGTGTTTTCATTTTACTCACTGTCATTATATGTGGGGGGCTGCCTTTTCCTTTGGGGAATTTCTCTGAGGCAAGGTAGGCTTATTTTTCTATTTTCAGGAATAGCTAGTTTCTCAGGCTGTGACGAGGCGCCTAGGTTCTGGTCAGGAATGCTCCACGGCTACCTTTAGTGTGGTTTGATAGGATCAGGGATTGCGGTCTGCAGAGTTCCCACGTCTCAGAGCTCGTTCTTTAATTTTGGGTGTTTGTCAGATCACTGTATGTGTTCTGACCGCTATGTCCATTGTGTTACTGAATTGGTTAACATAACAGTACAGGAAGCCATAAGTGCTAATGATTCTCAATAGAGGGAAAAAAGAAGTTCTGAGACCATTTTTTTTTCTTTGCACTGTGTTTTGTCTTTTTTTTCCCCTAGACATTTGGGTGGTTCAGGACACAGGTGTGGACATGGAGATTCAGGGTCTGTACTCACTCAATGGAATGAAGCTGCGCCCGCAGCGATTTTCAGAAAGGGTCTCTCTGAAGCCCTTAAAGATGTCATGGTGGGATTTCCTATGCCTGATGGTCTGAATGAATCTATGTCTTTGGCCATTCAGATCGGTCGACGCTTGCGTGAGCGTAAATCTGTGCACCATTTGGCGGTATTACCTGAGCTTAAACCTGAGCCTATGCAGTGCGATAGGACTTTGTCCAGAGTTGAACGGCATGAACACAGACGTCTGAATGGTCTGTGCTTCTACTGTGGTGATTCCACTCATGCCATCTCTGATTGTCCTAAGCGCTCTAAGCAGTTCGCTAGGTCTGAAAAAAAAAAAAAAAATCAAATCAGTGGGAGATTAATATTTACATTTGTGCTTCAGTGACAGTCCTGCGTGTGTGGCATCTCTCTCATTTGTTGCCACCAACAACAGAGTGTGTAACATTGTGCCTGATTTTCGTTGTGGTCTCACTCACCTGTAAAGGGGTAGCTAAATCATACTGAAGTTATAGCTCACTGTGTAAGTTGTGTGACAGCAACAAATACCGTTAGTTTGTTTACGTTTTTAAAACAATGAGGAAGTATGGTGGAAGAGGTCGTGGCCGGGGGCGTTCATTGTCAGCTGGTAATGAGGGTAGTGGTAGTGGTGGAGCATCAGCTGGTCGTGGGAAAAAAAATATTGCACCTAAGTCTGGAGCTGTGGAGCCAGGTTCGTCGTCTGGCTACACAAGGCCTCGAACGCTCCCTTTTCTGGGAGTAGGAAAACCGCTTTTAAAGCCGGAGCAGCAAGAGCAAGTTTTGGCTTATCTTGCTGACTCAGCCTCTAGCTCTTTTGCCTCCTCTCGTGAAACTGGTAAATGTCAAAGCAGCGCGTCGTTAGTGGATGTTCACGGTCAGGGACAAGTCGCTTCCTTGTCCTCTTCAGCAAAAACAACAACAGAGAAGAATGCAGCAGGCGACACAACGGGTTACTCCATGGAGCTCTTTACACATACCGTCCCTGGCTTAGAAAGTGAAGCAGTTAACAGTCCATGCCCATTACAAGTTGAATCTGACATGGAGTGCACTGATGCACAGCCACAGCCAGACTACTATGCTGGTCCTTTGACTCAGACCACAACATTGCCCTCGCAGGGTGCTGATCAAGAATCAGACCCTGATGAGACTATGTTGCCCCATCACGAACGCTATACCACCGACCGACACGGTGACACAGACGAAGTTGCACACGAGCTACAAGAAGAGGTAATAGATGACCCAGCTCTTGACCCCGATTGGCAGCCATTGGGGGAACAGGGTGCAGGCGGCAGCAGTTCTGAAGCGGAGGAGGAGGGGCCGCAGCAGGCATCAACATCGCAACAGGTTCCATCTGCCGGGCCCGTATCTTGCCCAAACCGCGTGGCAAAGCTAAAACCTGTTGGAGGACAGCGTGGCCATCCGGTTAAAGCTCAGTCTGCAATGCCTGAAAAGGTATCCGATGCTAGAAAGAGTGCAGTCTGGCATTTTTTTAAACAACATCCAATTGATCAGCGCAAAGTCATCTGTCAAAAATGTTCAACTACCTTAAGCAGAGGACAGAATCTGAAAAGTCTCAATACAAGTTGCATGCATAGACATTTAACCACCATGCATTTGCAAGCCTGGACTAACTACCAAACGTCCCTTAAGGTTGTAGCACCCTCGGCCAATGAAGCTAGTCAGCAACGCAACATCCCTTCCGGCAGTGTAGGGCCACCATTTTCCGCACCACCTGCAGTATCTCTGCAGGTTTCTTTGCCAGGCCAAAGCCGTCAGGGTCAGGGAATCACCAGTTTCGTAGTAGGAAACACTGCATCTAGGGCACCGGTGGCAACAATACCATCTCCCACCGTCTCTCAGTCTGCCATGTCCACCGGCACCCCCGCTAGTTCCACGATCTCCAGCTCTCCAGTCCAGCTCACCCTACATGAGACTATGGTTAGAAAAAGGAAGTACTTAGCCTCGCATCCGCGTACACAGGGTTTGAACGCACACATAGCTAGACTAATCTCGTTAGAGATGATGCCCTATCGGTTAGTTGAAAGCGAAGCTTTCAAAGCCCTGATGGACTACGCTGTACCACGCTACGAGCTACCCAGTCGACACTTTTTTTCCAGAAAAGCCATCCCAGCCCTCCACTAGCATGTTAAAGAGCGCATCGTCCATGCACTCAGGCAATCTGTGAGCACAAAGGTGCACCTGACAACAGATGCATGGACCAGTAGGCATGGCCAGGGACATTACGTGTCCATCACGGCACACTGGGTAAATGTGGTGGATGCAGGGTCCACAGGGGACAGCAAGTTTGGGACAGTTCTGCCTAGCCCACGGTCTAGGAAACAATTGGCTGTAGCCGTTCGCACCCCCTCCTCCTCCTCTTCGTCCTCCTGCAGAAGCGAGAGCTCGTCCACAGACCGCAGTCGCACAACCACTCCATCCGCAGCTGCCACTGTTGCACACCAGGTCTCCCATTATGGGGCAGCTACTGGCAAACGTCAGCAGGCTGTATTGGCTATGAAGTGTTTGGGCGACAACAGACACACCGCGGAAGTTCTGTCTGAGTTCTTGCAGAAAGAAACGCAGTCGTGGCTGGGCACTGTAGATCTTGAGGCAGGCAAGGTAGTGAGTGATAACTACTGAAACACATTCCTTGCCTGGCTCACACCTTAAACCTGGTGGTGCAGTGCTTCCTGAAAAGTTATCCGGGGTTATCCGACCTGCTCCTCAAAGTGCGTGGACTTTGCGCACATATCCGCCGTTCGCCTGTACACTCCAGCCGTATGCAGACCTATCAGCGTTCTTTGAACCTTCCCCAGCATCGCCTAATCATAGACGTTGTTACAAGGTGGAACTCAACACTGCACATGCTTCAGAGACTGTGTGAACAGAGGCGGGCTGTTATGTTTTTGTGGGAGGATACACATACACGGGCAGGCAGTAGGATGGCAGACATGGAGTTGTCAGGTGTGCAGTGGTGGAAGATTCAAGACATGTGTCAAGTCCTTCAGTGTTTTGAGGAATGCACACGGCTGGTTAGTGCAGACAACGCCATAATAAGCATGAGCATCCCCCTAATGCGTCTGCTGATGCAAAGTTTGACGCACATAAAGGATCAGGCGTCTGCAGCTGAGGAAGAGGAAAGCCTTGATGACAGTCAGCCATTGTCTGGCCAGGGCAGTGTACAGGACAAGGTAGCGGGCGAAGAGGAGGAGGAGGACGAGGAGGATGATGGGGATGATTATATTTTTAATGAGGAAGCTTTTCCGGGGCCACTGGAAATTGGTGGCGCGGCAAGGCCGGGTTCTGGTTTTTTGAGGGACACAAGTGACGTGGATTTGCCTGAAACTGCCCCTCAACCAAGCACAACCGCAGATTTGAGAACTGGAACTTTGGCCCACATGGCGGATTATGCCTTACGTATCCTCAAAAGGGACACACGCATAACTAAAATGATGAATGATGACGATTACTGGTTGGCCTGCCTCCTTGATCCTCGCTATAAAGGCAAATTGCAAAATATAATGCCACATGAGAACTTGGAACTAATATTAGCAACCAAACAATCAACTCTTGTTGACCGTTTGCTTCTGGCATTCCCTGCACACAGTGCCCGTGATCGTTCTCACACGAGCTGCAGGGGCCAGCAGACCAGAGGAGTTAGAGGGGCAGAAATCAGAAGTGGCGTTGGCCAGAGGGGTTTTCTGACCAGGTTGTGGAGTGATTTTGCTATGACCGCAGACAGGACAGGTACTGCAGCATCAATTCAAAGTGACAGGAGACAACATTTGTCCAGTATGGTTACAAACTATTTTTCATCCCTTATCGATGTTCTCCCTCAACCGTCATTCCCATTTGATTACTGGGCATCAAAATTAGACACCTGGCCAGAATTGGCAGAATATGCATTGCAGGAGCTTGCTTGCCCGGCAGCTAGTTTCCTATCAGAAAGAGTATTCAGTGCTGCAGGTTCAATACTAACAGAAAAAAGGACTCGTCTGGCTACCCAAAATGTAGATGATCTAACCTTCATTAAAATGAACCACAACTGGATTTCAAAATCTTTTGCCCCACCTTGCCCGGCTGACACCTAGCTTTCCTATGAAAAGGTCTTGCCTGTGGACTATTCTGAATGCCTTTTCCAATCTCATAATTTTCTGCACCTGATTGTCCAGCATACGACATGTTTACACCTCACTAAATGGCCAAACTCCCCACACGGGGCCGTGGTATCGACACTTGGCGACAGCACCCGTGAGAGTGCAGTTTGTCTGAAGAGGTGGGTGTGCCCGCTTTTGGTCGACGGCACTGCCACTGGGTCCCTCCTAGTACAATAAAGTGTCTCTGGCGGTGGTGGTGCGCACCCAACGTCAGACACACCGTTGTAATATGAGGGGCCCTGGGCCTGTACCGCCGGCCACAAGACAGTTTCCCCCCACCCCAGCTCAAACAGTGCTCTACCACTTGCAAAATTATCTCACAGCTCCACCAATGTTTAGTCTATGCGCTGACATCCTTCAATGCCTGCCACTGACAATACCATTGTATTGACATTTTTGTTATGTTAGGCCTTCGATGCCTGTCTGTGGTCACTCCTTCCACTAGGCCTCCACTGACCACACCACTGCTGCCCGTGTACCCCTGGAACCAATTTAAAATTGCCTACAGCCATGTGTTATTATTTTAGGCCTTCGATGCCTGTCTGCGGTCACTCCTTCCACTAGGCCTCCACTGACCACACCACTGCTGCCCGTGTACCCCTGTAACCAATTTAAAATTGCCTACAGCCATGTGTTATTATTTTAGGCCTTCGATGCCTGTCTGCGGTGACTCCTTCCACTAGGCCTCCACTGACCACACCACTGCTGCCCGTGTACCCCTGGAACCAATTTAAAATTGCCTACAGCCATGTGTTATTATTTTAGGCCTTCGATGCCTGTCTGCGGTCACTCCTTCCACTAGGCCTCCACTGACCACACCACTGCTGCCCGTGTACCCCTGGAACCAATTTAAAATTGCCTACAGCCATGTGTTATTATTTTAGGCCTTCGATGCCTGTCTGCGGTGACTCCTTCCACTAGGCCTCCACTGACCACACCACTGCTGCCCGTGTACCCCTGGAACCAATTTAAAATTGCCTACAGCCATGTGTTATTATTTTAGGCCTTCGATGCCTGTCTGCGGTCACTCCTTCCACTAGGCCTCCACTGACCACACCACTGCTGCCCGTGTACCCCTGTAACCAATTTAAAATTGCCTACAGCCATGTGTTATTATTTTAGGCCTTCGATGCCTGTCTGCGGTGACTCCTTCCACTAGGCCTCCACTGACCACACCACTGCTGCCCGTGTACCCCTGGAACCAATTAAAAATTGCCTACAGCCATGTGTTATTATTTTAGGCCTTCGATGCCTGTCTGCGGTCACTCCTTCCACTAGGCATCCACTGACCACACCACTGCTGCCCGTGTACCCCTGTAACCAATTTAAAATTGCCTACAGCCATGTGTTATTATTTTAGGCCTTCGATGCCTGTCTGTGGTCACTCCTTCCACTAGGCCTCCACTGACCACACCACTGCTGCCCGTGTACCCCTGTAACCAATTGAAAATTGCCTACAGCCATGTGTTATTATTTTAGGCCTTCGATGCCTGTCTGCGGTGACTCCTTCCACTAGGCCTCCACTGACCACACCACTGCTGCCCGTGTACCCCTGGAACCAATTTAAAATTGCCTACAGCCATGTGTTATTATTTTAGGCCTTCGATGCCTGTCTGCGGTCACTCCTTCCACTAGGCCTCCACTGACCACACCACTGCTGCCCGTGTACCCCTGTAACCAATTTAAAATTGCCTACAGCCATGTGTTATTATTTTAGGCCTTCGATGCCTGTCTGCGGTGACTCCTTCCACTAGGCCTCCACTGACCACACCACTGCTGCCCGTGTACCCCTGGAACCAATTTAAAATTGCCTACAGCCATGTGTTATTATTTTAGGCCTTCGATGCCTGTCTGCGGTCACTCCTTCCACTAGGCCTCCACTGACCACACCACTGCTGCCCGTGTACCCCTGTAACCAATTTAAAATTGCCTACAGCCATGTGTTATTATTTTAGGCCTTCGATGCCTGTCTGCGGTGACTCCTTCCACTAGGCCTCCACTGACCACACCACTGCTGCCCGTGTACCCCTGGAACCAATTTAAAATTGCCTACAGCCATGTGTTATTATTTTAGGCCTTCGATGCCTGTCTGCGGTCACTCCTTCCACTAGGCCTCCACTGACCACACCACTGCTGCCCGTGTACCCCTGTAACCAATTTAAAATTGCCTACAGCCATGTGTTATTATTTTAGGCCTTCGATGCCTGTCTGCGGTGACTCCTTCCACTAGGCCTCCACTGACCACACCACTGCTGCCTGTGTACCCCTGGAACCAATTTAAAATTGCCTACAGCCATGTGTTATTATTTTAGGCCTTCGATGCCTGTCTGCGGTCACTCCTTCCACTAGGCCTCCACTGACCACACCACTGCTGCCCGTGTACCCCTGTAACCAATTTAAAATTGCCTACAGCCATGTGTTATTATTTTAGGCCTTCGATGCCTGTCTGCGGTGACTCCTTCCACTAGGCCTCCACTGACCACACCACTGCTGCCCGTGTACCCCTGGAACCAATTTAAAATTGCCTACAGCCATGTGTTATTATTTTAGGCCTTCGATGCCTGTCTGCGGTCACTCCTTCCACTAGGCCTCCACTGACCACACCACTGCTGCCCGTGTACCCCTGTAACCAATTTAAAATTGCCTACAGCCATGTGTTATTATTTTAGGCCTTCGATGCCTGTCTGCGGTGACTCCTTCCACTAGGCCTCCACTGACCACACCACTGCTGCCTGTGTAACCCTGGAACCAATTTAAAATTGCCTACAGCCATGTGTTATTATTTTAGGCCTTCGATGCCTGTCTGCGGTCACTCCTTCCACTAGGCATCCACTGACCACACCACTGCTGCCCGTGTACCCCTGTAACCAATTTAAAATTGCCTACAGCCATGTGTTATTATTTTAGGCCTTCGATGCCTGTCTGTGGTCACTCCTTCCACTAGGCCTCCACTGACCACACCACTGCTGCCCGTGTACCCCTGGAACCAATTTAAAATTGCCTACAGCCATGTGTTATTATTTTAGGCCTTCGATGCCTGTCTGCGGTCACTCCTTCCACTAGGCCTCCACTGACCACACCACTGCTGCCCGTGTACCCCTGGAACCAATTTAAAATTGCCTACAGCCATGTGTTATTATTTTAGGCCTTCGATGCCTGTCTGCGGTGACTCCTTCCACTAGGCCTCCACTGACCACACCACTGCTGCCCGTGTACCCCTGTAACCAATTTAAAATTGCCTACAGCCATGTGTTATTATTTTAGGCCTTCGATGCCTGTCTGCGGTCACTCCTTCCACTAGGCCTCCACTGACCACACCACTGCTGCCCGTGTACCCCTGGAACCAATTTAAAATTGCCTACAGCCATGTGTTATTATTTTAGGCCTTCGATGCCTGTCTGCGGTCACTCCTTCCACTAGGCCTCCACTGACCACACCACTGCTGCCCGTGTACCCCTGGAACCAATTTAAAATTGCCTACAGCCATGTGTTATTATTTTAGGCCTTCGATGCCTGTCTGCGGTCACTCCTTCCACTAGGCCTCCACTGACCACACCACTGCTGCCCGTGTACCCCTGTAACCAATTTAAAATTGCCTACAGCCATGTGTTATTATTTTAGGCCTTCGATGCCTGTCTGTGGTCACTCCTTCCACTAGGCCTCCACTGACCACACCACTGCTGCCCGTGTACCCCTGGAACCAATTTAAAATTGCCTACAGCCATGTGTTATTATTTTAGGCCTTCGATGCCTGTCTGCGGTCACTCCTTCCACTAGGCCTCCACTGACCACACCACTGCTGCCCGTGTACCCCTGAAGCCAATTTAAAATTGCCTACAGCCATGTGTTATTATTTTAGGCCTTCGATGCCTGTCTGCGGTCACTCCTTACAATATGCCTCCACTGACCATACCACTGCTGCCCGTGTACCCCTGGAACCAATTTAAAATTGCCTACAGCCATGTGTTATTATTTTAGGCCTTCGATGCCTGTCTGCGGTCACTCCTTCCACTAGACCTCCACTGACCACACCACTGCTGCCCGTGTACCCCTGAAGCCAATTTAAAATTGCCTACAGCCATGTGTTATTATTTTAGGCCTTCGATGCCTGTCTGCGGTCACTCCTTACAATATGCCTCCACTGACCATACCACTGCTGCCCGTGTACCCCTGAAGCCAATTTAAAATTGCCTACAGCCATGTGTTATTATTTTAGGCCTTCGATGCCTGTCTGCGGTCACTCCTTCCACTAGACCTCCACTGACCACACCACTGCTGCCCGTGTACCCCTGGAACCAACATCAGAAAATATAAAAATAAGTATTTTGCTTATAAAAAAGAAAATACTGGAGAGATATCAAATGCAGACATTTTAACATTAAAAACAAACACATACAACAAAAATCTGGTACAGTACTAAAAATGGCCACCAGCTACAATAACTTTCTCCTGCAAGTAGTTAACTGAAAGGTTTTTTCAATTTTAAACACAGATATGGCATCCACCGAGTGTTGTCCTGTCGCGTCTTCTTTATATTATTGCCAAGAAGATGCAAAACAATGAAAATAATAAAATCATTATTTACCAAAAAAATAGAGTAAGTCAAAACCACATTGCAAATAAACATTCATTACAAATAAAGAAGCAGGGCGCGTCCGAGGGTGAGTATATACCTAATAAGAATATAATCACCCTCGGACGCGCCCTGCTTCTTTCCGACAGCCTTCCTTCCTAAGAATCAGCCCTTCCGTGGTGTAGAGAGAGGGTTTGTTACACTCCAAGGTGTTCCCCAGGTTGCCTTTCCTGAGCTTCGATCTTCCGGCTCTCGTTTAGTAGTTGTTGGAAACTACGCTGCATTGGGCCTACAAATTGGGTATGGGGTGTAGAGAGATGGTGTGTTCCACTCCAAGGTGTTCCCCAGGTTGCCTTTCCATTGCTTCGATCTTCCGGCTCTCGTTTAGTAGTTGTTGGAAACTACGCTGCATTAGGCCTACAAATTGGGTATGGGGTGTAGAGAGATGGTGTGTTCCACTGTAGAGAGATGGTGTGTTCCACTCCAAGGTGTTCCCCAGGTTTCCTCGTCAATGCTTCGATCATCATGCTCTCGTTTAGTAGTTGTTGGAAACTACGCTGCATTAGGCCTACAAATTGGGTATGGGGTGTAGAGAGATTGTGTGTTCCACTCCAAGGTGTTCTCCAGGTTGCCTTTCCTGAACTTCTATCTTCAGGCTCTCATTAAATTGTGGTTAAACGGAACAACTGCATTTGGCGTACTAGTTGGTTTGGGGCCTACTATCGGTGTCTGCCGCTCCTTGCTGTTCTCCTGGTTTCCTGTCCTGAAATTCCGTTTTCAGGCGCTCGTTAAGTAGTTGTTAATGTTAGACTGCATTTGGCCTACTAGTTGGGTTGGGGCCTACTATCGGTGTCTGCCACTCCTTGCTGTTCTCCTCCACTGAACAAAGCTGTGCCGCCTGTTTACTACTGTTGCCAATTTTGAACTGCATTTCGACTACTTACTGATTTGGGCCTACTCTCTGTGTCAGCCTCTCATTCCAGTTGTCCTCCACTGCAATGCCCCTTGATTAGTCCTGTGTTACCAATTTTGAACTGCATTTAGCCCACTTTATTCTTTGGGCCTATATCTGTGTTTCCTCCTCATCCTGCCCATTGCCCAGCCAGTGATAGATGAGTCTGCTGGTACATTGACCCATAACGCAACATTTCCCGTGCACGCTACACTGCAAGATTGTGACCCTGCTGAAAGTCAGGTCCCCCTTCCCGCATACCATACCACCTTACACGGGGACAAACAGGAAGGTGCAGATGAAAGTGCAGGTTCCTTCATCAGGTGGGGGGAGGAATACTAGTTGGCGACGTCACTGGCACAGGGCCTCTCATGGTACGCAAAAGTGTTGCTGCCGGTGGGAGGCGCCCCCGCCGTGCAAACACACCGCTGTACTTTGAGGGGCCCTGTGCCAGTGCCAATGCCAACGAGTGGGCCCCCCCTGCTTGCTCAGGTTCACAGCACTTGCAAAGTTGAAATACTTACCTCTCCCTGCTCCACTGCCGTGACGTGGTCCAGATTTCCTGGGCCCACTAATTACTTGAACCAGCCCTACCCACCACAACTTTAGCCAAATGACCCCCAATTTCAAATGCCTTCCAATTATTATAAGGTAAATTACGATTGACAAGCTTCTGTAACAAGAATGGATGGTTTTGACATTAAAATGGGCACTCTAGGTGTTTTCCTGGCCCCCACTCACTGCCGACTATGCTGCCCCATTGACTTGCATTGGGTTTCGTGTTTCGGTCGATCCCGACTTTACGTCATAATCGGCCGATTTCACTCGACCCGACTTTTGAGATAGTCGGGTTTCGCGAAACCCGGCTCGACTCTAAAAAGGTCAAGGTCGCTCATCTCTATCCACCACTATGCATGTTTTTTTTTATTTAGGCATGATTCAGACATCCGTATTTTTTTTTTACATACGCAAAAAAGGTTGCGAGTGTCATCAGTATTGGTCAGGGTATCAGCTTTTACCTTCAGTGTTTTTCACGGATGGATAAATTCATTAAATGAGCACTCCTCCTCCTCCTCCCATCAAAGTTTTTATCCTCTTAATATATTGCAGTCAACATATTATATTGCACTGTGTACTTATGATTGATCACTTTGCCTTTCTACCCAGTTAGTTCTTCTCTTTTCTCTGTTTTATGTAGAAATGAGGCCTCTTTTTTCTCAGAAGAGGCAATTTGCATATTATATTTCCCAGAGGAGCGTTGCATGGCGAATAAGCCTCCTTACCTTGACAAGCCAGAGATGGTATGTCACTCTCCACAAGGAGAAACGATACCCCTTAGACCCCAGTCCAGAGCCTCTCACCTAGCCAAATCAGTTCTCATGCTTCGCACTGACGAGGGCCAACAGCCCGAAGCACCGTGTCTGCGAATTGAGAGACTGATTAGGCTTTTATCCTAAGTCATATTGCACGACTCGTTAAAGGGTTGATTGTGACTTGTAGGATCAATACTTCCAACAGGTGGCGCTATAGAGTTTAAGTCCTCTTTTTTTCTCAGAAGAGGCAATTTGCATATTATGTAGAAATAGGAAGTCTCTTGTCCCTGCATTTATCATTCCCCTCTTCAACTCCTAACTAGGGATGAGAGAACGCAAATTGTAAAGTTCACGGTTAGTACTGGACACCTAGTGTCCTGGACTAAAACCCGAACATGGACTTTTAACAGAATGTATGGTTTGCTGCCTGGGTTCAGATTACTAATAAAGCTTGTTGAAAGGCTGCAGTATAGCCAATCAACAAACTTTTAGGCTGCTAAGGCATTTTCAGAGCAATCTCAGCCATGTCTCTGTGTGTACTCTGTAACCCAGCCTGTGGGAATATTGTTCTAAAAAGCCTCGGTGTGTACTCTGCCACCTCGCCTGTGGGAGTATTGTTCTAAAAAGCCTCGGTGTGTACTCTGCCACCTCGCCTGTGGGAATATTGTTCTAAAAAGCCTCGGTGTGTACTCTATAACCCAGTAAATATAGGTAAACTGACTGAACAGCAATCTAGTCTGAACAGGTGCATAGCGAAAAAAGACTTACACAGCAAATAGATCAATGGCTGCACTCAACTGTACTAAAGCAAGGAAATGTGCGATACATGAAATGTGAATAGCATAATGGCTTGTGAAATATATGAAAAAACACATGAGATGCTTAGCACAAGATTTGGCGGATGGGCTCACATTTTTTGGCCAAATCTTGTGATAAGCATCTCATGTGTTTTTTTCATAGATTTCACAAGCCATTATGCTATTCACATTTCATGTATCGCACATTTCCTTGCTTTAGTACAGTTGAGTGCAGCCATTGATCTATTTACTCTGTAATCCCGCCAGTGGGAGTATTGTTCCAAAAAGCCTCAGTGTGTACTCTACAACCCCGCCAGTGGGAGTATTGTCCCGAAGAGCCTTGGTGTGTACTCTGTAACCCCGCCAGTGGGAGTATTGTTCCAAAAAGCCTCGGTGTGTACTGTGTAACCCAGCCTATGGGAGCATTGTTCTGAAGAGCCTCGGTGTGTACTCTGTAACCCCACCTGTGGGAGTATTGTTCCAAAAAGCCTTGGTGTGTACTCTGTAACCCCGCCTATGGGAGTATTGTTCCAAAAAGCCTCGGTGTGTACTCCGTAACCCCGCCTATGGAAGTATTGTTCCAAAGAGCCTCAGTGTGCACTGTGTAACCCCACCAGTGGGAGTATTGTTCCAAAAAGCCTCGGTGTGTACTGTGTAACCCAGCCTATGGGAGCATTGTTCTGAAGAGCCTCGGTGTGTACTCTGTAACCCCACCTGTGGGAGTATTGTTCCAAAAAGCCTTGGTGTGTACTCTGTAACCCCGCCTATGGGAGTATTGTTCCGAAGAGCCTCGGTGTGTACTCTGTAACCCCACCTGTGGGAGTATTGTTCCAAAGAGCCTCGGTGTGTACTCTGTAACCCCACCTGTGGGAGTATTGTTCCAAAGAGCCTCGGTGTGCACTGTGTAACCCAGCCTATGGGAGCATTGTTCTGAAGAGCCTCGGTGTGTACTCTGTAACCCCACCTGTGGGAGTATTGTTCCAAAGAGCCTCGGTGTGCACTGTGTAACCCAGCCTATGGGAGCATTGTTCTGAAGAGCCTCGGTGTGTACTCTGTAACCCCACCTGTGGGAGTATTGTTCCAAAATTCCTCGGTGTGTACTCTGTAACCCAGCCTATGGGAGCATTGTTCCAAAAAGCCTCGGTGTGTACTCTGTAACCCCGCCTATGGGAGTATTGTTCCGAAGAGCCTCGGTGTGTACTCTGTAACCCCACCTGTGGGAGTATTGTTCCAAAGAGCCTTGGTGTGTACTCTGTAACCCCACCAGTGGGAGTATTGTCCCGAAGAGCCTTGGTGTGTACTCTGTAACCCCACCTGTGGGAGTATTGTTCCAAAAAGCCTCGGTGTGTACTGTGTAACCCAGCCTATGGTAGCATTGTTCTGAAGAGCCTCGGTGTGTACTCTGTAACCCCACCTGTGGGAGTATTGTTCCAAAAAGCCTTGGTGTGTACTCTGTAACCCAGCCTATGGGAGCATTGTTCCAAAAGCCTCGGTGTGTACTCCGTAACCCCGCCTATGGGAGTATTGTTCCAAAGAGCCTCAGTGTGCACTGTGTAACCCAGCCTGTGGGAGTATTGTTCCAAAAAACCTCGATGTGTACTCTGTAACTCCACCTGTGGGAGTATTGTTCCAAAGAGCCTCGGTGTGCACTGTGTAACACAGCCTGTGGGAGTATTGTTCCAAAAAACCTCGATGTGTACTCTGTAACCCCACCTGTGGGAGTATTGTTCCAAAGAGCCTCGGTGTGCACTGTGTAACCCAGCCTATGGGAGCATTGTTCTGAAGAGCCTCGGTGTGTACTCTGTAACCCCACCTGTGGGAGTATTGTTCCAAAGAGCCTCGGTGTGCACTGTGTAACCCAGCCTATGGGAGCATTGTTCTGAAGAGCCTCGGTGTGTACTCTGTAACCCCACCTGTGGGAGTATTGTTCCAAAATGCCTCGGTGTGTACTCTGTAACCCAGCCTATGGGAGCATTGTTCCAAAAAGCCTCGGTGTGTACTCTGTAACCCCGCCTATGGGAGTATTGTTCCGAAGAGCCTCGGTGTGTACTCTGTAACCCCACCTGTGGGAGTATTGTTCCAAAGAGCCTTGGTGTGTACTCTGTAACCCCACCAGTGGGAGTATTGTCTCGAAGAGCCTTGGTGTGTACTCTGTAACCCCACCTGTGGGAGTATTGTTCCAAAAAGCCTTGGTGTGTACTCTGTAACCCCGCCTATGGGAGCATTGTTCCAAAAAGCCTCGGTGTGTACTCCGTAACCCCGCCTATGGGAGTATTGTTCCAAAGAGCCTCAGTGTGCACTGTGTAACCCAGCCTGTGGGAGTATTGTTCCAAAAAACCTCGATGTGTACTCTGTAACTCCACCTGTGGGAGTATTGTTCCAAAGAGCCTCGGTGTGCACTGTGTAACACAGCCTGTGGGAGTATTGTTCCAAAAAACCTCGATGTGTACTCTGTAACCCCAACTGTGGGAGTATTGTTCCAAAGAGCCTCGGTGTGCACTGTGTAACCCAGCCTATGGGAGCATTGTTCTGAAGAGCCTCGGTGTGTACTCTGTAACCCCACCTGTGGGAGTATTGTTCCAAAGAGCCTGGGTGTGCACTGTGTAACCCAGCCTATGGGAGCATTGTTCTGAAGAGCCTCGGTGTGTACTCTGTAACCCCACCTGTGGGAGTATTGTTCCAAAATGCCTCGGTGTGTACTCTGTAACCCAGCCTATGGGAGCATTGTTCCAAAAAGCCTCGGTGTGTACTCTGTAACCCCGCCTATGGGAGTATTGTTCCGAAGAGCCTCGGTGTGTACTCTGTAACCCCACCTGTGGGAGTATTGTTCCAAAGAGCCTTGGTGTGTACTCTGTAACCCCACCAGTGGGAGTATTGTCCCGAAGAGCCTTGGTGTGTACTCTGTAACCCCACCTGTGGGAGTATTGTTCCAAAAAGCCTCGGTGTGTACTGTGTAACCCAGCCTATGGTAGCATTGTTCTGAAGAGCCTCGGTGTGTACTCTGTAACCCCACCAGTGGGAGTATTGTCCCGAAGAGCCTTGGTGTGTACTCTGTAACCCCACCTGTGGGAGTATTGTTCCAAAAAGCCTTGGTGTGTACTCTGTAACCCAGCCTATGGGAGCATTGTTCCAAAAAGCCTCGGTGTGTACTCCGTAACCCCGCCTATGGGAGTATTGTTCCAAAGAGCCTCAGTGTGCACTGTGTAACCCAGCCTATGGGAGTATTGTTCCAAAAAGCCTCGGTGTGTACTCTGTAACCCAGCCTATGGAAGCATTGTTCCAAAAAGCCTCGGTGTGTACTCTGTAACCCCACCTGTGGGAGTATTGTTCCAAAGAGCCTCAGTGTGCACTGTGTAACCCAGCCTATGGGAGTATTGTTCCAAAGAGCCTCGGTGTGTACTCTGTAACCCCACCTGTGGGAGTATTGTTCCAAAGAGCCTCGGTGTGTACTCTGTAACCCCACCAGTGGGAGTATTGTCCCGAAGAGCCTTGGTGTGTACTCTGTAACCCCACTTGTGGGAGTATTGTTCCAAAAAGCCTCGGTGTGTACTGTGTAACCCAGCCTATGGGAGCATTGTTCTGAAGAGCCTCGGTGTGTACTCTGTAACCCCACCTGTGGGAGTATTGTTCCAAAGAGCCTCGGTGTGCACTGTGTAACCCAGCCTATGGGAGCATTGTTCTGAAGAGCCTCGGTGTGTACTCTGTAACCCCACCTGTGGGAGTATTGTTCCAAAAAGCCTCGGTGTGTACTCTGTAACCCAGCCTATGGGAGCATTGTTCCAAAAAGCCTCGGTGTGTACTCTGTAACCCCGCCTATGGGAGTATTGTTCCGAAGAGCCTCGGTGTGTACTCTGTAACCCCACCTGTGGGAGTATTGTTCCAAAGAGCCTCGGTGTGTACTCTGTAACCCCACCAGTGGGAGTATTGTCCCGAAGAGCCTTGGTGTGTACTCTGTAACCCCACCTGTGGGAGTATTGTTCCAAAAAGCCTCGGTGTGTACTGTGTAACCCAGCCTATGGGAGCATTGTTCCAAAAGCCTCGGTGTGTACTCCGTAACCCCGCCTATGGGAGTATTGTTCCAAAGAGCCTCAGTGTGCACTGTGTAACCCAGCCTGTGGGAGTATTGTTCCAAAAAACCTCGATGTGTACTCTGTAACTCCACCTGTGGGAGTATTGTTCCAAAGAGCCTCGGTGTGCACTGTGTAACACAGCCTGTGGGAGTATTGTTCCAAATAGCCTCGGTGTGTACTCTGTAACCTCACCTGTGGGGTTATTGTTCCAAAAAGCCTCGTTGTGTACTGGGTAACCCAGCCTATGGGAGCATTGTTCCGAAGAGCCTCGGTGTGTACTCTGTAACCCCACCTGTGGGAGTATTGTTCCAAAAAGCCTCGGTGTGTACTCTGTAACCCAGCCTATGGGAGTATTGTTCCAAAAAGCCTCGGTGTGTACTCTGTAACCCCACCTATGGGAGCATTGTTCCAAAAAGCCTCGGTGTGTACTCTGTAACCCAGCCTATGGGAGCATTGTTCCAAAGAGCCTCGGTGTGCACTATGTAACCCAGCCTGTGGGAGTATTGTTCCAAAAAGCCTCGGTGTGTACTCTGTAACCCCGCCTATGGGAGTATTGTTCCAAAGAGCCTCAGTGTGCACTGTGTAACCCAGCCTGTGGGAGTATTGTTCCAAAGAGCCTCGGTGTGCACTCTGTAACCCAGCCTGTGTGAGTATTGTTCCAAAGAGCCTCGGTGTGTACTCTGCAACCCTGCCTATGGGAGTATTGTTCCAAAAAGCCTCGGTGTGTACTCTGCAACCCCGCCTATGGGAGTATTGTTCCAAAGAGCCTCAGTGTGCACTGTGTAATCCAACCTGTGGGAGTATTGTTCCAAAGAGCCTCGGTGTGCACTCTGTAACCCCGTCTGTGGGAGTATTGTTCCAAAAAGCCTTGGTGTGTACTCTGCCACCCCGCCTATGGGAGTATTGTTCCAAAAAGCCTCGGTGTGAACTCTGTAACCCAGCCTGTGGGAGTATTGTTCCAAAGAGCCTTGGTGTGCACTCTGTAACCCCGTCTGTGGGAGTATTGTTCCAAAAAACTTTGGTGTGTACTCTGCAACCCTGCCTATGGGAGTATTGTTCCAAAAAGCCTCGGTGTGTACTCTGTAACCCAGCCTGTGGGAGTATTGTTCCAAAGAGCCTTGGTGTGCACTCTGTAACCCCGTCTGTGGGAGTATTGTTCCAAAAAGCCTTGGTGTGTACTCTGCAACCCCGCCTATGGGAGTATTGTTCCAAAAAGCCTCGGTGTGTACTCTGTAACCCAGCCTGTGGGAGTATTGTTCCAAAGAGCCTTGGTGTGCACTCTGTAACCCCGTCTGTGGGAGTATTGTTCCAAAAAACTTTGGTGTGTACTCTGCAACCCCGCCTATGGGAGTATTGTTCCAAAAAGCCTCGGTGTGTACTCTGTAACCCAGCCTGTGGGAGTATTGTTCCAAAGAGCCTTGGTGTGCACTCTGTAACCCCGTCTGTGGGAGTATTGTTCCAAAAAACCTTGGTGTGTACTCTGCAACCCCGCCTATGGGAGTATTGTTCCAAAAAGCCTCGGTGTGTACTCAGTATACCCCGCCTGTGGGAGTATTGCTCCAAAAAGCCTCGGTGTGTACTCTGTTACCCCGCCTGTGGGAGTATTGTTCCAAAGAGCCTTGGTGTGCACTCTGTAACCCCGTCTGTGGGAGTATTGTTCCAAAAAGCCTTGGTGTGTACTCTGCAACCCCACCAGTGGGAGTATTGTCCCGAAGAGCCTTGGTGTGTACTCTGTAACCCAGCCTATGGGAGCATTGTTCCAAAAGTCTCGGTGTGTACTCCGTAACCCCGCCTATGGGAGTATTGTTCCAAAGAGCCTCGGTGTGCACTGTGTAACACAGCCTGTGGGAGTATTGTTCCAAAAAGCCTCGGTGTGTACTCTGTAACCCCACCTGTGGGAGTATTGTTCCAAAAAGCCTCGTTGTGTACTGGGTAACCCCGCCTATGGGAGTATTGTTCCAAAGAGCCTCAGTGTGCACTGTGTAACCCAGCCTGTGGGAGTATTGTTCCAAAAAGCCTCGGTGTGTACTCTGTAACCCCGCCTATGGGAGTATTGTTCCAAAGAGCCTCGGTGTGCACTGTGTAACACAGCCTGTGGGAGTATTGTTCCAAAAAGCCTCGGTGTGTACTCTGTAACCCCACCTGTGGGAGTATTGTTCCAAAAAGCCTCGTTGTGTACTGGGTAACCCCGCCTATGGGAGTATTGTTCCAAAGAGCCTCAGTGTGCACTGTGTAACCCAGCCTATGGGAGCATTGTTCCGAAGAGCCTCGGTGTGTACTCTGTAACCCCACCTGTGGGAGTATTGTTCCAAAAAGCCTCGGTGTGTACTCTGTAACCCAGCCTATGGGAGTATTGTTCCAAAAAGCCTCGGTGTGTACTCTGTAACCCCACCTATGGGAGCATTGTTCCAAAAAGCCTCGGTGTGTACTCTGTAAGCCAGTCTATGGGAGCATTGTTCCAAAGAGCCTCGGTGTGCACTATGTAACCCAGCCTATGGGAGTATTGTTCCAAAGAGCCTCAGTGTGCACTGTGTAACCCAGCCTGTGGGAGTATTGTTCCAAAAAGCCTCTGTGTGTACTCTGTAACCCAGCCTGTGTGAGTATTGTTCCAAAGAGCCTCGGTGTGTACTCTGCAACCCTGCCTATGGGAGTATTGTTCCAAAAAGCCTCGGTGTGTACTCTGCAACCCTGCCTATGGGAGTATTGTTCCAAAGAGCCTCAGTGTGCACTGTGTAATCCAACCTGTGGGAGTATTGTTCCAAAGAGCCTCGGTGTGCACTCTGTAACCCCGTCTGTGGGAGTATTGTTCCAAAAAGCCTTGGTGTGTACTCTGCAACCCAGCCTATGGGAGCATTGTTCCAAAGAGCCTCGGTGTGCACTATGTAACCCAGCCTATGGGAGTATTGTTCCAAAAAGCCTCGGTGTGTACTCTGTAACCCCGCCTATGGGAGTATTGTTCCAAAGAGCCTCAGTGTGCACTGTGTAACCCAGCCTATGGGAGCATTGTTCCAAAAAGCCTCGGTGTGAACTCTGTAACTCAGCCTGTGGGAGTATTGTTCCAAAGAGCCTTGGTGTGCACTCTGTAACCCCGTCTGTGGGAGTATTGTTCCAAAAAACTTTGGTGTGTACTCTGCAACCCCGCCTATGGGAGTATTGTTCCAAAAAGCCTCGGTGTGTACTCTGTAACCCAGCCTGTGGCAGTATTGTTCCAAAGAGCCTTGGTGTGCACTCTGTTACCCCGTCTGTGGGAGTATTGTTCCAAAAAACCTTGGTGTGTACTCTGCAACCCCGCCTATGGGAGTATTGTTCCAAAAAGCCTCGGTGTGTACTCAGTATACCCCGCCTGTGGGAGTATTGCTCCAAAAAGCCTCGGTGTGTACTCTGTAACCCAGCCTGTGGGAGTATTGTTCCAAAGAGCCTTGGTGTGCACTCTGTAACCCCGTCTGTGGGAGTATTGTTCCAAAAAGCCTTGGTGTGTACTCTGCAACCCAGCCTATGGGAGAATTGTTCCAAAAAGCCTCGGTGTGTACTCAGTATACCCCGCCTGTGGGAGTATTGTTCCAAAAAGCCTCGGTGTGTACTCTGTAACCCCGCCTGTGGGAGTATTGTTCCAAAGAGCCTTGGTGTGCACTCTGTAACCCCGTCTGTGGGAGTATTGTTCCAAAAAGCCTTGGTGTGTACTCTGCAACCCAGCCTATGGGAGAATTGTTCCAAAGAGCCTTGGTGTGCACTCTGTAACCCAGCCTATGGGAGAATTGTTCCAAAAAGCCTTGGCAAGTACTCTGCAACCCCGCCTATGAGAGTATTGTTCCAAAAAGCCTCGGTGTGTACTCTGCAACCCCGCCTGTGGGAGTATTGTTCCAAAAAGCCTTGATGTGCACTCTGTAGCCCAGCCTGTGGGAGTATTGTTCCAAAAAGCCTCTGTGTGCACTCTGTAACCCAGCCTATGGTAGTATTGTTCCAAAAAGCCTCGGTGTGTACTCTGCAACTCCGAATGTGGGAGTACTGTTCCAAAAAACCTTGGTGTGTATGCTTACACCCCCTGCTGTGCTAAACACATTGTTACATATGTTGGCACTTCCGCATGGTTCCCCTCCTTCTACCATGTGGGATGCTAGCTTACTCACTGCCCTGACCCTCAGCAGCGTCCTTGTGAGCTCCTTCCTCCTTCTTGTGCACCCGGCACTATGCTACAATGGCGTGCCTAGTGCGCATGTGCTTGCGCTTCCCTGTTCTTAAAAAGCACTTAGTAAAATGCCCCCTGTTAACTGCTGGGAGGCATTTAGTTAATGTTTGCATATATCTCCAATAGTTTGGAGATATCTTGTATAAGGCCGGGGTCACACTTGCAAGTTCAATGCGAGAAACTCCCATGAGTCTTTCGCATCAATACCCAGCACTGCCGCCTGCACTCAGGACCAGAGTGTGTGGCTTCACGTATTTCTGTACAGCCGCACGCTCCAGTCCTGAGTACCGGCGGCAGTGCCGGGACTTGATGCGAGAGACTTTCGCGAGTTTCTCGCATTGCATTTGCAATTGTGACCCCTGCCTAAAAGGCAGCCGCCACAATAGGGAGGTGCCTGAGCAACCTCTATAGTTACTGTTAGGTGCATTGGTGGTGCAATTGTATGTTGCCACATACCTAGTTTGTATTACTATTCCTCTATCCTGTGTTCCCATAGTCTATATAGTGATTTCCCCTATATGGTGTCATGTTAGTCCCATATAGAATGTTCTTGTTTCCTGCTTCGGCTTCGGCGGTGTCCGTATCCTAAAACCATGTCTTCATTATCTGTAGCCGGTGGCCACATTGGAGGCACAAAAACTGTTTCCCAAGTGGCCGTCCTGTCTGCACAGTTTGAACCTGCCTCAAGTGGCCATCCAGCCCTGTCTAGGAATCTAGACATCTAGATCTAGAATCTTTTTTGTTTGATTTTTGTAGTGTACGCATATATGTAATAAAATGACATTTTAACCTTCTACTATGGCGTTACTTCCGTGGTCTTTGTAGGATTTGTTTAATTGGAAGTGCCTTCATTAGGCCAGATTTTCTTGGTTGACTGTCTAGGAATCTGACTAGTGATAGGTAGCCTCAAGCACTCAATTATTGCAGTCCATAGTAGATGAAATAAAGTATATACATTAAATTTTGGGAATCCACAGATGACGATGAAAAACCAGAAAAAAGTTATCCCAACGTTTTAGCCTTTATGGCTTATATCAATGGTTTTCTACATAACAGAGTTATAAACAAAAATATGATTACAATATGGTAATGTATAAATACAAATCTTTTAAATTAAGCTGTTCATAACCATGATTACTAGTGTTGAGCATTCCGATACCGCAAGTATCGGGTATCGGCCGATATTTGCGGTATCGGAATTCCGATACCGAATTCCGATACTTCCCGCGTATCGGATACCGGAATCGGAAGTTCCCAGAATTCAAACTGAACGCAGCAGCCAATGAGGAATGATTGGAAGTGTGGGCACATCCTGTTTACCATGGTGGGCATGTAAGTACTGGCAAGGCTGTGATTGGCTGCTGAAATGATGTCACTCTGCACTATAAAAAACGCTGCCGCCATTTTGCGCTCACTCTGCTGTGATTTCAGTTAGGGACAGGACGCTGTGTTCTAACTGAGGGCCAGTTGAGCTAGCTAATTGCTTTATTTTCCTTTCCAAAGGCTAATTTAGCAAAACGCTGTGTGTTCTTCACTGTTCACCTTGCTCTTGCCTTGCAGCGCTGTTTTAACAGCGTTCTGCAAGGTCTCTGTGTGTGTGTGTGTGTGCAGCTCACTCTGTAGTCTGTGTGCAGCCATATACCCGGTTGTATTCAGCTCAGGGGGGGTTCACACTGCCTCACACAGTTGTCCTTTTTTGCTCATAGTGCAGGCTGCTGCACATTTTTTCTCAAATTTCCTATTAGTGTTTTTCCACCCATCTCCAGCTAAATTGTGGAAAAACACTACATAGGATAACCTAGAGGGGGGTTTTTGGGCCTTGCAGCGCCATTTACGGCTGTCTGCACGGTCTCCGTGTGAGCCCAGCTCGCCCTGTAGTCTGTGTGCAGCCATAGCCGGTTGGATTCAGCTCAGGGTTCGTTACTGGCTCATACCTTGAGAAAAATTTTCCTTTTTTTCAAATAGTGCAGCCTGTTTAAAATTAAAAAAAAAAAAATCCTATTAGTGTTTTTCCACCCGTCTCCAGCTAAATTGTGGAAAAACACTACATAGGATAACCTAGAGGGTTTTTTTTGGGCCTTGCAGCGCCGTTTACGGCTGTCTGCACGGTCTCTGTGTGAGCGCAGCTCGCCCTGTAGTCTGTGTGCAGCCATAGCCGGTTGGATTCAGCTCAGGGTGCGTTACTGCCTCATACCTTGAAAAAAAATTTCATTTTTTTCAAATAGTGCAGCCAGTTTAAAAAAAAAATTTCCTTTTAGTGTTTTTCCACCCGTCTCCAGCTAAATTGTGGAAAAACACTACATAGGATAACCTAGAGGGTGTTTATTGGGCCTTGCAGCGCCGTTTACGGCTGTCTGCACGGTCTCTGTGTGATTTAAACTAGCTCTGTAGCCCGATCTGCAAAAAAAAAAAAAGTAAAGTTCACCAAACACAACTTAACACTTGTGTAGGCCACATTTGAAAAATAATAAAGTTTAGTCCACAATTTACAACATTAGTGTTTCTTACACCTGTTAGGAGGAGCATTTCAGGAATAAACACACTAAGGCCTTAGTACTTTTCTGCTTATCTTTATCTGTCAACCAAGATGAAGAGGGCAGGGAGTAAGGCACGTGGGCGTGGGCGCGGAGCAGGGAGAGGAGCAGGGAGAGGACGTGGTGATTCTGTGCCTGCTGCGGGCGCCGGTGACTCGTCGTCACTCAGTTTCAGCAGGGAACAGTCCTTCATGCGCAGCTTTGTCGGAGAGCGCCGTGCACCGCTGCTACGTGAAGACCAAATTGAAGCTGTTGTCGGGTGGATGGCAGCTAACGCCTCGGCATCGACTTCAGTTAGTGCCACATCCTCTCAGGCACAGACCACTGGAGAGCAGCCATCTGTCTCTTCACCACCTGCCAAATTGGCCAGGCAGTCAGAGAGCCCAGGACAGGAGCCGTCTCTACTTCTGTTCTCTGAATCTCTTGGCTTGGAAACAGGGGGCCAGCCACGCAGCATTGGAGAAATTGAAGAAGAGGCAGTGTGCAGTGATGCCCAACAGCTTTGTCTCTCTGACTCTGAAGAGGCAGGTGGGCCAGTGCCTCCGGTGACCACAGCGCAGTACGCATCTGATGATGAAACTCAGGTGCCGCTTTCTGGTGCGTACTGTGCTGCCGAGACTACCCAGGAGGAGCAGTTGGTGGCAGAGGGTAGTGGAGATGATGAGGTCCTTGACCCATCGTGGCGTGAGGAACAGGAAGGTGGTGGGAGCAGCTCTGAGGAAGAGATTCCCCTTACGGGCCAAAGAGGGAGAGGGAGGGGGAAGACAGCGGAGCCTGTAGCCTCCACTTTGGCACCCGTTAGGAGCCTGTCTCTTTCCAAAGCCAAAAAGGGCGCTCCCAAGACTTGCAGTGCCTGGTCCTTTTTTGACACAGTTGCAGATGACATTTGTTTTGTCAAATGCAAGCTGTGTCATCAGAAAGTAAAAAGAGGGAAAAATGTCAGTAACCTCAATACCACAAATATGTGGAAACATGTGCGGACCAGGCACGCGGTGGAGTTACAGAAACACACTGAAGATGTAGGCCAACCAACAGCGGCAGCTACCACCTCTTCAGCTCGTGTTGCCTCTTCCTCCACTGTTGTCCAGAGACCTAGTGTAATTCCACCCACAGCACCACCTTCCCAGTCATCCTCACACTCCCAGTCTACTCTACAGCCATCGGTAGTACAGGCATGGGAGAAAAGGCGGGCATTCTCGGCCAACCACCCCCGAGCACAGGCTCTGAATGCAGGCATTGCCAAACTGTTGTCCCTGGAAATGCTCTCGTTCAGGCTGGTGGAGACTGACAGCTTCCGTGACTTGATGGCATTGGCAGTCCCACAGTATAAGGTGCCCAGCCGCTTTTACTTCAGCAGGCAAGCTGTGCCTGCCCTGCACAGGCATGTTGAGGGAAACATAAAACATGCGCTACTGAACGCCATCAGTAGCAAGGTCCACCTCACCACCGATGCGTGGAACAGTCAGCATGGACAGGGGCGATACGTTTCCCTCACTGCCCATTGGGTTAATGTTGTTGAGCCAGGTACAGATCGTGCGAGTGGCGCAGGACGTGTCCTGCCCACTCCAAGGATTGCAGGAATCCAGTCTGTACGCATTGACTCCTCCTCTTACACAAGTTCCTCAGAATCAACTCTGCAGGAGCCGTCACAGTCCACCTCCACATGGACCCGTGAACGTTTACCTATGACCGACATGAGCACAGCCGTGGCCAAACGTCAGCAGGCCGTCTTGAAACTTGTTTCATTGGGGAATCGAAGCCACACAGCGCAGGAGCTCTGGAATGCCATCAAGCAGGAGAGCGATGTGTGGTTACTACCAGCGAATCTCCAGCCAGGCATGGTAGTGTGTGACAATGGCCGAAATCTGGTGGCAGCTTTGGCCCTTGGCAACCTCACTCACATCCCATGTCTGGCACGTGCTCAATTTGGTTGTGCAGAGTTTTCTGAGGGACTATCCGGATCTTGATGCCCTGATGCACAAGGTCCGCCTAGAGTGTGCTCACTTGCGGCGTTCCAGCTTGGCCAGATCCCGCATTGCTGCCCTGCAGCGCCGATTCCGCCTTCCGGAACACCGCATCATATGTGACCTACCTACCCGGTGGAATTCCACGTTACATATGTTGGAGCGGTTGTGTGAGCAGCAGCAAGCAGTTATGGAGTACCAGCTGCATCAGGCGCAAAGAAGTCGCAGTCAGCGCCGATCAGACTTCACAACCACAGAGTGAGCCACTATGAAGGACGTCTGCCAGGTTTTGCGTCCTTTTGATTATTCCACGCGGATGGCAAGTGCAGATGATGCACTAGTCAGCATGACTGTCCCCCTTATCTGCCTGCTTCAGCAAACTTTGCAAGGGTTAAGGGATGATGTTGTGGAAGAGGTGGAGGATGAGGAGTCACCTTTTCCATCAGCTTCTGGAGAGTCAGCGCCACGTGGTTCCTCACAAAGGGGTACGCAGGGGCCAATTTGTGAGGAGGATGAGGAGGAGTCAATGGAGGAGGAAGAGCTCCGTCCAGAGGAGGGAGCGACACAATTGTCCAGTGGTCAGTGTGTACAGCGAGGGTGGGGAGATGACGAGCGGGCAGAGATCATGTCTCAAGCAGGGGACAGCGTTTCTGGGCCAGTTGGCACTCTGCAGCACATGGTGGATTTCATGCTGCAGTGCCTGAGAAACGACCGCCGCATCGACCACATTCTTAACATGACTGATTATTGGGTGTTCACCTTCCTCGATCCTCGCTACCGGGACAACGTCCAAAACCTCATCCCAGCGTTGACCCGGGAGCGTAAATTGCGGGAGTACCACGACACACTGGTGAATTCCATCATCTTATCCTGTCCAACTGAGAGGAGTGCTGCTAGTGCTTTACAAAGCAGCTCAGTGCGTCGAGGCAGTGGGGGAGGCTCTGCCCAAAGAGGGAGCAGAAGCAGTGCCTCTGCCCAAGGCAAGCCCAGTATGGCACAACTCTGGCACACTTTTGTGTGCCCGCCCCAAATGTCTACACCATCACCGGCGGCTCCAGTCAGCAGGAGGCAACGGTTCCGTCAGATGGTGACAGACTACATGGCTTGCCCTCTTACTGTACTCCCAGACGGCTCTTCCCCGTTCAAGTTTTGGGTCTCTAAGCTGGATACATGGCCAGAGCTAAGCCAGTATGCATTGGAGGTGCTGGCTCGCCCTGCGGCTAGTGTCTTATCGGAACGTGTCTTTAGTGCCGCAGGTGGTGTACTAACAGACCATCGCATGCGATTGTCCTCCGATAACGTTGACCGGCTTACTTTCCTGAAAATGAACCAGGCCTGGATCTCGCAGGAATTTGCCACTCCTCTGCCTGATTAAGTAATTGGGTGTCATCCAGGTCTCCTGATGTGTTCATCTTTCTACCACCTGAACTGCTATTCCTGGGCTCCAACACCGCCAGTTGCGGCTCAGAAGTGCAGGCTGCACAGTAAAAACATACGACCCAGTGTTATTGGGTTTCAGTAACGTCAGCTGATCCCCAGCTGTGTAGCCGGCAATGTGTCCTGCGACCGCCACGCTGGCACAACAACCTAAATGTAAGGGAACCTGTCCCCCCCCCTTCCCCCGTCGTTTGTTACTGAAAGAGCCATCTTGTGCAGCAGTGATGCTGCACAAGGAAAAGGTAGCTCTTTTGGCTTAGTTCCTTGCACACGCAGAACTTAACACTTATAAAATGTGTTCACTGATACCGTTATACTGTCCCGGAGCTGGGACTTTCCTTCGTAATGTGACGCAGCACAGCCGTCATTCCTACCCCCTTGGTGCCATGCGCTGCCTCCTCAGCGTTGTTTTAAGCTGTCACGGAGCCTGCGCTGTTCTGTTATCCCTTGGGTATGCCCTATTTGCGCTGCCTGTCTTCTGACATAATTTGGTGTCAGGCTGGCTGCGCCTGTGCGGCCACGCTGCCCGAGATCCCGCCTCGCAGTGTCTTCTGATTGAGTCACACTGCGGGCCTGGGATCCATGGGCATGCGCAGTGCATATCTTCCCCTCGGGCTCTCGCTCATTTCCCTCCGCCTTCTTTAGACTGTGCGCCGTCAGCTGATCCCTAATAGCATGCCACGGCCGTGACACCGCACAGTCTGAAGAAGAGGGAAGGAGGGGAGTGAGAGTCGAGTATATGCACTGTGCATGCCCATGGATCCAAGGCCCGCAGTGGGATTACGTTAGACGAGACTGCGAGGTGGGATCTGGAGCAGCGTGGACGCACAGGCACTGACAGCCTGACACCAAATTATGTCAGAAGACAGGCAGCGCTAATTGGGCATGGCCAAGGGCTAACAGAACAGCGCAGGCTCCGTGACAGCTTAAAACAACGCTGAGGAGGCAGCGCACGGCACCAAGGGGATAGGAATGACAGCTGTGCTGTGTCCCATTACGAAGGAAATTCGCACCTCCGGGACGGTTGAACGGTATAAGGGGACACATTTTTAGTGTTTACTTCAGTGTTTGCAAGGAGCATAATTAAAAGAGCAACCTTTTCCTTTTGCATCCTTAGTGCTGCACAAGATGGCTCTTTCAGCTATAAACGTCTGGGGGGGGGGGGTTAAAGGTTCCCTTTCAACTTGCTCCAATCAGGCTTCGGCCTACACTCTGTTCCTCTGCTCCTCCTGCTGACCCTGGGCTCTAACACCGCCAGTTGGTGCCTGGAAGTGCTGTCTGCACAGTCAACAGTCGCTCCTCTGTTATTGGGGTTCAGTAACGTCAGCTGATCCCCAGCTGTGTGTGCGGCAATACCTCCAATCTGCTCCTCCTGCTGTCCCTGGGCTCTAACACCGCCAGTTGGTGCCTGGAAGTGCTGTCTGCACAGTCAACAGTCGCTCCTCTGTTATTGGGGTTCAGTAACGTCAGCTGATCCCCAGCTGTGTATCCGGAAACGTGTCATGCGACCGCCACGCTGGCACAACTAAAATGTAAGGGGACCTGTCCCCCCCCTAGGCGTTTGTTACTGAAAGAGCCACCATGTGCAGCACTAATACTGCACAAGGGAAGGGTCGCTCTGGAAATTATGCTCCTTGCAAACGCTGAACTACACACTCATGTAATGTGTCCCCTCACACCGTCCAACCGTCCCGGAGGTGGGACTTACCTTTGTAATGTGACGCAGCACAGCCGTCATTGCTACCCCCTTGCCACCGTGCGCTGGCTCCTTAGCGTTGTTTGATTCCGTCATGGACCCTGCGCTGTTATGTTATCCCTTGGCCATGCACAGTTTGCGCTGCCCGTCCTCTGACATCATTTGTTGTCATCCTGGCTGCGCCTGTGCGTCCACGCTGCCCGAAATCCCACCTCGCAGTGTCGTCTAATGTGATCCCACAGTGGGCCTGGTATCCATGGCCATGCGCAGTGCATATACTAGCCTCTCACTCCCTTTCTTCACGCTTCTTCAGACTCGGCGGCGTCAGCTGATCCCTAATAGCATGCCACGGCCGTGACGCCGCACAATCTGAAGAAGCAGGAAGGAGGTGAGTGAGAGGCGAGATATGCACTGCGCATGCCCATGGATCCCTGGCCCGCAGTGGGACTACATTAGATGACACTGCAAGGTTGGATCTCGGGCAGCTTGGACGCACAGGCACTGCCAGCCTGACACCTACATGATGTCAGAAGACGGGCACCGCTAACTGTGCATGGCCAAGGGATAACATTACAGCGCGGGCTCCATGACAGAACCAAACAACGTTGAGGAGGTGGCGCACGGCACCAAGGGGGTTGGAATGACGGCTGTGCTGTGTCACATTACAAAGGAAAGTCCCACTTCCGGGACGGTTTGACGGTGTGAGGGGACACATTATATGAGTGTGTACTTCAGCGTTTGCAAGGAGCATAATTTTCGGAGCCACCATTTTCCATGTGCAGTATTACTGCTGTACAAGATGGCTCTTTCAGCAACAAATGCCTAGGGGGGGGTTAAAGGTTCCCTTTCAACTTGCTCCACTGCAGGCTTCGGCCTACATTCTGCTCCTCTTTGATTCCCTGGGTTTCAACACTGTCAGTTGCCACCTGGAAGTGTTGTCTACACAGAAAAAACACTAGGTGATGTGTCAGTGGGGTTCAGAACCGCCAGCTGTTCCCCTGCTGTGTAGTCGGAAAAGTGTCCAGCACAAGCCACGCTGGCACAACAGAACAAAAGCTGCCACCAGTGCAGGCTTCGGCCTACACTCTGCTCCTCTCCTCCTCCTGCTGACCCTGGGCTTAAACACCGCTAGTTTTGGCCCGGAAGTGCTAGCTGCACAGAGAAAAACACCAGCCAATGTGTTAGTGGGGTTCAGCAACGCCAGCTGTTCCCCTGCTGTGTAGCCGGCAACGTGACCTGCAAACGCCACGCAGGCACATGAACTGAAATTAAAGGGAACCTGGCCCCACCCCCCAGGTGTTTCGATGTATAACAGCCACCTAGTACAGCAGTACTGCTGCATTTGTACAAGGTGGCTGATTTTTTATCCTTGCCCACGTAGAATTAAACACGTAAAATATGTGTCTCATTACAGACCATTACAATGTCCCTGAGGTGTGACTTTCCTTTTTAATGACACGCACCACCCCCCTTGGTAGCGCTGCCCGTCTTCTGACATCATTGGTTGGCTGCCTGTGCCTGTGCGTCCGCCCTGCCCGACACAACCCCCCTCGTTTCATATATTTTGGCTGCAAGGGTGTGATTGATGGGCATGTGCAGTGCATATGTTCGCCTGTCTTAACTCATCTCCTTACGCCTTCTTCAGACTGTGCGGCCTCCTGGCCGTGGTAGGCGATAAGGGATCAGCTGAGGCCGCCCAGTCTGAAGCAGGTGTAAGGACATGTGTGAGCGGCAAACATATTTACTGCACAGGGCCACGAATCCCAGCCACGCAATGTGATCTTTTGAAAACACACTGCGGGCGTGGGATTCATATCCATTGCTAACCGCAACGGCCAACATGAAATGAGGTGAGAAGACAGGCAGCGCTCACAGCGCATGGCCAAGGGATCACAATAGCGCAGACTCCTGTACAGCTAATAACAACGCTCAGGAATCTGCGCCCAGCACCTAGGTGTAAATTTTGACACCTGTGCTGCGTCTCCTTAAAAAGACAAGTCACGCCTCCACTACTGTTAGACAGTATAATGGGCTAAATAGTGTTTGTGTTTTATTCAGCGTGTGCAAGGAGCAAACTAAATAGAGCAACCTTTTACTTCTGCAGCATTAATGCTGCACAAGGTGTGGCTCTTGTACCTTGCAACACCTGAGGGGGGGTTAAAGGTTACCTTTGAAATTGGTTCAACTAGGCTTCGGCCTACACTCTGCTCCTCTCCTCCTCCTGCTGACCCTGGGCTCTAACACCGCTAGTTTTTGCCCGGAAATGCGAGCTTCACAGAGAAAAACAACAGCCAATGTGTTAGTGGGGTTCAGCACCGCCAGCTGTTCCTCTGCTGTGTAGCCGGCATCGTGTCCAGCACAAGCCACGCTGGCACAACCGACCAAAAGCTGCCACCAGTGCAGGCTTCGGCCTACACTTTGCTCCTCTCCTTCTCCTGCTGACCCTGGGCTCTAACACCGCCAGTTTTTGCCCGGAAATGCGAGCTTCACAGAGAAAAACACCAGTCAATGTGTCAGTGGGGTTCAGCAACGGCAGCTGTTCCCCTGCTGTGTAGCTGGCAACGTGTCCTGCAAACACCACGCAGGCACATGAACTGAAATTGAAGGAAGCCTGCCCCCCACCCCCAGGTGTTTCAATGTATAACAGCCACCTTGTACAGCAGTACTGCTGCATTTGTACAAGGTGGCTGACTTTTTCTCCTTGCCCACGTTTAATTAAACACATACTAAATGTGTCTCATTGAGACCATTCCACTGTCCCTGAGGTGTGACTTTCCTTTCTAATGATACGCAGCACCACCCTTGGTAGCGCTGCCCGTCTTCTGACATCATTGGTTAGCTGGCTGCGCCTGTGCGTCTGCCCTGCTCGAAACAACGCCCCTCGGTGTCTTATTTTTTTGGACAGCGAGGGTGTGATTGATGGGCATGTGCAGTGCATATGTTTGCCTGTGTTCACTCATCTCCTTCCGCCTTCTTCAGACTGGGTGGCCTCATGGCCGCGGCATGCGATAAGGGATCAGATGACGCCGCCCAGTCTGAAGCAGGTGTGGCTCTTGTACCTTGCAACACCTGAGGGGGGGTTAAAGGTTACCTTTGAAATTTGTTCAACTAGGCTTCGGCCTACACTCTGCTCCTCTCCTCCTCCTGCTGACCCTGGGCTATAACACCGCCAGTTATAGCCTGGAAGTGCTAGGTGCACAGAGAAAAACACCCGCCAATGTGTTAGTGGGGTTCAGCACCGCCAGCTGTTCCCCTGCTGTGTAGCCGGCATCGTGTCCAGCACAAGCCACGCTGGCACAACTGACCAAAAGCTGCCACCAGTGCAGGCTTGGGCCAACACTCTGCTCCTCTCCTCTTCCTGCTGCCCCTGGGCTCAAACACCGCTAGTTTTTGCCCGGAAATGCGAGCTGCACTGAGAAAAAAAATAGCCAATGTGTTTGTGGGGTTCAGCACCGCCAGCTGTTCCCCTGCTGTGTAGCCTGCATCGTGTCCAGCACAAGCCACGCTGGCACAACTGACCAAAAGCTGCCACCAGTGCAGGCTTCGGCCTACACTCTGCTCCTCTCCTCCTCCTGCTGACCCTGGGCTCTAACACCGCTAGTTTTTGCCCGGAATTGCTAGCTGCACAGAGAAAAACACCAGCCAATGTGTTAGTGGGGTTCAGCACCGCCAGCTGTTCCCCTGCTGTGTAGCCGACAACGTGACCTGCAAACGCCATGCAGGCACTTGAACTGAAATTGAAGTGAGCCTGCCCCCCACCCCCAGGTGTTTCTATGTATAACAGCCACCTTGTACAGCAGTACTGCTGAATTTGTACAAGGTGGCTGACTTTTTCTCCTTGCCCACGTGGAACTCAACACGTACAAAATGTGTCTCATTAGAGACCATTACAATGTCCCTGAGGTGTGACTTTCCTTTTTAATGACACGCAGCACCCCCATTGTTAGCGCTGCCCGTCTTCAGACATCATTGGTTGGCTGGCTGTGCCTGTGCGTCCGCCCTGCCCGACACAACGCCCCTCGTTGTCTCATATATTTTGACTGCGAGGGTGTGATTGATGGGCACGAGCAGTGCATATGTTCGCCTGTCTTCACTCCCCTCCTTCCGCCTTCTTCAGACTGTGCGGCCTCATGCCCGTGGCAGGCAATAAGGGATCAGCTGAGGCCGCCCAGTCTGAAGCAGGTGTAAGGACATGTGTGAGCGGCGAACATATTTACTGCACAAGGCCACGAATCCCAGCACCGCAGTGTGACTTTATGGAAAGGCACTGTGGGTCTGGGATTTATGGCCATCGTTAACCGCACAGGCCAACATGAAATGAGGTCATAAGACGGCCTGCACTAACAGGGTATTGCCAAGGGATAACACAAGAGCGCACTCTCCTGTACTGCAAATAACAACAGTAAGGAGTCTGCGCCCAGCACCTAGGTGTAAATTTTGACACCTGTGCTGTGTCTTCTTCAAAAGAAAAGTCACGCCTCCACTACTGTTTGACAGTATAATGGGCTAAATAGTGTACGTGTTTTATTCAGCGTGTGCAAGGAGCAAAATGAAGAGAGCAACCTTTTACTTGTGCAGCATTAATGCTGCACAAGGTGTGGCTCTTGTACCTTGCAACACCTGAGGGGGGGTTAAAGGTTACCTTTGAAATTGGTTCAACTAGGCTTCGGCCTACACTCTGCTTCTCTCCTCCTCCTGCTGACCCTGGGCTATAACACCGCCAGTTGTAGCCTGGAAGTGCTAGGTGCACAGAGAAAAACACCCGCCAATGTGTTAGTGGGGTTCAGCACCGCCAGCTGTTCCCCTGCTGTGTAGCCGGCATCGTGTCCAGCACAAGCCACGCTGGCACAACTGACCAAAAGCTGCCACCAGTGCAGGCTTGGGCCTACACTCTGCTCCTCTCCTCCTCCTGCTGCCCCTGGGCTCAAACACCGCTAGTTTTTGCCCGGAAATGCGAGCTGCACAGAGAAAAAAAACAGCCAATGTGTTTGTGGGGTTCAGCACCGCCAGCTGTTCCCCTGCTGTGTAGCCTGCATCGTGTCCAGCACAAGCCACGCTGGCACAACTGACCAAAAGCTGCCACCAGTGCAGGCTTCGGCCTACACTCTGCTCCTCTCCTCCTCCTGCTGACCCTGGGCTCTAACACCGCTAGTTTTTGCCCGGAAGTGCTAGCTGCACAGAGAAAAACACCAGCCAATGTGTTAGTGGGGTTCAGCACCGCCAGCTGTTCCCCCTCTGTGTAGCCGGCAAAGTGTCCTGCAAACGCAATGCAGACACAAAGCTGACTCCAGTGCAGGCTTCGGCCTACACTCTGCTCCCCCTGCTTACCCTTTGCTCCAACATCGCTAGTTGGGGCTGTAGGAAGACAATCTTTGATAGGCAACGCATCCGGGTTCCAGCACCGCCAGCTGGTTCTCGGCAGTGTTTTTGTCACAGGTACTCCCTCGTGCCAAACCTGGTTTCAGCACCGTCAGCTGTTTCCGGGTCGTATCAAGCTCACTGAGACGCCTATGCTTGCCCCGTCGTGTTGCGGTCGGGTTAGCCAACTCCAGGGTGCCTCCAGTTTAGGAGCTTCCTATGTGGGCTGCGTGAACTGGTAGTCAAGGCTGGTTCTGTAGTGCCAGTAGGCCCAGCTCCCCCTGTAGGACTGTTGGGGTTCGGTAACTGCGGCTGCCTCGCGGCCTAGCTGTTCTCTCCTCTCCTGTGGGCCTTGGGGTCCACCACCTGGTTCCAGCACCATCAGCTGGTTCCGGGCCGAGCCTTTGGCTTAGGTGCCTCCTCCTGGGTATCCGAGTTCCGCCAACGTCAGGCGGTCCTTGGTAGTGCTTTTAAGCGCGGGCACCAAAAGCTTAGTAATCGGGTTCCAGCACCGTCAGCTGGTCCTCGGTCGTGCCATTGGCTCTTGCACACTGGGGCAACGCATCTGGGTTCCAGCACCGCCAGCTGGTTCTCGGCAGTGGTTTTGTCACAGGTACTCCCTCGTGCCAAACCTGGTTTCAGCACCGTCAGCTGTTTCCGGGTCGTGTCAAGCTCACTGAGACGCCTATGCTTGCCCCGTCGTGGTGCGGTAGGGTTAGCCAACTCCAGGGTGCCTCCAGTTTAGGAGCTTCCTATGTGGGCTGCGTGAACTGGTAGTCAAGGCTGGTTCTGTAGTGCCAGTAGGCCCAGCTCCCCCTGTAGGACTGTTGGGGTTCGGTAACTGCGGCTGCCTCGCGGCCTAGCTGTTCTCTCCTCTCCTGTGGGCCTTGGGGTCCACCACCTGGTTCCAGCACCGTCAGCTGGTTCCGGGCCGAGCCTTTGGCTTAGGTGCCTCCTCCTGGGTATCCGAGTTCCGCCAACGTCAGGCGGTCCTTGGTAGTGCTTTTAAGCACGGGCACCTACAGCTTAGTAACCGGGTTCCAGCACCGTCAGCTGGTCCTCGGTCGTGCCATTGGCTCTTGCACACTGGGGCAACGCATCTGTGTTCCAGCACTGCCAGCTGGTTCTCGGCAGTGTTTTTGTCACAGGTACTCCCTCGTGCCAAACCTGGTTTCAGCACCGTCAGCTGTTTCCGGGTAGTGTCAAGCTCACTGAGACGCCTATGCTTGCCACGTCGTGGTGCGGTCGGGTTAGCCAACTCCAGGGTGCCTCCAGTTTAGGAGCTTCCTATGTGGGCTGCGTGAACTGGTAGTCAAGGCTGGTTCTGTAGTGCCAGTAGGCCCAGCTCCCCCTGTAGGACTGTTGGGGTTCGGTAACTGCGGCTGCCTCGCGGCCTAGCTGTTCTCTCCTCTCCTGTGGGCCTTGGGGTCCACCACCTGGTTCCAGCACCGTCAGCTGGTTCCGGGCCGAGCCTTTGGCTTAGGTGCCTCCTCCTGGGTATCCGAGTTCCGCCAACGTCAGGCGGTCCTTGGTAGTGCTTTTAAGCACGGGCACCTACAGCTTAGTAACCGGGTTCCAGCACCGTCAGCTGGTCCTCGGTCGTGCCATTGGCTCTTGCACACTGGGGCAACGCATCTGTGTTCCAGCACTGCCAGCTGGTTCTCGGCAGTGTTTTTGTCACAGGTACTCCCTCGTGCCAAACCTGGTTTCAGCACCGTCAGCTGTTTCCGGGTAGTGTCAAGCTCACTGAGACGCCTATGCTTGCCACGTCGTGGTGCGGTCGGGTTAGCCAACTCCAGGGTGCCTCCAGTTTAGGAGCTTCCTATGTGGGCTGCGTGAACTGGTAGTCAAGGCTGGTTCTGTAGTGCCAGTAGGCCCAGCTCCCCCTGTAGGACTGTTGGGGTTCGGTAACTGCGGCTGCCTCGCGGCCTAGCTGTTCTCTCCTCTCCTGTGGGCCTTGGGGTCCACCACCTGGTTCCAGCACCTTCAGCTGGTTCCGGTGTTGTGAATTCTGTGGCAGAGTTCACTCCTGTGGTCACAAGTGGTACTTCGGCTGATTCTCTCTGGGATCTTCCGTTTGTGGAGGAAAGTGGTACTGCAGCTTCTGAGTTTTCTCCCTCAGGTGATCTGGTGAGCTCGTTAGCTTCTTCTCTACTTAACTCCACCTGATGCTTTGATCCATGCTTCCTGTCAATGTTCCAGTGTTGGACTGTTTTTTTCCCTGGATCATTCCTGTGGCCTGCTGCTCTGCAAAGCTAAGTTTTGCTTTTGTTATTTTGTTGCTATTTTTCAGTCCAGCTTGCTTTATTGGTTTTTTTTCGCCTGCTGGAAGCTCTGAGACGCAGAGGGACGACCTCCGTACCATTAGTCGGTGCGGAAGGTCTTTTTGTCCCCTCTGCGTGGTTATTTATAGGTTTTTGTGCTGACCGAAAAGTTATCTTCCCTATCCTCGTTCTATTCAGCTAGTCGGGCCTCACTTTGCTAAATCTGTTTCATCTCTATGTTTGTGTTTTCATTTTACTCACAGTCATTATATGTGGGGGGCTGCCTTTTCCTTTGGGGAATTTCTCTGAGGCAAGGTAGGCTTATTTTTCTATCTTCAGGAATAGCTAGTTTCTCAGGCTGTGACGAGGCGCCTAGGTTCTGGTCAGGAATGCTCCACGGCTACCTTTAGTGTGGTTTGATAGGATCAGGGATTGCGGTCTGCAGAGTTCCCACGTCTCAGAGCTCGTTCTTTAATTTTGGATGTTTGTCAGATCACTGTATGTGTTCTGACCGCTATGTCCATTGTGTTACTGAATTGGTTAACATAACAGTACAGGAAGCCATAAGTGCTAATGATTCTCAATAGAGGGAAAAAAGAAGTTCTGAGACCATTTTTTTTTCTTTGCACTGTGTTTTGTCTTTTTTTTCCCCTAGACATTTGGGTGGTTCAGGACACAGGTGTGGACATGGAGATTCAGGGTCTGTACTCACTCAATGGAATGAAGCTGCGCTCGCAGCGATTTTCAGAAAGGGTCTCTCTGAAGCCCTTAATGATGTCATGGTGGGATTTCCTATGCCTGATGGTCTGAATGAATCTATGTCTTTGGCCATTCAGATCGGTCGACGCTTGCGTGAGCGTAAATCTGTGCACCATTTGGCGGTATTACCTGAGCTTAAACCTGAGCCTATGCAGTACGATAGGACTTTGTCCAGAGTTGAACGGCATGAACACAGACGTCTGAATGGTCTGTGCTTCTACTGTGGTGATTCCACTCATGCCATCTCTGATTGTCCTAAGCGCTCTAAGCAGTTCGCTAGGTCTGCCACCATTGGTACGGTACAGTCAAAATTTCTTCTGTCCGTTACCTTGATCTGCTCTTTGTCATCGTATTCTGTCATGGCATTTGTGGATTCAGGCGCTGCCCTGAATTTGATGGACTTGGAGTATGCTAAGCGTTGTGGGTTTTTCTTGGAGCCCTTGCAGTGTCCTATTCCATTGAGAGGAATTGATGCTACACCTTTGGCCAAGAATAAGCCTCAGTACTGGACCCAGTTGACCATGTGCATGGCTCCTGCACATCAGGAGGATATTCGCTTTCTGGTGTTGCATAATCTGCATGATGTGGTCGTTTTGGGGTTGCCATGGCTACAAGTCCATAATCCAGTATTAGATTGGAAATCCATGTCGGTTTCCAGCTGGGGTTGTCAGGGGGTACATGGTGATGTTCCATTTCTGTCAATTTCGTCATCCACCTCTTCTGAGGTCCCAGAGTTCTTGTCTGATTGCCGGGATGTATTTGATGAGCCCAAGTCCGATACCCTACCTCCGCATAGGGATTGTGATTCTGCTATCAATTTGATTCCTGGTAGTAAATTCCCAAAAGGTCGATTGTTTAATTTGTCTGTGCCTGAGCACACCGCTATGCGCAGTTATGTGAAGGAATCCCTGGAGAAGGGGCATATTCGCCCGTCATCGTCGCCATTAGGAGCAGGGTTCTTTTTTGTAGCCAAGAAGGATGGTTCGCTGAGACCTTGTATAGATTACCGCCTTCTAAATAAGATCACGGTTAAATTTCAGTACCCCTTGCCATTGTTATCTGATCTGTTTGCTCGGATTAAGGGGGCTAGTTGGTTCACAAAGATAGATCTTCGTGGTGCGTATAATCTGGTGCGAATTAAGCAGGGCGATGAATGGAAAACTGCATTTAATGCGCCCGAGGGTCATTTTGAGTATCTCGTGATGCCGTTCGGACTTGCCAATGCTCCATCAGTGTTTCAGTCCTTTATGCATGACATCTTCCGAGAGTACTTGGATAAATTCCTGATTGTGTACTTGGATGACATTTTGATCTTCTCGGATGATTGGGAGTCTCATGTGAAGCAGGTCAGAACGGTTTTTCAGGTCCTGCGTGCTAATTCTTTGTTTGTGAAGGGATCAAAGTGCCTCTTTGGTGTGCAGAAGGTTTCATTTTTGGGGTTCATCTTTTCCCCTTCTACTATCGAGATGGATCCTGTTAAGGTCCAAGCCATCCATGATTGGACTCAGCCGACATCTCTGAAAAGTCTGCAAAAGTTCCTGGGCTTTGCTAACTTTTATCGTCGCTTCATCTGCAATTTTTCTAGTATTGCTAAACCATTGACCGATTTGACCAAGAAGGGTGCTGATGTGGTCAATTGGTCTTCTGCTGCTGTGGAGGCTTTTCAAGAGTTGAAGCGTAGTTTTTCTTCTGCCCCTGTGTTGTGTCAACCAGATGTTTCTCTTCCGTTCCAGGTCGAGGTTGATGCTTCTGAGATTGGAGCAGGGGCTGTTTTGTCACAGAGAGGTTCAGGTTGCTCAGTGATGAAACCATGCGCTTTCTTTTCCAGGAAGTTTTCGCCTGCTGAGCGAAATTATGATGTGGGCAACCGAGAGTTGCTGGCCATGAAGTGGGCATTCGAGGAGTGGCGTCATTGGCTTGAAGGAGCTAAGCATCGCGTTGTGGTATTGACTGATCATAAGAACTTGACTTATCTCGAGTCTGCCAAGCGCTTGAATCCTAGACAAGCTCGTTGGTCGTTGTTTTTTGCCCGTTTTGACTTTTTGATTTCGTACCTTCCGGGCTCTAAAAATGTGAAGGCGGATGCTCTGTCTAGGAGTTTTGTACCCGACTCTCCGGGCTTATCTGAGCCGGCGGGTATCCTCAAGGAAGGAGTAATTGTGTCTGCCATCTCCCCTGATTTGCGGCGGGTGCTGCAAAAATTTCAGGCTAATAAACCTGATCGTTGCCTAGCGGAGAAATTGTTTGTCCCTGATAGGTGGACGAATAGAGTTATCTCTGAACTTCATTGTTCGGTGTTGGCTGGTCATCCTGGAATCTTTGGTACCAGAGAGTTAGTGGCTAGATCCTTTTGGTGGCCCTCTCTGTCGCGGGATGTGCTTACTTTTGTGCAGTCCTGTGGGATTTGTGCTCGGGCTAAGCCCTGCTGTTCTCGTGCCAGTGGGTTGCTTTTGCCCTTGCCGGTCCCGAAGAGGCCTTGGACACATATCTCTATGGATTTTATTTCTGACCTTCCCGTTTCTCAAAAGATGTCAGTCATTTGGGTGGTCTGTGATCGCTTTTCTAAGATGGTCCATCTGGTACCCTTGTCTAAATTGCCTTCCTCCTCTGATTTGGTGCCTTTGTTCTTCCAGCATGTGGTTCGTTTGCATGGCATTCCAGAGAATATTGTTTCTGACAGAGGTTCCCAGTTTGTTTCGAGGTTTTGGCGAGCCTTTTGTGGTAGGATGGGCATTGACTTGTCTTTTTCCTCGGCTTTCCATCCTCAGACTAATGGCCAGACCGAGCGAACCAATCAGACCTTGGAAACATATCTGAGGTGCTTTGTTTCTGCTGATCAGGATGACTGGGTGTCCTTTTTGCCTTTGGCTGAGTTCGCCCTTAATAATCGGGCCAGCTCGGCTACCTTGGTTTCACCGTTTTTCTGCAATTCTGGGTTCCATCCTCGTTTCTCTTCTGGACAGGTTGAGTCTTCGGACTGTCCTGGTGTGGATACTGTGGTGGACAGGTTGCAGCAGATTTGGACTCAGGTAGTGGACAATTTGACCTTGTCCCAGGAGAAGGCTCAACGTTTCGCTAATCGCAGATGCCGTGTGGGTCCTCGACTTCGTGTTGGGGATCTGGTTTGGTTATCTTCTCGTCATATTCCTATGAAGGTTTCCTCTCCTAAGTTTAAACCTCGTTTTATTGGTCCGTATAGGATTTCTGAGGTTCTTAATCCTGTGTCTTTTCGTCTGACCCTTCCAGATTCTTTTTCCATATATAACGTATTCCATAGGTCATTGTTGCGGAGATACGTGGCACCTATGGTTCCATCTGTTGAGCCTCCTGCCCCGGTTTTGGTGGAGGGGGAATTGGAGTATATTGTGGAGAAGATTTTGGATTCTCGTGTTTCAAGACGGAAACTCCAGTATCTGGTTAAATGGAAGGGTTATGCTCAGGAAGATAATTCCTGGGTTTTTGCCTCTGATGTCCATGCTCCCGATCTTGTTCGTGCCTTTCATGTGGCTCATCCTGGTCGGCCTGGGGGCTCTGGTGAGGGTTTGGTGACCCCTCCTCAAGGGGGGGGTACTGTTGTGAATTCTGTGGCAGAGTTCACTCCTGTGGTCACAAGTGGTACTTCGGCTGATTCTCTCTGGGATCTTCCGTTTGTGGAGGAAAATGGTACTGCAGCTTCTGAGTTTTCTCCCTCAGGTGATCTGGTGAGCTCGTTAGCTTCTTCTCTACTTAACTCCACCTGATGCTTTGATCCATGCTTCCTGTCAATGTTCCAGTGTTGGACTGTTTTTTTCCCTGGATCATTCCTGTGGCCTGCTGCTCTGCAAAGTTTTGCTTTTGTTATTTTGTTGCTATTTTTCAGTCCAGCTTGCTTTATTGGTTTTTTTCTCGCCTGCTGGAAGCTCTGAGACGCAGAGGGACGACCTCCGTACCGTTAGTCGGTGCGGAGGGTCTTTTTGTCCCCTCTGCGTGGTTATTTATAGGTTTTTGTGCTGACCGCAAAGTTATCTTCCCTATCCTCGTTCTATTCAGCTAGTCGGGCCTCACTTTGCTAAATCTGTTTCATCTCTATGTTTGTATTTTCATCTTACTCACAGTCATTATATGTGGGGGGCTGCCTTTTCCTTTGGGGAATTTCTCTGAGGCAAGGTAGGCTTATTTTTCTATCTTCAGGAATAGCTAGTTTCTCAGGCTGTGACGAGGCGCCTACGTTCTGGTCAGGAGCGCTCCACGGCTACCTTTAGTGTGGTTTGATAGGATCAGGGATTGCGGTCTGCAGAGTTCCCACGTCTCAGAGCTCGTTCTTTAATTTTGGGTGTTTGTCAGATCACTGTATGTGTTCTGACCGCTATGTCCATTGTGTTACTGAATTGGTTAATATAACATTCCGGGCCGAGCCTTTGGCTTAGGTGCCTCCTCCTGGGTATCCGAGTTCCGCCAACGTCAGGCGGTCCTTGGTAGTGCTTTTAAGCGTTGGCACCTACAGCTTAGTAACTGGGTTCCAGCACCGTCAGCTGGTCCTCGGTCTTGCCATTGGCTCTTGCACACTGGGGCAACGCATCTGGGTTCCAGCACCGCCAGCTGGTTCTCGGCAGTGTTTTTGTCACAGGTACTCCCTCGTGCCAAACCTGGTTTCAGCACCGTCAGCTGTTTCCGGGTAGTGTCAAGCTCACTGAGACGCCTATGCTTGCCCCGTCGTGGTGCGGTCGGGTTAGCCAACTCCAGGGTGCCTCCAGTTTAGGAGCTTCCTATGTGGGCTGCGTGAACTGGTAGTCAAGGCTGGTTCTGTAGTGCCAGTAGGCCCAGCTCCCCCTGTAGGACTGTTGGGGTTCGGTAACTGCGGCTGCCTCGCGGCCTAGCTATTCTGTCCTCTCCTGTGGGCCTTGGGGTCCACCACCTGGTTCCAGCACCGTCAGCTGGTTCCGGGCCGAGCCTTTGGCTTAGGTGCCTCCTCCTGGGTATCCGAGTTCCGCCAACGTCAGGCGGTCCTTGGTAGTGCTTTTAAGCGCGGGCACCAACAGCTTAGTAACCGGGTTCCAGCACCGTCAGCTGGTCCTCGGTCGTGCCATTGTCTCTTGCACACTGGGGCAACGCATCTGGGTTCCAGCACCGCCAGCTGGTTCTCGGCAGTGGTTTTGTCACAGGTACTCCCTCGTGCCAAACCTGGTTTCAGCACCGTCAGCTGTTTCCGGGTCGTGTCAAGCTCACTGAGACGCCTATGCTTGCCCCGTCGTGGTGCGGTCGGGTTAGCCAACTCCAGGGTGCCTCCAGTTTAGGAGCTTCCTATGTGGGCTGCGTGAACTGGTAGTCAAGGCTGGTTCTGTAGTGCCAGTAGGCCCAGCTCCCCCTGTAGGACTGTTGGGGTTCGGTAACTGCGGCTGCCTCGCGGCCTAGCTGTTCTCTCCTCTCCTGTGGGCCTTGGGGTCCACCACCTGGTTCCAGCACTGTCAGCTGGTTCCGGGCCGAGCCTTTGGCTTAGGTGCCTCCTCCTGGGTATCTGAGTTCCGCCAACGTCAGGCGGTCCTTGGTAGTGCTTTTAAGCGTGGGCACCTACAGCTTAGTAACCGGGTTCCAGCACCGTCAGCTGGTCCTCGGTCGTGCCATTGGCTCTTGCACACTGGGGCAACGCATCTGGGTTCCAGCACCGCCAGCTGGTTCTCGGCAGTGTTTTTGTCACAGGTACTCCCTCGTGCCAAACCTGGTTTCAGCACCGTCAGCTGTTTCCGGGTAGTGTCAAGATCACTGAGACGCCTATGCTTGCCCCGTCGTGGTGCGGTCGGGTTAGCCAACTCCAGGGTGCCTCCAGTTTAGGAGCTTTCTATGTGGGCTGCGTGAACTGGTAGTCAAGGCTGGTTCTGTAGTGCCAGTAGGCCCAGCTTCCCCTGTAGGACTGTTGGGGTTCGGTAACTGCGGCTGCCTCGCGGCCTAGCTGTTCTCTCCTCTCCTGTGGGCCTTCGGGTCCACCACCTGGTTCCAGCACCGTCAGCTGGTTCTCGGCAGTGTCTTTTGCTCTTGTACCTTCTGCTCCCCATCCTGGTTCCAGTACCGTCAGCTGGTTCCGGGCAGAGCCTTTGGCTTAGGTGCCTCCTTCTGGGTATCCAAGTTCCACCAACGTCAGGTGGTCCTTGGTAGTGCTTTCAGGCACGGGTACCTCCTGCTTAGTAACCAGGTTCCAGTAACGTCAGCTGGTCCTCGGTAGTTCCATTGCCTCTTGGACCTTCGGCTACCCATCCGGGTTCCAGTACCGTCAGCTGGTTCTCGGCAGTGTCTTTTGCTCTTGTACCTTCTGCTCCCCATCCTGGTTCCAGTACCGTCAGCTGGTTCCGGGCAGATCCTTTGGCTTAGGTGCCTCCTTCTGGGTATCCGAGTTCCGCCAACGTCAGGCGGTCCTTGGTAGTGCTTTTTAGCACGGGTACCTCCTGGTTAGTAACCGGGTTCCAGTAACGTCAGCTGGTCCTCGGTAGTTCCATAGGCTCTTGAACCTTCGGGTAGCCATCCGAGTTCCAGTTCCATCATCAGGTTCTTGGCATTTTCTCAGCCTTCTTGTACCTTCTGCTACATTACCAAGTTGAAGACCCTAAAGTCGACGACCCGGAAGACCACCCCGATGACGACGACGACGACAACCCGGAAGACCACCCGGATGACGACGACGGCGGAGACTACGACGGCGGAGATGACGACACTGGAGACGACGACATGGAAGACCGAGAAGCAGAAGAACAAGAGGCTGCAGAACAAAGAGCAGAAGAACATTAAGCATAACACTTAATATCAGAGCAAAAGATATTATCTCAATTATATGCAGAAGAAGACTAAGCAGTGTATGGGGGTGAGTCCGTTCCTCCTCGTGGTGCCCCTGGATAAAGCCTGATGCTGCAGGCCAAACTGAACGCGGACAAATGTAACTTTTGTGACTGGCAGAACGGAAGGTGTAATCTTCCAACTTTTATAGATAACAACTACGGGAATGCCTGTCACAAATTAGAATATGATGAAGAAGTAGAATAGGAAGAATAATACAGTTGAATAAAATGAATATGTAGAATAGAAAGAATAATAATAGTTGAATAAAATGAATATGAAGAATGTAATAAAAAAAAAGGTAAAGGATGAAGAAGAAGATGAATAAGGTGAAGAAGAAGTTGATGTCAAAGATGCTGATGATGATGAAGATGAAAGTGTGGGAAAAGTAAAAAAAAAAGGAAGGGGAAGGTCGTGGAATGGTGAAACATCAATATCTGACAAAATAAAAGAAATATTTACATAGTCAATATCTTTGTCACTCCGAACATCTTTAAAAAAAACAAAAAAAACATGCTATTCTATTTGATTGGGCTAAACCTCTATGACTTTAATGTCTCTGCCACCTCCCCAAATACATCCTGCATTATTCTTAGTTGTTTTCCTTCATGTAGAATGAACCTACAAGGAAAGAAAGGGTTTATTTTAATTCCGATATTTTGGTCCCATTGACTTGCATTGGGATCGGGTATCGGTATCGGCGATATCCGATATTTTTTGAATATCGGCCGATCCTATCCGATACCGATACTTTCCGATATCGGAAGGTATCGCTCAACACTAATGATTACACATACTCAGTGCTGAAAATAATAGATGTACAAACAGTAGAGGCAATTGGTGTGAATTCACCAGAGAGAAAAAAAACAAAATAAAAAAAGGGAGGAGATGAACACAAGTCAAAATATATTTGAAAGCCAGTCATGTGTTTGACGAGAAATATGTATCTCTAGCAACAGCTCAGAGAAAGAGAAAATATTTGTGATCGATGCTTATCAAATATACGAGAATATCCATAATCCGTAGGGAGAGGTTACGGAGGGAAATATTGAAAATCAGTCAGTATAGGGTTAAAGTATGATGCACAAGATGGAATTGATAAGTGAGGAGTAATGAAGTATAAAGTATATATAAACTAAGTCCAACGGGAATAGATACAGTCAATAATAAAATATAGAGTATATGCAGAGTAAGTTCCATAGGAACGGATACAGTCACCATATAGGAAATGCAAAAAGACAAATGTAAAGTAGAAGTCAAAGGCAATTACTTGTAGGTAGAGAACTCGACGTGTGCGGCGTGCACCATTCAGGCATGGTGGAGTGTGTACTGTGTGCAGCGAGAGGACCTTTTAAATGCCGTGAAATCTTCATTTCCAGGTGTGTCACGTGTTCCGGACTGGTCACGTGATGAGAAAGTCCGAGTGCTGCCGAAGAAAGTGAACAAAAGTGAGTAGGCACTGGAGTCTCCCAAGACCGCTAAGAGAAAATGCACATGTGAGCTAAGCAACACCTGTTCTTCCCTGTTCTTTAAGAGGCAGTGCGCACTTGGTAAAATGCCCCCTACTAACTGCTGGGAGGCATTTAGTTAACGTGTGCATATGCAAGGTGTCTCCCAGCCAATAGTTTGGAGACATCTTGTATAAAAGGCAGCCTCCACAATAGGAAGGTGCCTGAGCAACCCCTATCGTTAGTGTTAGGTGGCTTGGAGTTGCAATTGTATGTTGCCAGGTCCCTAGTCTGTATTACTATTCCTGTGTTCCCATAGTCTATTATAGTGATTTCCCCTATTCCGTGTCATATTAGTCCCGTATAGAATATTCTTGTTTCCTGTGTCAGTATCCTAAAACTGCATCTGCATTATCTGTATCCATTGGCCACATCGGAGGCACCAAAACTGTTTCTCAAGTGGCCAGTCTGTCTGCACAGTCTGAACCTGCCTCAAATGGCCATCCAGCCCTGTCTAAGAACCCATGGGGTCAGCTGCTACTGCCAGACACTGCCCTGGAGTGGTACCTGGCAGCTACCTGTTGCACAAGCCTGACCAGGGCTGCCACTAGAAATTTCGGGGCCCCATACTGGCAAAATTTTCGGGGCCCCCTTGAAACTCCGCCCAGGCTCCACCCCAGCCCCGCCTCCAGGCTCCACCCCACGAACTGTCCACAGTCCCACCACTCTCTCTTGGAAAATCTCCACTTCTCACCTATCACACATTAACAGTTCCCATCACCAGATCACACATATAGCCGGCAGCTTTTGTTTTGGCCAAAAGATTTTTTAAGCCGCCACCACAACAAGGTAGACACTTTTGGCCGGGCCCTACTCTACTGTTACCTACTAAATATTTGTTAAAATATGAAATACAATTTAGGTATATTTTTATTTATTTTTCAATTTTTAAAATGACCTATAATACTACATACAAGGAACAAATACCACAGCACTATGACCAGATGACATATTACCACCACAGTGATCGAATAATATAAAATACAAGGAACAAATACCGCTACACCATGACCAGACCACATATTACCTCCACATCATGACCAGACCACATATTACCAACAATGACTGAATACTACAATACTGATCAGTAATACAAAAAAAACCCACAATACTATCACCATCAGTGCCATTATGCACAGGAGATCTGTAATTAGTAAGCAGTGTCTGTGTACAGGTAATACAGTGATCACTGGTGACATTACACACAGGAGCTCTGTATATAATGTATAGATAATACAGTGATCACTGGTGACATTGTACACAGGACCTCTGTATATAGTATACAGTGTATAGTGTAAGTGTATAGGTAACACTGACTCACCAGTGACGTCTCTAGGTGAAGTCCTTCATCTTTCATCCAGCACAGACCGCCATCACTTTATCCAGCCAGGACTCGTCTCTGCAGGAAATAAAACAGTTATCTCGAGTTCCGCTTGTAGAACACATTACTTAATTTTCCCAACTTCTACATTACACCACATGAAGAAGGCAACATAGTATCACTCTACACAGTAACAGGACCGCCCCCCCATTTAAAACAGTATACTCAAAAAATAAAATAAATACATCACTGCAATAATAATATCCCTTAATTAGCCCCTATGGTAATATTCGCCATCCTGGCCACCGTGTGTCTCATTTCAGGCTCCAGCCATATGTTCTCTCATCCTGCCCTCATGAGTATCCATTCTACCCCATATGATCTCCCCATCCTGCCCCATCTGTCTCCATCGTATCCATCCTGCCCCATCTGTTTCCAATCCTGCACCATCTCTGTCCAGCACTCTGCCCCATCTCTGTCCAGCACTCTGCCCCATCTCTGTCCAGCACTCTGCCCCATCTCTGTCCAGCACTCTGCCCCATCTCTGTCCAGCACTCTGCCCCATCTCTGTCCAGCACTCTGCCCCATCTCTGTCCAGCACTCTGCCCAGCACTCTGCCCCATCTCTGTCCAGCACTCTGCCCCATCTCTGTCCAGTACTCTGCCCCATCTCTGTCCAGCACTCTGCCCAGCACTCTGCCCCATCTCTGTCCAGCACTCTGCCCCATCTCTGTCCAGCACTCTGCCCCATCTCTGTCCAGCACTCTGCCCCATCTCTGTCCAGCACTCTGCCCCATCTCTGTCCAGCTTTCTGCCCCCCATGTGTCCAGCTTTCTGCCCCCCCCGTGTCCAGCTTTCTGCGCCCTCCCCCGTGTCCAGCTTTCTGCCCCCCCTGTCCAGCTTTCTGCCCCCCCCCCGTGTCCAGCTTTCTGCCCCCCCCCCGTGTCCAGCTTTCTGCCCCCCCCCCGTGTCCAGCTTTCTGCCCCCCCCCCCCGTGTCCAGCTTTACTGCCCCCTCTGTGTCCAGATTTACTGCCCCCTCTGTGTCCAGATTTACTGCCCCCTCTGTGTCCAGATTTACTGCCCCCTCTGTGTCCAGATTTACTGCCCCCTCTGTGTCCAGATTTACTGCCCCCTCTGTGTCCAGATTTACTGCCCCGTGTCCAGCTTTACTGCCCCCTCTGTGTCCAGCCTTCTGCCCCCCCGTGTCCAGCTTTACTGCCCCCGTGTCCAGCCTTCTGCCCCGTGTCCAGCTGCCTTCTGCCCCCTCTGTGTCCAGCTGCCTTCTGCCCCCCTGTGTCCAGCTGCCTTCTGCCCCCTCTGTGTCCAGCTGCCTTCTGCCCCCTCTGTGTCCAGCTGCCTTCTGCCCCCCTGTGTCCAGCTGCCTTCTGCCCCCTCTGTGTCCAGCTGCCTTCTGCCCCCTCTGTGTCCAGCTGCCTTCTGCCCCCTCTGTGTCCAGCTGCCTTCTGCCCCCTCTGTGTCCAGCTGCCTTCTGCCCCCTCTGTGTCCAGCTGCCTTCTGCCCCCTCTGTGTCCAGCTGCCTTCTGCCCAAACCTCCCCCCCCCCCAATCGCCGCTCTCCGCTCTCCGCTCTCCGCTCTTAATAGAAAAAAAAAAAGTTCTACTTACCTGCCGCGCTCCTGATCTCTCCACGCAGCTGCACTGTGCACTCGCCGGCGACTGACAATGACGTCAGACGCCGGCGACCTGCACGCTGCGGCTGGCGGCTGTTAACTATTGACGTGCGGGCGCGGGCCCGCATGTCAATAGCGTACAGCTGCAGCGCCGGCCGCCGCTAAGGGCCCGGTTCAGCCTGCGGCTGCCGGTAGGGGCCCGGTGAGCAGGTAAGAGGGGGCCCGATGCGGGCCCCCTCTGCTCACCGGGCCCCTTACGCCAGTCACGGCTGTAATGCCCTGATGGCGGCCCTGAGCCTGACCTCACCACTAGGAGAATCCGGTGAACACCAAGGTGGCTGCTTAGTCACGCCCCTCTAGGATGGGACCAGTCTGTGGCACAGTGAGTCCATTAACCACCTGTATGCGCAACTCACATGTTCCAACAGTACACTTTCCACAGGACACACCAGCACCTCCAAGGCATAACGGGCAAGCTCAGGCCATGTGTCCAATTTGGAGACCCTGACGTTAAATGGGGCAGACCCTTCTGTTAGAAGGTGGAAGCCATGTTGTTGAAATTGTCATGCTCATGGATTTGATATATTGAGCTTGTGTTTTGGGGTCGGTTTCTCTATCTGACACGCACCTTTTCTCTGGGTGTTTGGGTTCTGTTTTCTGTCTGCAGTCTGTCTAGCTTAACACAGGTGGTTTCATTTGGTCACCTATCACCTTTTTTAGTGTCTATCATATTAATCCCCAGTGAATTGCTACACAAACATAACCCAAATGCTGCATCCTGCTAATATGGACTGCATCAGGTGCTGGTGCTGGATGTTGTGACATTCTGAGTAAGATTTTCCATGTTTTTGCCATGCTAACCTTCCCTTCTGAGGTGGTGCCATTGCCATAGGTGTGTTGGCAACTTCATCCTCCTCTTACTTGTGCCTCCACTGAGCCCCCACTGTCTGGTACATCTGCCAGTGTGCACATGTGTTCCCACATTTACTGATCGCTCTAGTTGTCGCCAGGGTTCCAGCAGGGTGGCCACCCAGGAATCAGCACTTCTAACAATCCGGGCAATTCACTGGTCATTGCGGAGGCACAGCAGCATGTATTATCTTATGTGTGCCAGGCTGCCTAAAGGCAAACACAAGCTGTCCTTGGTCTGAGGTGTATCATCTGGGTCCTCTGTATCCCCCAGCCAGGCTCCAGTTATTCCCCTGAGCTGCTTTGAGTGCCAAGTTGCTGGGAGCACAGCTGTTTCTCATCCCCTCCTCCTAACACTCCTCATCCTCAAAAACTCACCTCTGGCAGGATATTTGTGTACCTGGTCGCTATGGACCTGGACGCTACAAATAACCCATCCCCTAAAGGTACCGTCACACTGAATGATATCGCTAGTGATCCGTGACGTTGCAGCGTCCTGGCTAGCGATATCGTTCAATTTGACAGGCAGCAGCGATCAGGATCCTGCTGTGCCATCGTTGGTCGCTGCAGAAAGTCCAGAACTTTATTTCGTCGCTGGACTCCCTGCAGACATCGCTGAATCGGTGTGTTTGACGCCGATTCAGCGATGTCTTCACTGGTAACCAGGGTAAACATCGGGTTACTAAGCGCAGGGCCGCGCTTAGTAACCCGATGTTTACCCTGGTTACCAGCGTAAAAGTAAAAATAAAAAAAAACACTACATACTTACCTTCCGCTGTCTGTCCCCCGCTGTGCTTCTCTGCACTGTGAGAGCCGGCCAGCCGGAAAGCAGAGCACAGCGGTGACGTCACCGCTCTGCTTTCCGGCCGCTGTGCTTACACAGTGCAGGAAAGCACAGCGCCGGGGGACAGACAGCGGAAGGTAAGTATGTAGTGTTTTTTTTTTACTCTTACGCTGGTAACCAGGGTAAACATCGGGTTACTAAGCGCGGCCCTGCGCTTAGTAACCCGATGTTTACCCTGGTTACCGGCATCGTTGGTCGCTGGAGAGCTGTCTGTGTGACAGCTCTCCAGCGACCAAACAGCGACGCTGCAGCGATCTGGATCGTTGTCTGGATCGCTGCAGCATCGCTTAGTGTGACGGTACCTTAAAACATTTGTGGATGCCTGGCCTAAAAGTGTTGTGAATTGTGCCTGTTCATCCTCCACTCCCTCTTGTGCCACCACCTCATCCATCACTGCCTAAAGCGTTATTTTTCTAGGAGGCATAGAAGTGGGATAGCAATGATGATGATTTTGTCATCATTGCTGCCCATGTTCGTGGAGTATTCGAAGCAGTGCAACACGGCACATTTGTCCTGCATGAAGGCCCATTCGTTGTTCATGAAGTAGGGTTGTACCGCAGAGTGACTCACCCGTGCGTGCTGCAGCTCAAACTCCAGTATCGCCTGCTGCTGTTCACACAGTCTCTCCAGCAAGTGCAGGGTGACGTTACACCTATTGGGTACGTTGCATATGTGTCATGACTCTGGATGGGCTGGCTCTGGCTCTGTCCTGGTCAGGTGTGGGTTAAATTAGTCTGCCTCTCTTTGCTTCTGGGGCCGCTATTTAATGCTGGTGGTTCCTGGGTTCTGAGTCGGTTATACTTCCGTCTACTCGGTCTGAAAGAGCTGACCCAGGTTATTCGTCTGTAATCTCTGTTCCTCTGTGCTTCTGTGCCTTGCTGTTTATGAACCGGTTTGTCCCCTATCTACTGCCCCTGTTTTCTGCTTGGTACTTTTGTGTTTGTCCTGGCTTTCTGACCCCTTGGCTTGTCTCTGACTAACCTGCTGTTTTGCCCTTTGGTACCTCGCTCCCGTCTGGCTCCCGATCCTTGGCTTGTCCTTTGACCACGCCTCTGTCTTTGTACGCTGTATCCTACATTTCTTGCAGACCCCCGTTCTCACACGGTAGCTCTGCCCCCATCATCCCTGCAGTGATCACATGACCAGCCTAGTTCAGGTCCTGTGTGCACTGCGTGTCTCATTTCTCCCTCTCCCTGCGCTCCCATTAGCACCCCCTAGGCTGTCTTTCCATTACACCAGGCAGTGTCATTACATAATAACCGACCCCAAAGCATTAATGGAGATTCTGGACTTTTTTTTCATTTTTTTTCCTCTGATATGGAACTGCTCTTGGCTCTGTCAGATGAGCACTAAACCACACCAAACTACAATACTTTTGAATCCCAGAAGAGAGTATAAACCAAAAAGAAACAAGGATCCCTAAAAAATAACTTTTAATAATACATCTAAAAAGACCGTTCTTTATCAAAATTTAAGATAAAATAGTATTAAATGTACCTATAAAGACCCTACGTCAAACTGCAATGAGTCCTGCCTGGCAGTGGAGGTTGGCACCCTAATTTACCGCGTTAGGTGCCCCCACTCCTCGACGGCTCACCCTACCATGCCCTGAGAGATGCCTATAATAAAGGAAAAGGCTGGTGGGCCCTATATGAACCTACAAATAAACAACTACCTGACAGTGGAGGTTGGCACCCTAATTTACTGCGGTAGGCGCCCCCACTCAACGACGGCTGACCCTAGGGTCCCTAACAATCCCTAAATAAGGAGATAGACAAAAGATAATGTCCCACATACAACTCCAATACCCGTGAGAGAAAAAAAAACAACAAAATGCAAAAAATAACCCCAAAAAAAAAGAAAAAACACAAAAAATAATGTATATATATATGTGTAATTTGTCAATGTACCAGAGGGGGCAATGAAGAGTGCAATATCTACAAAGCAGCGCCTCCCTCACCATAGATATGGATAAATGTATTTCACCTGAGTACAGGAGCAGGAGCACTGTGAAGCACAATAACTAAACGAGCCATGCCCACCTAATGGAGTACAGTCAGATGTTTAAACCCAACGGGTACATGGAGTGTTGAAAAGATATATGTTTTGTCCAAATAGGATAAAAAAGCCATATTAATGCCTATAATGAGCAATAAGATATCGTTATACACACTCCTATATCTTGTTAAGTACCGTCCACATTTATCTTGTTAAATGTTGTCCACACTTATAACACTGTCTTAGTATGTCAGTGTTAGATGTAGAACATAGACTATTACATTTCCTCCAAAATAGACATAATATGCTAAGTCAATAGCCATGAAAAAATGGACAGCAAGAATATAAAGTAGCAGACAAATGTCCGCACTAGTCACACTACATAAATATAGCAGTGTTAGATATTTAAACAAAACGTGGACTTAGATAACAGAAAGTTCACGGTAGCAAAAAATAAGGATCACACCCAATACACATGTGGAGAGACTCCTCAATATACACATATGATGAAAAATAAAAGGACTCGATCATCCAATTAGTACAGTCAGATAAGCAGCAAGATATACAGCCACCAATGTACTTATCTATTCACTGGAGTCTCCCGAGGTGTAGATCACAAAGCTACCGGAATATCAGATGGTTCATTACAAGTAGCCGAAGTCAGCTGTCATCATATTGTCCCCAAACAGTGCCCGACGCGTTTCCCCCCATAGGGAATGACAGGGGTTCATCAGGGGTAGGCAGCCACACACAAAATAGAGGAGCTGTTAAGGTGTATGCCACTCACCATATCCATCTTTATATACACTAACCGATAGTGCCGATACCAGGTGAAATACATTTATCCATATCTGGGCACTGTTTGGGGACAATATGATGTATTATTAAAAGTTATTTTTTAGGGATCCTTGTTTCTTTTTGGTTTATACTCTATCAGATGAGGCAGGTAGCTAACCTGACCAAATTGATGCAGAATATGTTGGTGGAGCAAAGACCTTTGGTTGCTTCGCACCAACAGGGTGAGGGATAGTGATATCTTTGTTACATGAGGGCCCGTAGTCCTGGGCTTTTTCCCTACCTCCCCTGAGAGATTGTCTGTGGATCGGTTCTTCAAGGCCTTGGGTCTCATTTACGATGAACCTTACTGAGTGAGATTGGCCGAGGACACGATTATGGGTCTCACTCAGGGGAAGCTCTCTGCCGAGTGGTACTTTTCTGAGTACAGGCGGTGGACACCAGAGGTGTCTCAGAATGACTCGGCGCTCAGACGGCTATTCCAAAGGGGACTGTCTGAGCATTTAAAGGATCCACTATCCCTGCATCCACCACCTGATTCTCTGGAAGAAGCTGTGATACAGGCTGTCCATATGGACCATAGGCTGCGAGAGAGAGAAGTGGTGCATCATGAGGCTCCGTTGCTACCAATTAAGCCTTACCCCCTATCATCGTTTGAGCCCATGGAGATGGGGACTGTCTCCATGAAGGAAATGGAAAGGAGACACAATGGGAGAAATATCTCTGTTTTTAATGTGGAGCTCTGGGCCATTGGAGAAGAGACTGCCCCTCCTGTCCGCCAGTTTCCAAGGTCTCGGGAAACACCTAGGTCTGGGTAGCAGCCGAGGAGGCTGCCCAGACTTCCAGGTACTGTCTTCCTCAATCTTCAAATTATTATTGAAAGTGGAACTTGGTGTGAACAATTGTTTTTCCCCTCTTCTGCTTTTGTGGATTGCGGGTCTACTGTAAATCTGATTGACTCCATTTTGGTGGCACATTATGAGATATGGACAGTCAGGTTGCGGATACCCATGAAGGTCGTGCCTATTGACTCTACACCTTTCAGCAAGGATGGGATCCTTTCCATTACTAAGGAGTTCGTCCTTAAGGTGAGCCCTCTTCATAAGGAGCATATAGCCTGTTTTATTCTGGACAACCTCCCTGCTGGGTTGGTCTTGGGGTTCCCCTGGTTGCAATGTCATAATCCAGTCATTGACTGGGAGGCCCGGGAGATTGTTAAATGGGGGCCTAAATGTAAAAATAACTGTTTGATTTCTGTATCTGTGTCATCTGTAGGTCTGGAGGGTATTCCAGAGTACCTGAAGGACTTCGAGGACATGGTCTCTGAAAGTCAGGCCGAGGGGTTGCCACTGCACCGCCCTTTTGATTGTGCCATTGATCTTATTCCAGGGGCTAAGTTGCCTAAGGCCCGGTTGTTCAACCTTTCTGGTCCTGAGCGGTCCGCCATGAAGGAGTATATATCTGAAAGTTTTCGCGAGGGACATATCCACCTTTCTGTGTCTCCTGTTGCAGCAGGATTCTTTTTTGTAATAATGACTTTTGGGAACTTAATAAGATTAATAATAATAATTTTATTTATATAGCGCCAACATATTTCGCAGCGCTTTACAAATTATAGAGGGGACTTGTACAGACAATAGACATTACAGCATAACAGAAATACAGTTCAAAACAGATACCAGGAGGAGTGAGGGCCCTGCTCGCAAGCTTACAAACTATGGGGAAAAGGGGAGACACGAGAGGTGGATGGTAACAATTGCTTTAGTTATTCGGACCAGCTATAGTGTAAGGCTCAGGTGTTCATGTAAAGCTGCATGAACCAGTTAACTGCCTAAGTATGTAGCAGTACAGACACAGAGGGCTAATACTGCATAAAGTGTATGAGAACATGATGCGAGGAACCTTTTTTTTTTTTTTTATTATAAATAGGCCACACAGGGATCGTTAGGTTAATGCATTGAGGCGGTAGGCCAGTCTGAACAAATGAGTTTTTAGGGCACGCTTAAAACTGTGGGGATTGGGGATTAATCGTATTAACCTAGGTAGTGCATTCCAAAGAATCGGCGCAGCACGTGTAAAGTGTTGGAGACGGGAGTGGGAGGTTCTGATTATTGAGGATGCTAACCTGAGGTCATTAGCGGAGCGAAGGGCACGGGTAGGGTGGTAGACTGATACCAGGGAGGAGATGTAGGGTGGTGCTGAGCCATGGAGTGCTTTGTGGATGAGGGTAGTAGTTTTGTACTGGATTCTGGAGTGGATGGGTAGCCAGTGTAATGACTGGCACAGGGTAGAGGCATCGGTGTAACGGTTGGTGAGGAATATGATCCTGGCTGCAGCATTCAGGACAGATTGGAGCGGGGAGAGTTTTGCAAGAGGGAGACCGATTAGTAGAGAGTTACAATAGTCCAGACGAGAATGAATAAGTGAAACAGTCAGAGTTTTTGCAGAGTCGAAATTAAGAAAAGGGCGAATTCTAGAAATGTTTTTGAGATGCAGGTAAGAAGAGCGAGCCAGTGATCGGATGTAGGGGGTGAATGATTACCGTGAGAAACATGTATCCCCTTCCACTCATTCCTGATTTATGTAATCAATTGTCTGGGGCCAAATAGTTTTCTAAACTGGATTTGCGGGGGGCATATAACCTGATTCAGGTATGGGAGGGGGATGAATGGAACACTGCGTTCCTCACTTCTGAAGGTTTATTTGAAAATTTAGTTATGCCATTTGGTTTGACCAATGCTCCTGCGGTCTTCCAAAACGTCATCAATTTTTTGTTCTTCGATTTTATTGGGCAGTTTGTGGTTATCTATTTGGATGACATTCTGGTTTATTTATCTGATAAGCAGGCCTATATTGATCATCTTCAGGTAGTTCTCCTGAGAGTCAGGGAGAACCTGCTTTTCGCTAAGTTGGAGAAATGCTAATTTTTTGTACAGGAATTGGAGAAATGCTCATTTTTTGTACATGAATTGTCTTTCTTGGGGTTCATTGTCTATGGGGAAGGGTTTTGCATGAAGATTCAGGCCATTGTAGATTGGGTTCAGCCTCATGACCTGAAAGGTCTACAACGCTTTTTGGGATTCGCCAATTACTACCGGACGTTTATTAAGGGTTTCTCACAGGTAGTCAAGCCTCTCACCGATTTGACAAAGAAGGGGGCTGATGTTAATAACTGGTCAGCCTCAGCCATAACAGTGTTTTTATTGTTAAAAAAATGTTTCATGACTGCCCCGGTTCTGGGGCAGTCATGAAACAGCCAGATCCACATGAGCCCTTTATGGTAGAGGTTGATGCCTCAGAGGTGGAGGTGGGGGGCGGTGTTGTCCCAGTGGCCCACCACATTGACCATTTGAGACCATGCGCCTCCTTCTCCAAGAAGTTCTCCCCAGCAGAGAGAAATTATGACGGCTTTTGAAGAATGGAGGCATTTTTTGGAGGGGGTGGCTCATCCCATTATGGTGGTTACTGATCACAAAAACCTGGCATACATTGAATTGGCTAAGAGGTTGACCCCTAGGGCAGGCTAGATGGTCTTTCTTTTTCTCCCGGTTCCAGTTTTGTATCACTTTTCATCCTGGATCCAAAAATGTAAGGGCCAATGCCTTGTTTTAGAGCCTGGATCCAGTTTCTCCTCCCGAACTTCCATCCTCCTTTCTTCAACCTGGGGTGGTGGTGGCTGATGTGTCGTCTTGATTGGAATGGGAGATTTGGGAGGCCCAATCTCATGCCCCCCCATCCAAACCAGTTGATAAGCTGTTTGTCCCAATTCAATTTCGTCTCAGGGTTCCTCAGGAGTTTCATGACTCAACATTGGGTGGTCATACTGGGAACTCAGCTACTTGTGGGGCCATCGCGAGGATTTTCTGGTGGTTTTTGCTTACATCTGATGTAAAGAAGTTTGTGTCTGCATGTGAAGTTTGTGCCCGCGCTAAGAGCTCTCATAATTGGCCGGCCGTGGAATTTGTGCCTTTGCCAGTTCCTGATAGACCATGGATACATTTGTCCATGGATTTTATCACCAATCTTCCCTCTTCTAAGGGAAATACTGTTATATGGGTAGTGGTGGACAAGTTTTCTGAACAAGCACACTTTGTACCCTTGGTGGCTTTACCTTCTGCAGAATCACTATCTAGGTTTTTTATACAACGTGTGGTTCGTTTGCATGGTGTGCACTTGAGTGTGGTATCTGATCTTGGAGTGCAGTTTTGTGTCCAGGTTTTGGAGGGCGTTCTGCAAAAAATTGGGTATTGCATTGTCTTTTCTTTCCGCATACCATCCTGAGACCAACGGTCAAACTAAACGGACCAACCAGTCGTTGGAAAAAATTTTGCGCTGTCTTTCCACTTCTAGACAGGAGGATTGGTTTGATGTCTTGCCTTTAGCAGGGTTTCTCTTTTAATAACAGTGCGAATCAATCCACAGGTATCTCCCCTTTCTTCTGCAATTATGGGTTCAATCCATGCTTCGTGGAAATCTCTCGCTTAGACTCCGGGTGCCCTGCGGCTGATGTTGCTGTACAGCGGAAGAGGGAATTGTGGCGGGAGGTCCAAATGAACATTGAGTAGGCTCAGAGGAAGTTTAAGGTTTTTGCCGACAGGAAATGGGCTGCGGGACATTCTCTCCACGTTGGGGATAAAGTCTGGTTGTCCACGAGGAACATTAAGCTTAGGGTTCCTTCATGGAAGTTGGGACCTAAGTTTATTGGCCCCTATGAAATAAAGGAAGCGGTTAACCCTGTGGCATTTCATTTGCGCCTCCCATGATCCTTTAAGATTTTCAATGTTTTCCATAGGTTCCTGCTGAAACCATTGGGGGCCGTTGATGAGGGGTCATTGGGTCCCGCATCACCCATGTTGGTCGATGGTCAAGAGGAGTACGAGGTGGAGCGCATCGTGGATTCTTGGATGGTCCGTCGTACTCTCCAGTATCGGGTGCACTGGAAAGGGTATGGTCCTGAGGATCGTTCTTGGGTTCCTGCCCGATCAGTTCATGCCAACTGTCTGGTGCAGTCTTTTCATGCTCAGTTTCCTGAGAAACCTGGGGGTCTGTTGGCCCCCGGTGAGAGGGGGGGTACTGTCATGACTCTCCATCCTGGTCCTAAATCAACATGGGAAAGGGGAAAATAATTTTCACAGTGCTCACCAGAGTATCACAGGACCACGGGTGCCAAGTTCAATGTGGCTGGAGTCCACTTGTAAATGCAGGCAAAAAAGGAAAAACCAGCACCAGTTGATTTCCATAAAAATTCAAGTTTTGTCTTTAATTCAATCCATTGTTTATAAAAAGTTAAAAACATACATAACATAGAGTCTCAAGAGGCAAACATCCCCCACACGCCTGACGCGTTTCGGACTTTATGTCCTTACTCATAGGCATCTGAAATTACAATGAGCACACAAGGTTTATAACACATGCACAAACCCAACCCCACACTCACTAGATTTACAGAGTCAAGAGGAGGAATGTATCTGAACCCGTGGGCCCAATTTTTTCTCAGTTTGATCCATGGCCGGACGAAGTTGGGTCCAAGCATAATCCAAACCCTCATCAACAGACGTCATCCCCGTGAAGGTGATCCATTTGTTCCAAGACTCAGATACTTGAGGTGCCCACGGACTGTACGGTGCTGTCAAGGTAGGAAGAGGAGGAAGGTGACTCTCACGAGGAGTAGGAGAACACAGAGGTTGACGATGAGGTAGTAGATTACACTTGTTGCAAACCCAGAGGCATGCAGCTGAGTAGCTCAGGAGAGGATGAAGAGGAGGAAGACAAGAAGGTTACATAGACACAGAGTTATGTAACCACAACAACCAATGCAGCCTGAGCCCCAACTCTGGCAGTGGACAGCAGCGTTCGCGGTTCTGCGGTTGCCTAGCATGGTTTTTTTTTCATATTTGCAAAAATCTTAAAAATCATGTTATCTGTCAACTTTTTTTATAAACAACCTAGTAGAGTAAAAAAAATTAAATCATTTCAGTACTACATGCATGACACTACATGCGTTAATCTGGGAATGTCGCTATGCTAAAATGCAGACCAGCGGGATTCGCCAACGACTGTCCACCCCATCAACCGCATCTTTTGATTCTTCCTCCTCCCTCAACTTGGCAAGTGTTGTCACAGAGGTCTCCGGGTGAAGAACCTTCACTTGTTTACCTGCCCACAGGCCGCCCCGAAGCACAAACATGTTCCTCATCAAAGAGACAGACTGTTTGTGCTTCAGGGCAGCCTGTGATCAGGTCTTCCCTTGGTTTTTCTGGCTTAGTGCAGGAAGATAAGACTTTGCCTACAGTCCTGCCCAGGAGCACGAGCATCTCATTAACTGGAAACTTCTAACTCTGATTACACAAGAACCACAAGACAGATTTCTTCACCCAGGTATCATTTTAATCAGTCTAACACTGCCAACCTGACACTGTCTTTAGTTTCCTTATTAAAATCCTTCTTACAGGTTCGCTTTAAGGACGTTTCCGATCAATCAATGGCCTATTGAGCTGACGAATATTGGCCCAAGGTAAAACTGCAATGTTTCAGTATATTCACTGCTCTGTTTGACAATAATATATTTTATTGAAAAAAAATGGACTGTCATAAAAAGAGCAAGTGCTTAAATCATCAAGGAATTTGCAGTTTACGCATTAACTCTTATATAATTTTTAACCGAAATCTCTCCACTATGAAGTGAAAATATGCAGAGACAAATGTCTCCACGGCTTTATATATTGAAACAGCAAGAAAAAATGCCCGGTATTTGAATTGATATCAATTTTCGGATCTGCTGCTGCTCAGACGATGGCCGATGTAATACCGGAAGACATTCATCCCGGCATGGCTCTGTAATACATCTTATCACAACTCCGTATATACAGTACATACATTGGACACGTTGAGGTTTTCTATGATATATCCTCGAGTAAGTGTTGACAGGTTACTTACAATCATGTGTCCGAGGACATTAACCCTGTAGCACTTGGTCACTCACACAGTATACAAATATTTGGAGACCTCTAGGCCTGTTTGGTCTTCCTTTGGTTTTCACATGTTTCTCACGCTATAGAATATTATACCGCCTAATCCCACATCTGACCCCCGGGGAACGGCGCTCGATTCAGTGGGGTTATGTTTATTTACATATGTCAGTTGCTACTTTTTATTTTTTTATTTTATTTCCTATTTATTTTTAGATTTTTTTTGCTTTTTGAGCAGTTTTGCCTGGTATGTATGTGAAAATAAAGAGTGACTCTTGGAATTTAAGATTAATCTATGAACGGATCCGTCGCTAAGAAAAATCATTGTATTCACGAATAGATATCATCATCGGACAGTAGGTTGGGTGTGAGAGACAGGCGGAGCGAGAAGATTGTCATAAGATGCGCTGTCCACCTTTGTCAATATTTTTTTTTAATTAAATGTATGTATTTGGGTTAAAAAAAAAATTAAATTCCAAAGTTTTTACAGTTTTTTTGATACACAAAAATATAAGAATCATATGCAGAAAGAGACATTTCAAAGTGTCTTCTAGTTTTATAAATATAATTGATAGTACAATGTATCATCTGAACCTTACATTATAAGTTAATGTGCTTGTCCCATATTTAATATTGATAACCTAGTCTTAGGATAGGTCATTGATATCTGATAGGTGGGAGGGTGACATATGGCACCCCCGATGTTCAGCTCTTCCCGTGCTGAAAAAATAGCTGAAAATGTAACTACAAGCCGATCACTGGACTGCCAATATTGCAAAGCTTACAATGATGGCCTCCCCCTGCTGCCTTCGTTAAATAACACACAACACGTAGATTCTTTTGATGGTCAAGGGTCAACCAAAGTCTTAAACTAAAAAGCTATTTAAACAGTGAAAAAGATTGCATCAACCGTTGAAGGCTCACATGACTTTCCCCGTAATATCCTGCAATTATCATATCAAAAAAGGGACTATTGTAGCCTGTATAAAAGCCGAGGCAGGGAATGCAGCTGTCATTTTGTGGTGAATTTTGATAGTGAGAGGATGTCACCAGACAGCTTACAGCTTAGGCTACTTTCACACTTCAAGTTTTTGCCGTCAGGCACAATCCGTCGAATTTTTCAAAAACGGATCCGTTTTTTTTCTGCCGGATCTGTTTTTTTCTCATAGAGTTGTATTAGGGCCGGATTGTGCCTGATGGCCTAACGTTTCATCCGTTTTTTGCTGGATCCGTCAAAATTTTCTATTCTGGCAGCCGGACAAAATGTACAGAGGAACATTTTTTATGTCCGGTGAAAAAATGCCCAGGGACGGTTCCGGCGATAAACGGATGAAACGGGAGGCAAAATGGTTGAATCCGGCTACTGATTCTTTTTTTTTCACACTGAGCATGCCCCGTAGCAAAATTCTCCATTTTGGGGAAAGTCACTCTCTCTCTCTCTCTGTCTGTCTCTCTCTCTCTCCTCACCGCAACAGGAAATCCAAACTTTATCCCTGGTAAAAAAAAAAAAAAAACACAAAAACGGATCCAGCAAAAAAACGGATCTGTTGCATTCGTTTTTAACATTTTGCAACTGATCCGTTTTTTTGCAAAATTCAACGGATCCTTCCTGACAGCATAAAAATTGATGTGTGAAAGTAGCCTTAGCAATAGATAGGTAGAGAAAGCTGCCAATCACTAAAGATACTGTACAGATTCTGTGTGACAGTGCAGTATTGAAGAATATTAGTGAATGAGAAAGTGAAAAATAGAAAAATAAGGAAGGACAAGAGGCAGGTATTCTGCTACTTAGGCTTAGGCTACTTTCACACTTGCGTTGGTACGGGTCCGTTGCTATACATCGGGCCGACGTACCGACGCACGTTGTGACATTTGTGCGCGACGTGGGCAGCGGATGCAGTTTTTCAACGCATCTGCTGCCCATTCTGAAGTCCGGGGAGGAGGGGGCAGAGTTTCGGCAGCGCATGCGTGGTAGAAAATGGCGGACGGGACGGACAAATAATGTTACATTGAACTTTTTTTGTGACGATGGTCCGCCAAAACACGACGGATCTGTCGCACAATGGACGCGACATGTGGCTATCTGTCGCGATCCATCGCTAATACAAGTCTATGGGCAAAAAAACGCATCCTGCGAGCACATTTGCAGGATCCGTTTTTTGCCCAAAATGACGGATTGCGACAGATTGCAAAAAACACAAGTGTGAAAGTAGCCTTACTGGGGAATAAACCCTGTACCTATGTAAGGGTCGCATATGTCAAAGTGTAGTACTCCAACCCCAGCCACTGGCAAAACGGGTTACTCTTGGTGTGTGTTTGTTATGGGTTGACTCTGGGATCCCTTACTCGGGTCACATAATGTATGATGATACAGGAACTCTCGTTTTGTGCAGGCCGCAAGGAAGATCTCAACCTACTTTGTTAAAATTGAACATTCTTTAGTGTTGGAACTGGTATAACATATATACAGTAGGTAGCAGGTACAAGGATAAGTTTTCACCTTTTCTTACAGAGAGATTATCATTGTACAAATGGCAGCATAGAATTTGCAAAGTACTTTTCAATTACAAACCACAAATATTTTGAACTCTCCATCTCCGTGTTATCTTTTTGATGACAAGAGCCCTCATGTGCAGTAGTAACCATGCCCCGATCTCATCAGAATAGCCTTGTTCCTATGCTCATGTGAGATCCGCGTCCACTCACCAGGATGGTATAAATGTGTTTATCTGTGCCCACTACAGTATAAATAGATTTTATCATCTGAAGTAATGTTGTTATTCGGTTACAAGATTTCGCCATTGCCTAAGCATTAATGGAAGGCTGTAAGATGAAAAATTTATGTCAGAGGTGAAGCTACTATAGGCGGTGATGTGAAAAACAGGTAGAGGAAGTGCGGCCATCTTAACAGCAGTCTGCAGTTATTGAGAACAAGGAGAGGATGTGCTGGAGGGGAATCCATCAACATCCTCTCGTAGAAGCATCCCACTGAAACCAGAGCAGCAGAAGAATAGAGCTGGTGTTGTCCATGACCAGAACTTGTGCAGATGTGAGGAGATTTCTGCCAGGAATGGTGCTGAGAGACAGAATGCCGCGATCTAGCGCGAGTGGTGTTGGGCATCACTGCGAGTTAAGTCACAGTCATCAATGGTACGGTGCATCTGCTGAAGGGACCCTGCATCCGTCCGTATACACCGATTGTTTGTCCGGAGCAGACACGGGTGAGTAAGAAGACTAAGGCCCACTGCACCACCGCAGTGGGTAAACATGTACACGTCTCACTACAATCTGGCACCAAAATACTCAAGACTGAGATAGAGCCTGTAGTTAGCTAGATAGGCATATTGACTGTTTCATAAACTAGGGAGACAAACGGATGTCGATGGATCTGAGTTTGACATCCATTTGCCTCCTTAGTTTTTGAGCGCCGAAAATGATAATTACGGTAGCCTCAGTTTAAATATGGCATCTCCTGTTTATCCATATCCATTTCTATGCCACTATGTCAAAGATATGGTATAGCTCTAGAGATATCTGATAAAGGGGACGGAGATACATTAGATCAACCGTATTGTTATTTTCCTCTATTAGAAAATACGGGATAAATCTCTCAGACAGCTAAAAGTGTTTTTGTATGCATATTTGGGGTCTGTTTGGGTACGGGTAGCTATTAGGGCACTACAGGGAATATAAGGGTCAGCCGGCGTTGAGTGGGGGCGCCATATCAAAGTTTAGGGTGCCAGCCTCCGCTGTTAGGAAGGTGAACTGCTCAATAGGGACCTATCAGGGTCAGGATAGGACTGTGGAACTACATTACTAAACCGTCCAATTCCCTGTACTATATTTCCTTACCCTAAAGATCCGAAAGGTGTTGGGGATATTCTGTATTCTATATTTTTTATAAAAAAAAATTTTGGAGAATTTTTTAATCCAGTATTATTAAATGTTATTTTTTTAAGGGTTGTTTTTCATTTGGGTTGTTGTATTTTCAACATAGCTGAGGGCGAACAGTTCCTCTGAGTTCATTGAAATCACATTGGAAGGGGAGAGGGATATTTGGTTGGAGAATAGAGGTAATTGATTGTAAACTGTTGTGCTGTACTGCAGGTGAGTCCATATGTTACACTCATATCATTGCCCCATTTGTCCGGGTGGTAACAGGTAGTACGTGGCCAAATTAGACAGGGACTCCGCCAGGTACGGACTGGGGCTGAAATTCAGCCCTGGCATTTGAAATCACACAGGCCCATGTTGTCCCCGTCCCCATGAATCAGATGGGATATATTGCAAATATTACCCTGTATGGAGGAAAGGAAGATTTTCTACAAGACCAATATTTCTAATGATACCCGTGGCCTGCTGGGGTAAGTGACGGAGTCAGCGACTTTGTGCTCCATCACAACTCTTAACAGTATGGGTGTCTTGAGAATACTGATTCTGCTAAGAACGCAGCAGACAAGGCAGCCCATGACCAGACAGGCCCTTCTGGCATTTGCCAGAATTGCCAAGTGGCCAGTCCTGCCCTGGACTCCGCTATATCCTGAGTAGCACACCCCGGCACACGGCTTACATTTACAGGACCGGATTATACGTTGCCTCTTCAGCCCCACTCCTCTCTAGCTGCTTTGGGCCCACAAGCCACATCTCTCTTCAGGTCGTACTCACTACTGGCTGGCTCCATCCAGTCATTCTTACTTCTGAGTGTCCAGGACCTTCTGATTATCTCTGCCACTTGTTCTCTAGTACTGTTACTTTCAGGATTTTCTACCTCAACAATCTTTCTATTAAACACACATCCCAGTAATGTTACCCACGTCCTTCTTCTATCAGAACCACTCACTAACTGTTGACTCCAACCAGAAGCTACCTAACAAGTCGTCCCAATTACTGGTTTGTCTAGTTACTAACCCTTTGGTAACCTGCCTGCTGGAGCCACAATGTGAGATATTGAAGAAAATCATGTTATCCAGCACATGACAACATCACATTAGGATTGTATCTTTAAAAAACACATGAGTCTCTTCAGGGAGGATGTTTCTTCTTATGCAGCGCCCCAGAGACCTGGTCTTTGCAGTAATGTCGCTCTGCCGCTAAGGGGAGTGATGGTACATCTGATGGCACTAAAGGAGTTCTTCTGACCAGGTATCACCAGCACACAGTACACTTCACACTCCGGCCACTAGGGGGAGCAAAAGGTTTTATTTATTAGACCACTCCTCACACTGGTAAAACTAGGGGTTGGATAGGAAGTTAGTCAGAAGCTGACTGGGTTTTGTCCAGGCAGCATTCCGTGGCAGGGGGTGTTGCGGGGAAGATTCAGGGCGGTCCCTGTCAGGCGTGGGAACCTGGCAGGCACCTAGCGACAAGGACAGATCGTTTCAGAGCCGTGCCTGCACTACCTTGCGGCGGCATCTAAAGAAAGGACACAAAACGAAGGAGATTGTGGACAGTGAGAAACGAGATCAAGCATAAAGGAGAGCCAGTAGGTGTCGTGCCCCGTGAACAGCAACATCCTACTGAGGCGCGTAGCCGGTGACCTGAACACCGAGGAAGTAACTGACTTTATGCCTTACTTCAAATACCGCAGGACAGTTAATTATAGGTTGGCTGTCTACCTTACATCACCTAAGCAGACATAGGGGGCAACCGTGGAGAGGGGCGTCTCTAGGGTCCCAGAATAGCTCCGAGCCTACCCGTCAAACGGGTGCGTCCTAGCCATAACAAATCTGGGGGATGGAGAATAGAAAGAACGAGAAAGAACTAGAAAGAACAAGAACAGAAGTTGTGAGGACTATCCCGAATGCTCAGCAGGGAAGCACTACAACACACATGCGCCAGTGGTAGGCAACGATTTCCACCTGCAAAGGGAACTCTGGATGTGCCTTCGGACCGACCGGACTCAGCCAGCCCTGTTGACAGTGCTCTGGATTGAGGATCCTGAAGCCTTCAGTAAAGAGGTAAAGAGACTGCAACTCTGTGTCCTCGTTATTGACCGCACCTCACACCATCACCATCCACCTTACTGGGAAGCCCTGGGGACACACTTCACCTGTGGGAAGGTATACCATCCAGCTGCCATTCCATCACCCCAGTGTACCCCAAGCAGCGTCGGTCTCCCTGGCCGAATACTACAGGTGGCGTCACAAAGCCTTAGCTGACTTTCATCATCCCTTTTATTGGACACCCCTTAGCAGGGTCACAGACCGGGTCCAGCCACCGTGACATCCCCAGAACTGAGCCAGAGAGGACCGGTACCGAGTAACCCGCGGCCCTGCATCTGGGGGCGCTCCACTTACACCCCACTGTAACACATTGGCAAGAGAATCATTGAACCCTAATTTTTCTAATTTCTAACAACCCCATTAATTTGCATGCTTTAAGAAAATACATAAAAATATCTGCTGTCATTATTACTAATGATAATGGAACCTGATGTTCAGACACTTCATTAGAATGCTTCATTATAAGCCATTAATATCCTTCTTATCCTCCCCAAGGAAATAACAGGATAATGGCGCCGTCTTGATGATAATGGCCTGTTAATATATATGCTCTTTGTACCAGTGTGCCAGGGTGCAGCTCCATCAGCTGGATGTCACCCGCGGACAACTCCTCTTTGTGCTCAAATAATCACTCCCTTGAAGATACAATTCACTATATAAGTTCATGTCGAGCATTGAGCTCCTTTATTTGGGTGGTTCTTGGCTGCAGGTCCCCACCTGGTACTCCAATGGCTCTACCCTTCCGCCTCCAGTCTTCTTCTCTTCAATATTCCGTCTTCCCCTATTCCCGCCACTACAACTCCGGCCAGGGAGCTGTAGTGACGGGACAGATGAGGGGCCAGGTGAATACAATTTATACAGCATATACTGTATATATTTTTAACCACTTCCTGTGCCAAAGTAGTATCCAGCAAAATAGCAGTTGAATAACCAATTGTATTACGAAATATTCATATTATTCCAACATTTTGTGAAATTTGTGAAACATCTTAGACAATTAAAATTCCTGCAAAAACAATTCTCTCATCTCGACTCCCTGGTGACCAGGGCCAAACTTTTGGTCAACGGTTGGTACTCTCTGCTGGCGCTGCTTATCATACAATGATTAAAGGGGCATTCCAGTCTTAACAAACATCAGCTATTCACTGGGTACATGATAACTTTTAGATTTCATGGATAGACAAGGTGTGTGATTGATATATAACAGCTCACGTCACATGTCTAGTTGTGAGTGCAGCTCTGGAGTACAGTATAATAACAGGTTGTAACTGCAATGCCCAAAAGAAAACAAATTAAAAAAAGATTGCATTTGTGGTTCATGCAGTGGGTATTGAAAGTATTCATATCCCTTTAAATTTTTCACTCTTTGTTTCAATGAAGCCATTTGGTAAATTGAAAAAAGTTCATTTTTTTCTCATTAATGCACCCCATCTTGACTGAAAAAAAAGAGAAATGCAGAAATTTTTTGCAAATTTAATAAAAAAGAAAAACTGAGTTCACATGGCCATAAGTCTTCAGACCCTTTGCTCAGACACTCATATATAAGTCACATGCTGTCCATTTTATTGTGATCCTCCTTGAGATGGTTCTACTCCTTCATTGGAGTCCAGCTGTGTGTAATTAACCTGATAGGACTTGATTTGGAAAGGCGCACACCTGTCTATACAAGACCTCACAGCTCACAGTGCATGTCAGACCAAATGAGAATCATGAGGCCAAAAGGAACTGGCCAAGGAGCTCAGAGACAGAATTGTGGCAAGGCACAGATCTGGCCAAGGTTACAACAGAATTTCTGCAGTATTCAAGGTTCCTAAGAGCACAGTGGCCTCCATAATCCTTAAATGGGAGAAGTTTGGGACCACCAGAAGTCTTCTTAGACCTGGCCGTCCAGCCAAACTGAACAATCGTGGGAGAAGAGCCTTGCTGAGAGAGGAAAAGATGAACCTCAAGATCACTGTGGTTGAGCTCCAGAGATGCAGTAGGGAGATGGGAGAAAGTCCCACAAAGTCAACTATCACTGCAGCCCTCCACCTGTCGAGTCTTTATGTCAGTGGCCCGACAGAAGCCTCTCCTCAGTGCAAGACATATGAAAGCCACATAGAATTTGCTAAAAAAACACATGAAGGACTCCAGACTGAGAAATAAGATTCTCTGATTTGAGGAGATGAAGATCGACCTTTTTGGATATAATTTTAAGCAGTATATGTGGAAAAAACCAGGCAATGCTCATCACCTGCCCAATACAATCCCAACAGTGAAACATGGTGGAGGCAGAATCATGCTATGGGGATGTTTTTCAGCTGCAGGGTCAGGATGAATGGTTGTCATTGAAAGAAACATGAATGCGGCCAAGTACAGAGAGATCCTGGATGAAAACCTCTTCCAGAGTGCTCTGGACCTCAGACTTGGCCGAAGGTTCATGTTCCAACAAGACAATGACCCTAAGCACACAGCTAAAATAACAAAGGAGTGGCTTCAGAACAACTCTGTGACCATTCCTGACCGGCCCAGCCAGAGCTCTGACCTAAACCCAACTGAGCATCTCTGGAGAGACCTGAAAATGGCTGTCTACCAACATTCACCATCCAACCTGACGGAACTGGAGAGGATCTGCAAGGAAGAATGGCCGAGGATCCCCAAATCCAGGTGTGAAAAACTGGTTGCATCATTCCCAAGAAGACTCATGGCTGTACTCGCTTAAAAGGTGCTTCTACTCCATATTGAGAAAAGGGTCTGAATACTGCCCATATGATATTTCAGTTTTCCTTTTTTAATAAATCTACAAAAATTACTACATTTGTTTTTTTTTCAGTCAAGATGGGGTGCAGAGTGAACATAAATGAGAATAAAATGAACTTTTTTGAATTTACCAAATGGCTGCAATGAAACAAAGAGTGAAAAATATAAAGGGGTCTGAATACTTTCCGTACCCACTGTACTTAACCCCTTCATGACCGGGGGATTTTTCGTTTTTCAGTGTTCGTTTTTCGCTCCCCTCCTTCCCAGAGCCATAACTTTTTTAGTTTTCTGTCAATTTGGCCATGTGAGGGCTTATTTTTTGCGGGACGAGTTGTACTTTTGAATGACATTATTGGTTTTAGCATGTCGTGTACTAGAAAACGGGAAAAAAATTCCAAGTGCGGTGAAATTGCAAAAAAAGTGCAATCCCACATTGGTTTTTTGTTTGGCTTTTTTGCTAGGTTCACTAAATGCTACAACTGACCTGCTATTATGATTCTCCAGGTCAGTACGAGTTCATAGACACCAAACATGACTAGGTTATATTTTATCTAAGTGGTGAAAAAAAATTCCAAACTTTGCTAAAAAAAAAAAAAAAAAAAAAAAAAAAATTGCGCCATTTTCCGATACTCGTAGCGTCTCCATTTTTCATGACCTGGGGTCGGTTGAGGGCTTATTTTTTGCGTGCCGAGATGACGTTTTTAATAATAGCATTTCGGTGCAGATACGTTCTTTTGATCGTCGTTATTGCATTTTAATTCAATGTCGCGGCGACCAAAAAAACGTAATTCTGGCGTTTCGAATTTTTTTCCCGCTACGCTGTTTAGCGATCAAGTTAATACTTTTTTTTAATTGATAGATCGGGCGATTCTGAGCGCGGCGATACCAAATATGCGTAGATTTGATATTTTTTTAATTGATTTATTTTGATTGGGGCGAAAGGGGGGTGATTTAAAATTTAATGTTTTTTTTATTTTTTTCACATTTTTTTTTTTACTTTTGCCATGCTTCAATAGCCTCCATGGGAGGCTAGAAGCAGGCACAACTCGATCGGCTCTGCTACATAGCAGCGATCTGCTGATCGCTGCTATGTAGCAGAAATGCACGTGTGCTGTGAGCGTCGACCACAGGGTCGTGCTCACAGCCACCGGCGATCAGTAACCATAGAGGTCTCTGGGACCTCTATGGTTACAATATACAAGCATCGCCGACCCCCGATCATGTGACGGGGGTCGGCGATGACGTCATTTCCGGCCGTCCGGCAGGAAGCGGTAGTTAAATGCCGCTGTCTGCGTTTGACAGCGGCATTTAACTAGTTAATAGGTGCGGGCAGATCGCGATTCTGCCCGCGCCTATTACGGGCACATGTCAGCTGTTCAAAACAGCTGACATGTCCCGGCTTTGATGCGGGCTCACCGCGGAGCCCTGCATCAAAGCAGGGGAGCCAGCATCAGACGGTATAGTACGTCCGATGCCAGTAAGGGGTTAAGGAAATCTGTCCTCAGAAAGTTACCTAGTTTTTTCTTTTATATCTATTTTTATTTAATTTTTGACAATGTCATTTGATTTATTTTTCTCCATATAAAAATGTATATTAAAATTTGGAAATCTTGCAAACCCACTGGGGTTTCAAAGACTCTAACTTCCTATTATTTCAGGAAATTCTCATGCACATTAGCTGCAATAAACTGATGCAGATCATACCTTTTCTATTGAAGCATCTAATGAACATGTGCAGAAGGGGGAGGAGGTGAGCTGTGACATCACCTATTGTGTATGATGGATCCTGTGTTATCTACTGTATATAGAGGTTTTATCAGTCATTGTACAGGAGGAGGAGGTGAGCTGTGACATCACCTATTGTGAATGGTGGATCCTGTGTTATCTACCGGATATAGAGGTATTGTCAGTCATTGTACAGGAGGAGGAGGAGGTGAGCTGTGATATCACCTATTGTGAATGGTGGATCCTGTGTTATCTACTGTATATAGAGGTTTTATCAGTCGTTGTACAGGAGGAGGAGGAGGTGAAGTGACATCGCCTATTGTTATTACTGGATCCTGTTTCATCAGCTGCGTATAGAGGCGTTACCTGCTATTGTATTACTGCATGTGATGAGAAAACTGCTGTAAAATCTTCATGTAACATCAACTGATTTTCACTGTGCTATTAAAGGAATTAAATAACCCACACTATCTATAAACAGAGAGATAGTGAGGGAACACTTAGCTGATTTAAATGAATTTAAATCTCCTGGTCTAGATAAGTTACACCATCGGGTACTGAAAGAGTTAGCAGAGAAAATTACAGAACCACGAGCCAGAATCTTTGAAAATTCCTGGAGAACAGGAAAAGTACCAGAAGATTGGAGAAAGACAAATATTGTCCGTATTTTGAAAACAGGAAAGAAGATGGAGCCAGGAAATTACAGGTCAGTGAGTATTTAAGTACTGGGATAAGAATTAACCAGGGCCATCATTGGTTTGTAGCAAACAAGTTATGGAATCACTGACTGAGTGGATCAGGGAAATGCGGTAGATCTCAACTTCATCAATGCATTTGATAAAGTATCTCATACTATCCTTATTGAAAAAAATGACCAAGTATGGGATTGACAAGGCTACAGGTAGGTGGATTCATAACTGGCTCAATGATTGTACTCAAAGAATGGTAATAAATGGTTGCACATCCAATTGGAAGAGTGTTTCAGGTGGGGTACCACAAGGCTCTGTCCTGGCCCCAGTGTTGTTCAACATTTTTATACATGATCTAGATAAGGGAACTGAAGCTAAACAAATCTAATTTGCAGATGATGAAAAGCTGGGAGGGATAGCTAACTGTAGAAAAGGCAGAGAAAGGATTCAGAACTATCTAGATAAGCTTCAACAATGAGCAGTGATTAATAGAATTGTATTTAACAGGGAGAAATTCAAGATTTTACATCTGGGTAAGAAAAACGGAAATTACATCAACAGAATGTGAGGAATGGAACTAAGCAACAGTACATTTGAAAAAGACCTGGGTATACTAATAGATCACAGACAGCACATGAGTAAACAGTGTGATGCAGCAGCAAAAAAGGCAAACACAGTTCTAGGATGTATTAAGAGACTATATAAACCAAACAGAAAACAGACCTGAAAATTAGCTTTTATTATATACCTCTAAAAAATAAGCTCAATATGTAAAAACCACACATAATGGTGAGTGGAACAGACATAGGTGCTAGACATTCCAAAATCAGGTCAAAATATAATTATTTATGGAAAGATCCTAGGGGAACAGATAGCTAATACTCAATTTCCCTACCTGGCAGCAGAGGTTGGCACCCTAGGGGGAAATGTAATGGTGCCCCTGCTCAGCATAGGCTAACCCTGTCTGACCCAAAAAATGAAATCCCTTATCAAGCCATCACCAACCCCCATAAAGTGCTTAATTTCTTTATTATAATGAACCTGACTGTACATTTATTATGTAGGTGACAATGCTGCACATAAACAGGATTTGTATTGTGTTATGCTCACTATAGAGAGAAGCATAAAGTCTAGATCTCGTGAAGTGATTATCCCCTCTTTTCCTCCTCGGTCAGGCCTCATTTGCCAGTTGTGGGCACCACATTTTAAAAAAGACATTAAAAAACTGGAGCAAAAACTGGAGCAAGTACAGAGAAGAGTTATCAGGATGGTGAGCGGTCTGCAAAGTATGTCCTACGAGGAACGGTTAAAGGATCTGGGAATGTTTTGCTTGCAAAAAGAATGCTAAGAGGAGACTTAATACCGGTCTACAAATATCTGAAGGGCTGTCACAGTGTAGAAGGAACATCCATATTTTCATTTGCACATGGAAACACGAGAAGCAATTGGATGAAACTGAAAGGGAGAAGATACAGATTAGATATTAGAAAAAACTTTTTGACAGTGAGGGCGATCAATGGGTGGAAAAGGCTGCCACGAGAAGTGGTGAGTTCTCCTACAATGGAAGTCTGGAGTCTGGATGTCTGGACAGACATTCGTCTGCGATGGTTTGGTGAATTCTGCATTAAGCAGGGGGTTGGACACAAGGACCCTGGGGGTCTCTTCCAACTCTAACATTCTAGGATTCTATGAAATGACAGTAAGTTAGAATTAAAAATTGCAAGATTACACATTTTTTCTTTTTAGCAAAGTTTGAGACTTGAACAAAAAAAAAAATAGTGGCAGAAATGTTACAAAAATACATGTAATACAGAAAAAAATAATTTAAGCAATAGGTCATTGTCTGACAGCACATTTCTGCTAGGAATCTACAACTGAGGCATAAGTGAATGAGTTGCACGCGCCCCGCTACCCTAGCAGGAGCTTTATCCTCGTGATTTTTGGCTATGTGATGGTGGCATGCATATATTCTCTGCTGTATAAGTTACATTTTTATATTCCTACATAATATGAGGTTTAATTTTTAGTTTTGCCGGTTCTAAACTATAGAGACAGCGGACACTCCGAACTGAAATTCTGTGAAATAAAGGGCAATTATGTTAGAATATATTTGCAGTAAGATATGATCTTCATAAAAATATGGCGGGTTATGATCGCCGCAGTAATATTATTAACAGCGCTTGCAGCCTCGTAATTTAATTGTCGGTAAGAGAACAGAATTATTGAAGAAAAGAACATACATTTATTAAAGCTGGGGACTAAACCGTGGTAGTTTCCTCCTTAGAGTTTATTTCAGCACGGAGATAACCTTATCTGCGAATTTATCCGTAATGATAAAGTCTGAATGATCCAGTAATGACTGCGAAGAAACATTATACAGGCAAAATGGCCATTGATCTGCACGCTTCTATTTGCCGCAAGAAACTCTTGTCCATCTTTAGCATTAACCACCCGGAGAACTAATTTCCTTACATTTAAGGCAGAAGCAGATGGTGTAATTTATCAAATATGGCCGAAACTCTACCTGACATAATGACCAATGGCAACGCATCCACACATCCATTATACCATGGCCACACACTGTCCGGCTATCCCCATACCGTACTACCGCGACGTCTTTTCGTCTTAACAAAAAACTAAACATAGAAAATTCACACAAAAAAATTTAAAAATACTGTACCTCAGATTTGCCTCTTTTAAAGGAAACCTGAAAAAACGCTATTCCCCTACAGATACGGGGTTAATCTTTCCAATGAACCTGCCCGATTCCAGCACTTAAAGCCCCATTACTGGGAGGAAACTAACTTTATTTTCCCTAGCAGCATTCAGTGTTTGGTCACAGTGATGAAGCCGGCACTACTCAGTGTATAGAGAGGGGTGGCTGTGACCGCAGCCCTGGTACTGACTGACAGCTGGCCCTAATGATGAGCGAGCTGTCAGTCACTGCTCAGTGTATAGAGAGGGGTGGCTGTGACCGCAGCCCTGGTACTGACTGACATCCGGCCCTAATGATGAGCGAGCTGTCAGTCACTGCTCAGTATGTAGAGAGGGGCAGCTGTGACTACAGCCCTGGCACTCACTGACAGCCGGCCCTAATGATGAGCAAGCTGTCAGTCACTACTCAGTGTATAGAGAGGGGCAGCTGTGACCACAGCCCTGGAACTGACTGACATCCGGCCCTAATGATGAGCGAGCTGTCAGTCACTGCTCAGTATGTAGAGAGGGGCAGCTGTGACTACAGCCCTGGCACTGACTGACAGCCAGCCCTAATGATGAGCGAGCTGTCAGTCACTACTCAGTGTATAGAGAGGGGTGGCTGTGACCACAGCCCTGGCACTGACTGACAGCCGGCCCTAATGATGAGCAAGCTGTCAGTCACTACTCAGTGACTACAGCCCTGGAGCTGACTGACAGCCAGCCCTAATGATGAGCGAGCTGTCAGTCACTACTCAGTGTATAGACAGGGGCAGCTGTGACCTCAGCCCTGGAACTGACTGACATCTGATGCTAATGATGAGCGAGCTGTCAGTCACTACTCAGTATATAGAGAGGGGCAGCTGTGACCACAGCCCTCGCACTGACTGACAACCGGCCCTAATGATGAGCAAGCTGTCAATCACTGCTCAGTATGTAGAGAGGGGCAGCTGTGACCACAGCCCTGGTACTGACTGACAGCAGGCCCTAATGATGAGCGAGCTGTCAGTCACTGCTCAGTATGTAGAGAGGGGCAGCTGTGACTACAGCTCTGGCACTGACTGACAGCTGGCCCTAATGATGAGCAAGCTGTCAGTCACTACTCAGTGTATAGAGAGGGGCAGCTGTGATTACAGCCCTGGTACTGACTGACAGCTGGCCCTAATGATGAGCGAGCTGTCAGTCACTACTCAGTGTATAGAGAGGGGCAGCTGTGACCACAGCCCTGGTACTGACTGACAGCTGGCCCTAATGATGAGCGAACTGTCAGTCACTGCTCAGTATGTAGAGAGGGGCAGCTGTGACTACAGCCTTGGCACTGACTGACAGCCGGCCCTAATGATGAGCAGGCTGTCAGTCACTAATCAGTGTATAGAGAGGGGCAGCTGTGACCGCAGCCCTGGAACTGACTGACATCTGATGCTAATGATGAGCGAGCTGTCAGTCACTACTCAGTATATAGAGAGGGGCAGCTGTGACCACAGCCCTGGTACTGACTGACAGCTGGCCCTAATGATGAGCAAGCTGTCAGTCACTCCTCAGTGTATAGAGAGGGGCGACAGTGACCGAAGCCGTAGTAGTGATTGACATCCGGCGCTAAGGATGAGCAAGCTGTCAGTCACTACCCAGTATATAGAGAGGGGCAGCTATGACGGCAGCCCTGGCACTGACTGATAGCTGGCCCTAATGATGAGCAAGCTGTCAGTCACTACTCAGTGTATAGAGAGGGGTGACTGTGACCGCAGCCCTGGAACTGACTGGCAGCTGGCACTAATGATGAGCGAGCTGTCAGTCACTGCTCAGTATGTAGAGAGGGGCAGCTATGACTGCAGCCCTGGCACTGACTGACAGCTGGCCCTAATGATGAGCAAGCTGTCAGTCACTACTCAGTGTATAGAGAGGGGCAGCTGTGACCACAGCCCTGGTACTGACTGACAGCTGGCCCTAATGATGAGCGAACTGTCAGTCACTGCTCAGTATGTAGAGAGGGGCAGCTGTGACTACAGCCCTGGCACTGACTGACAGTCGGCCCTAATGATGAGCAAGCTGTCAGTCACTACTCAGTGTATAGAGAGGGGCGGCTGTGACCGCAGCCCTGGCACTGACTGACAGCTGGCCCTAATGCTGAGCGAGCTGTCAGTCACTACTCAGTGTATAGAGAGGGGCGGCTGTGACCGCAGCCCTGGAACTGACTAGCAGCTGGCCCTAATTAATTATGAACGAGCTGTCAGTCACTACTCAGTGTATAGAGAAGAGTGTCTGTGACCGAAACAACCCTGAAAAAAACAGTCGGCCAGCCATAATGATGAGTGAGCTGCCAGTCACTACTCAGTGTATAGAGAATGGTGGCTGTGACCGCAGCACTGGAACTGACTGACAGCCAGCCCTAATGATGAGCGAGCTGTCAGTCATATATCTTGGGATCTTATCCAAGGCCTTCCTCGTCTCCGCCATTCATACTGTATGTGAATGGAAAACAAATGACTGCAGCAGGAACCTCCCCTAAGTGTAGGGTTTAAGCAAGCCACCGGAGGAACTGATCCACAGGAGGTTAACCCATTTTTGTTCTTTACAGGATTTCTACAAGACTGACTGTTTGGGGGCTATCCAGACTAAAGCGGGCCATACACCTTAGGTGGCTGTTGGCTGAATGATGCTTGCAGCCAACTGTTAGCCAAGATGGCTGTCACCTATCTCCCATACATGGTCGTGCATGTTCGTCAGAGAGCTTCTGTGTTTTCTGTAAGAAAGTCACCAATATATCTCTGCTGGTGACTTATCTCCGGAAGAATAATGCGATTGTCAGTCCAAAACCAGATAGACGCGATCGACATCTCCCCCGACGATCAGCAGTCCGGTGCCGTCACACAAATTAGATTGTTTGTCCGACATTAATCAAATGTGTATAGAGGTCTTCACAGTGAGGAAAATTACATCTTTTTCTTTTCTAGGTTTAATGTCCTTTCAAGCATTTCCGTGCTTTCTAAGAAAGATTATTTTTAAAGAAGCCATAAGAGGCACGAAGGACGGAAAGGTGTCTGTAATTACGTCTGTCTAGAAGGAAAGTGATAGTCCGAGATGAAAATGTGATCCTCGGCACTTTATTGTGTGAATGATATTAAAAAACATGCAATCAAAAATGTAATAAAAGTTTCATCCTCGAGGGTTGAAGTCGACACGATTACCAGAGAAGACATATTAATGGATGTGGCCAAGGAGATTACTTCCACTTCTTATGGAAATATTGCAGGACTAGAGGTAGAAATGTATTTATCCTTACATGCAGTAATGTGAAAAAGTTTTAAGCAGATGTAAAAAAAAAGCTGCAAAGTATATATTTATATGTAAATTAAAGAGGTTGTCCACTGCTTTTTCATTTATGACCTATTGTTACACCCAGTCCGGTCCCTGTACCTCTGCGGGGTCCCCGTCAGGACTCCACGCTGTCATGGTGTGGTCTCTGCGTCCCCTTCCTCCTCTGCTTCCTGGCGCGTGGCCAGCATATTCTTGGGCTGAGTGCTTAGGTCATGCGTGCGCTCGCTCCCGGTGTCTTAAAGGGACAACGCGATTTTTCAAAAAGGTACTTCTGACCAATGGCGTGTTTTGGATCTCTATTTCTAGAGCCTCCGCTATAGGGAGGGTGCCGGAGCAACAAGTATCCATTGTTGCTCATTTCCGGTTCCTGCTAGTGTGACGCCCCAGGGTCCTGGTTGTCACAGTGGCATTGCTTTTCTCATGGGGAGAGTGTTGTCATGCTTGGAAGTGATGGAGGATTCCTTTTTGACAGGTAATTAGCACATACAACACCATTCTGACTTCTGGCCAGAAGGGGGAGCTCTACACCGAAAATCAAGGGAGCTGCTCTCTCTTTCGTCGGGAGGAGGAGTTAGTTGTAAGGCAGTTACTAGGCAGTTGAGAAGATTTAGACAGTTGGTGCCACACAACAGACTGGAGCAGTCTAAGGCAGAAGGTCGGGTGAAGGGCCGTACAGCCTGAGCTGCTGTAGCTCCTAGATGGCGAGATACAGAAGGAAGAACAGCTTTTAGCTAATGTGCCAGAGAGCGAAGCACAGGAGAGTGACAACAAGGGAGAATAGCTAGGACTGGGCTACATCCTTGATTGAGCGCAGACACCGGTAGCCAGAAGACCGAGGCTTTTATGGGACTCTAAGACACATAGCAGAAACCGACAGGACAGCTGGATTATAGATCACCTGTTCGCCCTTATACCCAGGAGACACAGTGAAACATAGAGCCTGTAAAAAGGCTCGAGTCACCTGTCATTCGGGTTTGTGTCCCACTTACACAAAGGACAGAGATAACAGAGGACCTTGCTACAAAGCCATAGGCAGTAAGGGACTATAACAACACAGCGCTAGAAGGAAGTCTTTTAACTCCACCTGATAAAGCTGGACTCTGAACTCGCTTCCAAGCCGGCCGGACCCTGCCTGTACCTGTGATCTGGTGCCCTGGACTGTGGCTACCTGCAACCATCAGTAAACAAGGTAAAAAGATTGCACAACTGTGTCCTTCGTTCTTTACTACACCACTCACCATCTTCCATCTATTCACCGGGAGCCCTGGGGACCTACTTCACCTGTGGGATGTTATACCATCTGGCTGCCATAACATCACCCCAGAGAGCCCCTTTAAGCAGCGTCGGTCACCACTGACCAAATACCTCAGGTGGCATCACAAACTTTCCTTATTTCTACAAATCCCTTTAACCCCTTAATCCCATATGACGTACTATCCCGTCCAGGTGACCTGGGACTTAATTCCCATGGACGGGATAGTACGTCATATGCGATCGGCCGCGCTCACGGGGGGAGCGCGGCCGATCGCGGCCGGGTGTCAGCTGCCTATCGCAGCTGACATCCGGCACTATGTGCCAGGAGCGGTCACGGACCGCTCCCGGCACATTAACCCCCGGCACACCGCGATCAAAGATGATCGCGGTGTGCCGGCGGTGCAGGGAAGCATCGCGCAGGGAGGGGGCTCCCTGCGGGCTTCCCTGAGACGATCGGTACACGGTGATGTGCTCACCGTGTACCGAGCGTCTTCTCCCTGCAGTCCCCGGATCCAAAATGGCCGCGGGGCTGCATCCGGGTCCTGCAGGGAGCACTTCCGGGTCAGGATCAGGCTGCAGCTGCAGCTCTAATCCTGCCCGGCTGTATGTCAGATCACCGATCTGATAGAGTGCTGTGCACACTGTCAGATCGGTGATCTGTGATGTCCCCCCCTGGGACAAAGTGAAAAAGTAAAAAAAAAAATTTCCACACTTGTAAAAAAAAAAATAAAAAAAAAATTCCTAAATAAAGCAGAAAAAAAAAAATATTATTCCCATAAATACATTTCTTTACATAAAAAAAAAACAAAAAAACAATAAAAGTACACATATTTAGTATCGCCGTGTCCGTAACGACCCGACCTATAAAACTGGCCCACTAGTTAACCCCTTCAGTGAACACCGTAAGAAAAAAAAAAAAAAAACGAGCCAAAAAACAACGCTTTATTATCATAACGCTGAACAAAGAGTGGAATAACACGCGATCAAAAAGACGGATATAAATAACCATGGTACCTCTGAAAACGTCATCTTGTCCCGCAAAAAACGAGCCGCCATATAGCATCATAACCAAAAAAATAAAAAAGTTATAGTCCTCTGAATAAAGCGATGCCAAAATAATTATTTTTTCTATAAAATAGCTTTTATCGTATAAAAGCGCCAAAACATAAAAAAAATGATATAAATGAGGTGTCGCTGTAATTGTACTGACCCGAAGAATAAAACTGCTTCATCAATTTTACCAAACGCGGAACGGTATAAACGCCTCCCCCAAAAAGAAATTCATGAATAGCTGGTTTTTGGTCATTCTGCCTCACAAAAAAATCGGAATAAAAAGCGATCAAAAACTGTCACGTGTCCAAAAATGTAACCGATAAAAACGTCAACTCGTCCCGCAAAAAACAAGACCTCACATGACTCTGTGGACCAAAATATGGAAAAATTATAGGTCTCAAAATGTGGAGACGCAAAAACTTTTTTGCTATAAAAAGCGTCTTTCAGTGTGTGACGGCTGCCAATCATAAAAATCCGCTAAAAAACTTGCTATAAAAGTAAATCAAACCCCCCTTCATCACCCCCTTAGTTAGGCTAGGTTCACATTGCGTTAATGGGTTAACGCTAACGGACAGCGTTGCACGGCGAAAATGTCACAATTAACGCCGTGCAACGGGTCCGTTAGCACAACCATTGACAGCAATGTGATTTTCAGGTGTAGCGCATCGCTAGAGCGTGCCATTTTCGGCTCGCGCTAGCAAGGTGCCATTCTTTTGTGGCTCGCCTCAGACGCTGCTTGCAGCGTCCGCGGCGCGCCCGAGGTCCGATCCCCGATCTTCCAGAGCGGGGACGTTAACGCGACCACTAAACACGACACCTAAAAAGACATTGTGTTAGCGCAATCCGCTAGTGCTAAACGGATTTCCCTAACGCAATGTGAACCTAGCCTTAGGGAAAAATAATAAAATTAAAAAAAAATGTATTTATTTCCATTTTCCGGTTAGGGTTAGGGTTAGGGCTAGGGTTGGGGCTAGGGTTAGGGTTTGGATTACATTTACGGTTGGGATTAGGGTTGGGATTAGAATTAGGGGTGTGTCTGGGTTAGGTGTGTGGTTAGGGTTACAGTTGGGATTAGGGTTAGTGGTGCGTTTGGATTAGGGTTTCATTTATAATTGGGGGGTTTCCACTGTTTAGACACATCAGGGGCTCTCCAAACGCGACATGGCGTCCGATCTCAATTCCAGCCAATTCTGCATTGAAAAAGTAAAACAGTGCTCCTTCACTTCCGAGCTCTCCCGTGCGCCCAAACAGGGGTTTACCCCAACATATGGGGTATCAGCGTACTCGAGACAAATTGGACAACAACTTTTTGGGTCCAAGTTCTCTTGTTATCCTTGGGAAAATAAAAATTTGGGGGGCTAAAAATCATTTTTGTGGGAAAAAAAAGGATTTTTATTTTCACGGCTCTGCGTTGTAAACTGTAGTGAAACACTTGGGGGTTCAAAGTTTTCACAACACATCTAGATAAGTTCCATGGGAGGTCTAGTTTCCAATATGGGGTCACTTGTGGGTGGTTTCTACTGTTTGGGTACATCAGGGGCTCTGCAAATGCAACGTGACGCCTGCAGACCAATCCATCTAAGTCTGCATTCCAAATGGCGCTCCTTCCCTTCCGAGCTCTGCCATGAGCCCAAACAGTGGTTCCCCCCCACATATGGGGTATCAGCGTACTCAGGACAAATTGAACAACAACTTTTGGGGACCAATTTATTCTGTTACCCTTGTAAAAATACAAAACTGGGGGCTAAAAAATTTTTGCGAAAAAAAAAATAAATTTATTTTAACGGCTCTGCGTTATAAACTGTAGTGAAACACTTGGGGGTTCAAAGCTCTCAAAACACATCTAGATAAGTTCCTTAGAGGGTCTAGTTTCCAAAATGGTGTCACTTGTGGGGGTTTTTAATGTTTAGGCACATCAGGGGCTCTCCAAACCAACATGGCGTCCCATCTTAATTCCAGTCAATTTTGCATTGAAAAGTCAAATGGCGCTCCTTCCCTTCCGAGCTCTGCTATGCACCCAAAAAGTGGTTTACCCCCACATATGGGGTATCGTCGCACTCAGGACAAATTGCACAACAACTTTTGTGGTCTAATTTCTTCTCTTACCCTTGGGAAAATAAAAAATTGGGGGCGAAAAGATCATTTTTGTGAAAAAATAAGATTTTTTATATTTACGGCTCTGCATTATAAACTTCTGTGAAGCACTTGTTGGGTCAAAGTGCTCACCACACATCTAGATAAGTTCCTTAAGGGGTCTACTTTTCAAAATGGTGTCACTTGTGAGGGGTTCCAATGTTTAGGCACATCAGGGGCTCTCCAAACGCAACATGGCATCCCATCTCAATTCCAGTCAATTTTGCATTGAAAAGTAAAATGGCGCTCCTTCCCTTCCGAGCTCTGCCATACGCCCAAACAATGGTTTACACCCATATACGGGGTATCAGCGTACTCAGGACAAATTGGCCAACAATTTTTGAGGTTCAATTTCTTCTCTTACTCTTGGGAAAATAAAAAATTGGGGGCGAAAAGATCATTTTTGTGAAAAAATATGATTTTTTATTTTTACGGCTCTGCATTATAAACTTCTGTGAAGCAATTGGTGGGTCAAAGTGGTCACCACACATCTAGATAAGTTCCTTAGGGTGTCTACTTTCCAAAATGGTGTCACTTGTGGGGGGTTTCAATGTTTAGGCACATCAGTGGCTCTCCAAACGCAACATGGTGTCCCATCTCAATTCCTGTCAATTTTGCATTTAAAAGTCAAATGGCGCTCCTTCCCTTCCGAGCTCTGCCATGCGCCCAAACAGTGGTTTACCCCCACATATGGGGTATCAGCATACTCAGTACAGATTGTACAACAATGTTTGGCATCCATTTTATCCTGTTACCCTTGGTAAAATAAAACAAATTGGAGCTGAAATAAATTTTGTGTGAAAAAAAGTTAAATATTCATTTTTATTTAAACATTCCAAAAATTCCTGTGAAACCCCTGAAGTGTTAATAAACTTCTTGAATGTGGTTTTGAGCACCTTGAGGGGTGCAGTTTTTAGAATGGTGTCACACTTGGGTATTTTCTATCATATAGACCCCTCAAAATGACATCAAATGAGATGTGGTCCCTAAAATAAAATGGTGTTGTAGAAATGAGAAATTGCTGGTCAACTTTGAACCCTTATAACTCCCTAACAAAAAAAAATTTTGGTTCCAAAATTGTGCTGATGTAAAGGAGACATGTGGGAAATGTTACTTATTAAGTATTTTGCGTGACATATCTCTGTGATTTAAGGGCATAAAAATTTAAAGTTGGAAAATTGCGAAATTTTCAAAATTTTCGCCAAATTTCCGTTTTTTTCACAAATAAACGCAAGTTATATCGAATAAATGTTACTACTAAAATGAAGTACAATATGTCACGAGAAAACAATGTCAGAATCGCCAAGATCCGTTGAAGCGTTCCAGAGTTATAACCACATAAAGGGACAGTGGTCAGAATTGTAAAAATTGGCCCGGTCATTAACGTGCAAACCACCCTCGGGGCTTAAGGGGTTAAAAACTATTCCTTTAACATGGGCGCCCAGGGCCACGGACCGGGTCGCCGCCACCATGACACATCCCTTTAAGTACCAGACCCGGTACCGAGTACCCCACGGCCCTGATGGGCGATCCACTAGCATGTGCTTCTGTCTCTGAAGTTCTCTGCCAGTGCTCAGCGTACATTGTCTGTCTCCACAGATCATCAGCACCTGTTACTGGGCTATCCTGGACGAAGTCCATTCTGTCTACGCTAGTTCCGTCTCATCCCGCCAATCTGCCATCCTCTACTCCGGACAACTCAAGTACCTCTAGTACCTGCTTGTACCCGAACACCCTGTACCATCTGGTTAGCTCTACGACACCTGTTAACCCAGCTAGTCTACCTGTCCCGCTGTGGCAGCTGCCATGAGTTCGTGGTCTAACTGGAGGTAGCACCTCTGTCCCTCAGGCATTCCATTCCGACCCTATTCAAGGAGTCTTACCACCGGTGTCTGGGGCTCATGTAGTCATGCCCCCTTCGGAGCCCCCGGACCATGGTCCCAAGGTTCCACGTTAAACTTTAATAAAAACAAATGTGAAATTCATCACCTGTGCCTCAGTTTCCATTCGTTTCATTCCATACCTATCTTTAGGATAAGGCATCAATGTCTGACCAGTCTGGGTATGACAACCGGCACCCCAGCCGATTAGCCATAGTCAATGCCGCCGGTCAGAGATACTCAATTACAGAGCTGCTCCATATTCTGGTAGTGGCCATGGTAGGGTACCACACATCTGCTTCCTATTGATTTAGGAGGAGCATGTGGAGTACCTTGCCACAGCCACTATCAGAAGATGGAGCTGATCTGCAATCAAGCAGTTCTGGCCGGTGGCCACCAACACTGAAAACAGCTGATCGGTGGGGGGGGGGTGTCAGGTGTCAGACCCCAACCAATCCAAAGGATAGGTCATCAGTGAGAGAGTAGTGGACAACCTCTTCAATATGCTGTATATTTCAACCTCTAGCCTTTCTATATATATATATATATATATATATATATATATATACATACAGTATATATTTATATTGACACCACCACTTACACTTTTGCCATAGAGATAAGTAGTATGGTGGCTATGATTGTGTAGCTTAGGAGAGCGATTGCCTTGGGTTGATAATTTATTGGGATAAAAATTTTGCAGACACACACGCACGCTACCATCCCCATCTTTAAAAAGTGATCAGGAGGAAGAGAGTGCGTGCCTGGAGCTGACAATGGCAAATATAACATGTGGGATGAGTTTTGAATTTTTCATTGACTGTTGCACTCTGCATAGGCAACAACAAAAATTACAAAGCGCGTGCCATACTGGTTGTTGCCTATGCAGAGTGCAGCAGTCAATGAAAAACTTATCTTCACTCTGCATAAGCAGCAATTATGGGGACAGAAGCTGAGAAGATAATGAATGAAGATCGCATGGAATCAATTTCAGTGAACATGATTTAATACTGTTTTCATTCATTGCTAATTGCTGCTTTTATATTTTTTATAGTTTTATAATCCTACTTAGGGTTTGGTATAGGTTTAGGCTTAAGTTTAGACTTAAAACTGGAGTTAGGTCTAGCGTTAGTCTTAAGGTTATTCTTAGGGTTAGGCTTAGAGTTATGATTTAGTGCTAGATTTAGAGCTATATTTAGTGTTATGCTTAGGGTTAGGCTTAGAGTTATGATTTAGTGCTAGGTTTAGGGCTATATTTAGTGTTATGCTTAGGGTTAGGCTTAGGCCGGGGTCACACTAGACCGTAATATGGACGAGTGCAATGCGATTAAAAAAAAAAAAAAAAAAAAAAAAAAAAAAAAAAAAATCGCATAGCACTCGTCCCAATGTTAATCTATGGGGCAGCTCCCATCATCCGATATTTTCTCGGCCGTATTCAGGATCCGAGTGAAATCGCAGCATGCTGCGATTGTCAGCGTTTCTCGGCCGAGAATCGCCAATGAAAGTCTATGGGGGTGAGAAAAAAATAGCACAGCACACGGACCATCAGTGTGACTTGCGAGAAATTCTCAGGCATTGGGCAGGTGACAGGAAAGGCTCAGCCATTATTTGCTCATTTTGCAAGTCTGTGAGAAAATCTCACCATACGGATGCCATACGGATGTCACACGGATCATTTGATGCGAGAAAAATCGCATCCTCGCACTGCACACGGATCACTGTTTTGGGAACATTTGTGTGATTCTCGTCCGTCAAAAACAGACCGTTTTTTTATACGTTGTGTGTGTCCCCGGCCTTAGAGTTATGATTTAGTGCTAGGTTTAGGGCTATATTTAGTGTTATGCTTAGGGTTAGGCTTAGAGTTATGATTTAGTGCTAGGTTTGGAGCTATATTTAGTGTTATGCTTAGGGTTAGGCTTAGAGTTATGATTTAGTGCTAGGTTTAGGGCTATACTTAGTATTATGCTTAGGGTTAGGCTTAGAGTTATGATTTAGTGCTAGATTTAGAGCTATATTTAGTGTTATGCTTAGGGTTAGGTTTAGAGTTATGATTTAGTGCTAGGTTTAGAGCTATATTTAGTGTTATGCTTAGGGTTAGGCTTAGAGTTATGATTTAGTGCTAGGTTTAGGGCTATGTTCAGTGTTATGCTTAGGGTTAGGCTTAGACCTAGGATTGAGGGTAGGGATAGGGTAAGAAAATTAAAACGTGTCTTAAATAAAAGACAAAAAACTTTCATAACTTTTTATTTTTTAAATTTCTGCAAAAATTAGAAAAAAAAAAAAACAATGGAAAGTTCAATTACCGTATTTTTCGGACTATAAGACGCACCGGACCATAAGACGCACCCCAAATTTGGGGTGCAAATTGCAGAAAAAAAGATTTTCTATAAGATGGGGGTCCGTCTTATTGTCCGAATTTACAGTATCTTACCTGAGGGATGGCGGTGGCAGAGCAGGGTCACAGGAGGCAAGGTGTCGGCAGAGGTGGGGTGATGCTGGGATGAGGAGGTGCTGGGATCAGGAGGTGCTGGGATCAGGAGGTGCTGGGATCAGGAGGTGCAGTGAGAGGTATGGCGTGAGAGGGGTCCCTGGCTTACCATGCAGGCTTACCTAGGTGGCAGAGGTGCGGTGGCAGAGGTGCGGTGGCGGGGGTGTGGCGGCAGAGGAGGCGCAGTAAGCGGGGTCCCTTTCCCCGGTATGGTGATGCAGCAGGCCCGGTATACAGCAGAGGCGGGTGAATCCTCTTGTTATCGGTGGGCGCGGCCATCTTCCTGAGGCCGTGCGTGTGCAGATGAAGCGCTCTGCTCCCGGGGCTTCAGGAAAATGGATTTCCAAAATCTTATTCACAAATGTGTTTATTTTTCCCTGACTGGATTTGAAAACTGCAGTGTTTTGTAAATTTGCAGCTTGTGAGCTCTGTCTCCATTTTTGCAGCGTTTTTTCACCTATAGAAAGCAATGAGAAAGGGAAAAAATAAGTCTTCAAATAATGCAGCAAACATTTTTGCAGTGTTTTTAGTGAATAAAACTAACTTTATTAAACATGTACTGCAAAGCACACATATAATCCATACACAAAAATGTTGTGGAAAAAAAACAGCAAAATGAGCTTTCTACAGGGAGCAAGTACCAAGTTCGGGTACAGTTCAGAACTTTGGACTAAACTTCAGTTTGGTTAAAGAAATGATTAAACACCAGAAATCTCAAATCAGGTAAAAAAAAAAGTAAGAATAAACTCCACAATTACATACCACACAACCAACCATATTAGTGTCAAAAGACGTCAAGAGTTTTTTTTTTTAGCAAAATCAAATATTTTATTAATTATAACAACCAGAATCAATATAGTAGTATAGAGTTCCGCAAACCAAGCAGGACTAAAGGGGAAATAGAACCAGGTGTGAGAACAACAGTCTATAAATAAATTGTATCAATAAGTAAAAAGATTTCAAGTAATTATAAATTATTTTATAGACTGTCATATATAAATACAAACGGATGTAAAGTGCAATGGTGCTGTATAGCTAATGATGTCCAATTAATATTCCATAAATAGAAAGACCTTGTAAGAAAGATGGCACACAGACCATAATGTATATAAAGGCAATTCTCCTAAACTCAGATTGTACTCGGCAGAAAGTAGTCAGCAAATGCAGGAGAGTTCAGGTACAGAGAATCACTATAAAGTGCAGCCAAAGTCAATAGTGCAAATAATCAGAGATAATACTCATATACTACATGTTCCGTGCTAAAACTTACATGAGAAGTGAGAACCTGGACCCCAGCCTCCTGCACCTACGCGCGTTTCGCAGGGTAATCATAATAGATTGGAGTCTAATAAGGGGTGTGGGGTGTAATGTATTATTAAAAAAATGATTGGTGAGGAAAGGTATGTGTGATGACATAGCATTTAATCTTAATTATGCCATATGTCTATTTTCAGTAGGCCAGAAGACAGGCTATTGTCTGATAGTTGACTATTGAATGTATGTTTTTTCTTCAGCTGTTCAAGAAACAAACTGTTGTCATATTAATCTGAATATTGACTATTTTGTAAGTTGAATTGATGTTTGTGAATTGCTGAATGGCTGCTGTTTTCATGTTATATGAGCTCCTACAAGTTACTGTGTTGCTATCCTTGGAAAATAGGGATTCAGGGTCAATGAACAATCAATGTTTGCTAATATGTTGATTATCCATTGTATCAGGCCATGCAGTTTGTTGACCTGTAAATTGTGAAGGACAAACTATTCGGATTGATTAAATACTCAATGAGAGATGATCTATTTCCACCTTCCCCCAATCCTGTTGAAAAATGCCTGAATAAGAGCTGTGAGCTCTAAAAGGGGGATCTGCCTCTGTCTTAAAGAGGGACTTGGAAGAACAGAAGTCAGGACAGCATGGCTCCATCAAAAAGATTATAGATGTGATATTCTACATGATGCCAGTTTAAGGAACACGGCCCTAGCTGGATGAATACAGATCTGCTCCATTGACAACCACTGAATCCATGGATATGTTTGGGGAAGCCAGGTTATGAAAACAAAACCACAAAAAGAGGACTTGAAAATCCTCAAAAAATCTTTAAATAACACAGCAGGAAAAAGGCAATGATGCTTACCTGCCTAGGCCTCAAAATAAATGCACTATCAGGGAGCAGTGGACCCAAATAAAGATGGCGGCTACACAGGTGCAATAATACTAGTGAGACAGCCAGCCTACAATCAGGGATTAGCCGTTTGGTACACCAGTGCACAAAAGATTCAATCTGTATGAGGCAATGTTCACACATAGAAGATGCAGAGCATCTGGCTCATAGCCTATTAATGACGCCCACAATGACGCCCACACTCTTAGATCAGGCACCCTGTCCAGTGCTAACCTGTGTAGTTGCCATCTTTAATTGGGTCCATTGCACCCTGATAGTGCATTTGTTTTGAGGCCTGGGCAGGTAAGCATCTCTGCCTTTTTCCTGGTGTGTTTTTTTTATAGAAGCCAGGTTGTGACCCTGAAGTCACCTGGCCCCATAGATACATTTTGAAAGCGAGGATTGGTTCCACTAGGTCACCTGGCCCCACTGAGGCTACTTTCACACTAGCGTTAACTGCAATCCGTCACAATGCGTCATTTTGCAGAAAAAACGCATCCTGCAAAAGTGCTTGCAGGATGCGTTTTTTCCCCATAGACTTGAATTGACGACGCATTGCGACGGATTGCCACACGTCGCATCTGTCGTACGACGGATGCGTCGTGCTTTGGCGGACCGTCGGGAGAAAAAAACGCTACATGTAACATTTTTTGCTCCTGACGGACCGCTTTTTCTGACCGCGCATGCGCGGCCGGAACTCCGCCCCCACCTCCCCGCACCTCACAATAGGGCAGTGGATGTGCCGGAGAAATGCATCCGCTGCCTCCGTTGTGCAGTGCGTTAAACGCTAGCATCGGAATCTCTGCCCGACGCATTGCGACGGGGAGATTCCGACGCTAGTGTGAAAGAAGCCTGAGATGTTCGGAGAAGCCAGGTTGTGACTCTAGTTACCTGACCTGTGCCTCGATGGACTGGAAGTTTCCTAAGCTTGTCATTACCTCCTCTTTGTGGGTGCCTGCCAAAAGTGAGGTCTCACTGGTGGGGGTAATCGGCCCTGGAAGCCCCGAAGTCACTGCTGCTCTAATCCTGGTGAGAAAGCGGAAGGGTAAAACTCGTGTGTGTATTCACGGATCCGGCTGAAATAAGCCCCTAGAATGCTGGCACCATTAGAATTCCGGCTCCACCGGAGAGGAGCTGCGTGTTGGTTGGACTGCATGACCACTGTCGGCTCTACTAAGTAGCTGTGTTCCCCTGTGAGCTAAACAGGGCACAGCATTCTCTTTGCTAATGGACTCTGAAGTAACAGAGTTCGTTTATACCAATATACTTCACCACCTTACTTAGCAGTGGGTTCTTTCCTGCACGGTGGATCCCGGGTTCGAAAGCACCTATTACTTCTAATAAATGTATTCGGTGCGTTCCACCAACCCTAACAACACACTAGCGCCAGGATCTGGCTAAGTAATGGCGGATGAACAGCGATTGCAGGGGTACATCGAGCTGCTAGAGGGCCGGTTGGCATCTCTTGAGCGTGCGACCTCAGCTGTGGATGTTACCGCAATAGCTGTTCAGGCTGCTAGCGTGGCTGCAGCAGCTTTACCCACTGCCACCTCTGTTCTGACCTTATCTCACCTCCCATTGCCTGAAAAATACTCTGGTGACAGTAAGTCCTGTAAGGGTTTCATGAGCCAGTGTGGTATACATCTCGAGCTCCTGGCTGCACGTTTTCCCACAGAGCGGGCAAAGGTGGGATTCATAATCTCTCTCCTTTCGGACAGAGCTTTGGAGTGGGCTATGCCGCTGTGGGAGCGCAATGATCATGTGGTGCAGAGTGTTCCTCGGTTTCTGGGCACTCTGAAACACACACTGTGGCTCTGGTTTCACTAAAGTCCGTGCCCCCGGGCAAGACTTTCGTGCCAGCGAATTTGCGACTGGAGGTTCTCTCTTGGGCTCACTTGTCCAGAGTGGGTGGACATTTTGGGACCAAGAGGACATCTGAGCTTTTGGCGAGGACGTACTGGTGGCTGCATATGGCCCGTAACGTCGGGGACTATATTCGGGTGTGTGTCTCCGGCTCCCAGAATCGGTCTCCTCGGCAACAGCCTGCTGGGCTACTTTATCCCCTGTCGGTGGCAGGCAGGCCCCGGGAGATGGTCAGGATGGACTTCATGGTGGGCTTACCCAAGTCTCGTAACTGCACCATTATCTGGGTAGTCACCGATCATTTCTCTAAGATGGTGCATTTGGTGCCGAATCCACGGTCACTTTCTGCACGGGCCTTGGCGGCGTTGTTCATAAAATATATTTTCCGTTTACATGGAATGCCTGATAAAATTGTCAGCAACCGGGGTCCCCAGTTCGCTTCTTGGTTTTGGAGAGAGCTCTGCCGTTTACTCAGCATAGAGCTAAATCTCTCCTCTGCACATCATCCCGAGACGAATGGGTTGGTGGAGAAGACCAACCAGACTCTGGTGACTTACTTGCGACATTTTGTCTCTGCTAAGCAGGATGACAGGGCATCTTTGCTACCTTGGGCGGAATTTACAAAGGGGATGTGGGAACCACAAAAAACGACTACCACTAAATAGCTATCATAAATAAACAATCTTTATTGTAACACATTAATTATTAAAATCATGACAAAAAATAGACAATGATGAAACATAGTGGACTAGTGGTGCGAGCACCCGCACTAAACTGCCTCTGTGCAGACAAAACATGCAGACCGGAAACCATAGGTCCCCAAGAATGTAAGATGTACGTATGAGGGATGACAAAACCAGAGTGAAAGTGCTGCGTATCAGGGTAGGGTACATTAATTAGCATACAAGGCATCTACTGGAGCAAAATAAACCATAGTAGCCATTGGACTATGTACACACCACATTGGGTTCCAATACTAAGCGGCTGCCTATAAATAACCGGAAATGCCCAGGACGACCACCCTATCAGCTATGCTGAAGGTGCATCGGTAGAATGTGCACCACCCTTGCACTACCACCCCACTGAACAGGAGACCCCATGATATAAATGCACACCAACGTGCTGGTAGCAAAAGCTGTGCCGATATAATACCTGATCAGGGGGACAGTCGGTAATGGCCTGGTCCGGTCTGCACGTCACCCGACGTGCGTTTCGGAGTGGAAACTCCTTCGTCAGGGGGGCATGTCAGATAACCCAGAGAGCCAGGTTTAAATAAAGGACCAATGATATCAGCGGCGGCGCTAGCCGGAGTGACGCATGCGTCACTATGGTGACCCGCAACTCACCGGCGGCGTCATACAAGAGCACCACCATAGTCATGGCAACCGCTCAAGTATAGAGACGCCTCAAGCCACCCAGAGTGGCGGGGCCAAGTGCGCATGCGTACAGGCAGCTCCGGCGCTAGTATCAGCTGTCATAAGCTAATATGACCACAATAAAAAGGACAACCTAAAACAAAAAACACTAACGGCCCACAGTTGGGGGAATAAGGGTAGTGAACAGCACGGATATTAGTGAAAATATCTACTTAGTGGAACCCCGTATCAAAACGGGGCAGAATTTGCCTTGAACAACGCCGTAGCCGATTCCACTGGGCAGACTCCTTTTCTCCTTAATTACGGCCAGCATCCGCGTGTCCCTGTGCCCATGCCCATGTCATCCACTGATTCTAGGGTGGCAGACTGGGCGGTGGAGGCACGTGACATTTGGGACCGCACACAGGATGCCGTCTGGGCCTCCAAGGAGAGAATGAGGGTTTCTGCTGATGCACACTGGCGACCCGCTCCGGTATTTGCTCCTGGCGACTTAGTGTGCCTCTCCGCCCATAACATCAGGCTGCGAGTTGAGTCCACTAAGTTTGTGCCTCGCTACATTGGTCCTTTCAAGGTTCTGGAACAGGTCAACCCTGTGGTCTACCGTTTGGCTATTCCTCCGCGCCTTGATATCACTGACACTTTTCACGTTTCTCTCTTAAAGCCCGTTAATTTGTCCTGGTTTTCCGAGTCATCTGCCGGGACATCGGGTTCATCCATGGATGAGTTTGAGGTGAATGCTATCGTGGGGTGCAAGGTGGTACGTGGCAAGAAATATTATCTGGTGGACTGGAAGGGTCACGGTCCAGAGGCAGAACCTGGGAACCTGTGGAGCACATTCGGGCTCCGCTGCTCATTGCAGCCTTTGAGCATAGCGAGGCTCAAGGAGGGGGGCCCTAGGATGGGGGTAATGTTAGGAGTCGAGTTCCCGTCGCTGCACAGGGTGAATCTCGAACCATGTCCGCTGCGGTCTCCCATTCTGCATCAGCCGCAATGGAGCCTGCTCAGCGGAGACGTCGGTCCCAGCGTCTCACTCAGTCTGGTATTGTGCAAAGGGTTACTGCTGCCTTTCCAGGCCCTGCGATTGTACCCTTTACTGGTCTGTAGCAAGCAGGCTTTTCTGGGACTAAGTCCTGCATTTTCCCTTCTGAGCATGCCCAGGGCAAGATCTCCCGTTGGAGATCGAGAGTCACATGCTCGAATGCTGCAGCAGATCCCATTGGTCCTTCAGGAAGGTCCTGAAGGGACCCAGCTGAAATAAGCCCCTAGAATGCTGGCACCTCCGGCGAGGAGAATTCCGACTCCACCGGAGAGGAGCTGCGTGTTTGCATTTGACTGCATGACCACTGTTGGCTCTCCTAAGTAGCTGTGTTCCCCTGTGAGCTAAACAGGGCACAACGTTTTCTTTGCTAACGGACTCTGTGAAGTAACAGAGTTCGTTTATACCAATATACTTCACCGCCTTACTTAGCAGCGGGTTCTTTCCTGCACGGTGGATCCCGGGTTGCGAACGCACCTATTACTTCTAATAAATATATTAAGTGCGTTCCGCCAACCCTAACAAAGTGTTTAAGAATGGGACCAAGAATCAGATATTAAAAAAAAATATAATAATTTTAGGAGATACTGCTAACTAGATGCAGTGTCTTATAATACTAACCCAAGAAAATTTAATAAAATGTTTGCAAATATTATTTATATTTTACTTTATTTTAAAGTCTGAGAAATGCCAGTTACAGACTTGATATTCTCAGAAAATATGCTGAAAGAATTCTTGATCTTACTGTACTCTGGGGATCTTATCATTAAGCAAATATGTCCTTGGGGGAAACTGATTATTTCATTTAGCATTTTAAGCAGTTCAGTTGCCACAGAATTGAAATATCTGCCCCACCCCCCATATGTTTATGAGCACGGTGAGGTGGAACAAATGAGAAATGTTATCAGGTTTTAATATAGATAATACTGGCTGGAGGGAGGGTGTAGGGTGAAATCCATTAAAGTCTCTATTGCATGTGATGACTTGTAGCATTATACACTATTCATTATACATTCTGAAGAAATGAACCATGACATTTGCTAAAAATAACTTTCACACTTGTTCTTGCCTAATGTAATGATAAGCAGAAGAAAAGTTCAAGCAGCTCAGGGGCAGGGCCATGACCTGAATACATAAATGTAGTCCTTGACTTCAAACCTCATAAGCTCCTCATAGGCCAAGCAGTTCAGAAATGACCCACCCATGAGCAAAGTTGGGTATATTGCCCTTACTTAATTCCATTTCCTGACCACAGGGAGCAACATTTAACATTAAGAATATTTCAGGGAGGTGAAATAATGGACCAAGAAATATTAGTGACTGCCCAGAAAGGAAAAAAGCAATTATTGGATACATAATAACACATTTATAAAGATCAATAGTGTACAGTTTTTACTTCTGTTGTTTTCCTGAATATTCTGTTTTTTTTTTTTTTTAAATTGACCATATGTTCCATAGATATGGGTCTTTATATTTAATCCTAATTTGTAAGACCTATACCAAGAGGGTATTGCTCAAATTTTGTAAAGCAGCCTAAAAACACAATCCCAGGGAATACTGTGCAGAACGCCTCTTGGTAAAGACCATAAAAATTAGCCTTAAATAATAAGACCCATATTTCAGGAACTGTAGGGAAGATGTAATAAAATAAGCAAAACATAATAACCAGGAGAACTGCGGGAATAAAATAAGAGCAAAAATTGGCAAATTTTGACCTGGTGACATGATGTTTTTAACCAACTGGATGAGGCTTCCGAGTGCCCACAAAGGATAGGTACTAGGATCAATAAAATCCATTGGTAACAAAACTGTACTTCTCCTGAGGATATGTGAATTGCATTTATAGCTAGCAATTCTTCATAATTCCATAGGGGGTGAGCAAAATGCTTCTTATAGGCCCTGAAGATCAGGAGCGACCCACCCTTGAACAAAGGCTGGTACATTGGCATTATGTAGTGTTCTTTCCTTACAGCTGGGGAAAGCATATAATTGTAGGATGGGGGAACCAGGGCTGTAGTCATGGCCGATAGCAATCCCTTTATCACTCTCCGTCCTTCCCCCTCCATACAAACATGTGTACCTCTTTGAGTACCTCGATGCTTTTCCTCTGCACCATCAAGGTCTTCCCGGCATGGGACAATTACCTCTGCAGACAATTCCAAGAATAAAGAGTCACAGTCCGTCTTGCTTCAACTTCAACATGTTTACTCAGCAACTTGTCATCCAGGACACACACTGTTACAGCATCAGGCACAGGTATCTCTGACCCTTGCCTGTCGCTAAGCCTGCGTTCGGGACGGTCCATACTATTCGGTCCCTCAGTGTCCTCAATGTCCAGTATTTCTGCCTTCCGTGGGGGCATTCCTCGCCGTTTCACCCCGGTCCTGAGAATGACAACCCATGCAAAAACCTGCCACATATTAGCGCACTTTCTCCCACTTTGCTCAGCCTTCTTCTGTTCAGCAGCTGCAGTCCCACTTATACTGCACTGCTGGTCCTGTACTTTTTGTTCTTTATTCTGGCCCCCTGGTTACTACTGCTGGGCCCACTCTTCCTAGAAGAGGCACAAATTCTGCTGGGCTAGCTAGCCCTCTGCGAGCTGTACGGGCACCCAGGCCCCAGCTGAACTGAAACAAGAAGACTGTCTTATTCCATATTGCCCCTCCTATCCTAACAATTCCCTGTGCTATACCTAATATTTATGATGCCAACATCTAGTGGCCAACTTGGGTTTCTACTCCCCTAACACTATATGGGCCCGGGGTACTTACTTTCCCTAACTAACATTGTGCAAATATGTGCACAATGGCATGAGAACATATTATACATTAGGCTCTTAAAGGTAATACACCTAGGGTGTAGCAGTACCTGTACGTTACCATGGTAATACACTTTAAATGTGTAACAGCACCATACATGAATAACAGTGATAATACATTGAATAATGTAGCAGTATCACATGACAAGTGGACAGTGGGTTAAGGGGGAGGGGAACAAGGCATCAAACTATCACATCCCCTACATAATATTAGGCATGTTTTTGAAAAGATTGAAAATGGGACAAGGTATCGGGATGGGTTGAGAAGGAAAATAAGAAGTATCTTCTTGGAAGGTAGATAAATATTTGAGTAAAAAAATGTACATTTCACAACTAATAGGATGGTGTGTGCATTGATACTGTAGGTGCAAAGATTCCTGTAGCACATTGATGAGGAGATTGCGCCTGTCCATTGGATATAAGACTTTATTTGATTTCAAGGCTACTGCTTCCCCACTACTTGAAGCCTAAAGATCTCCTTTGTCATGGTTCGATTTGGAGATTCGATCTGGTGACCTGCTGCTTCGGTGTCGGTTATTGTTGAGCTATTACTCTTTTACTTCTCTGTCTAAATACTGATTATTCTTTTGCCTTATTCTTCATTCTTGATTTGCTCCTTTCCAGATGTTTTATGTTTTCCAATTTTGGCTTGCCCTATCACGGTTTGAGTGGGGCTTTTTATAAGATCCCTTCATTCCACTTCCAGAGCAGACCTGCAGCGCTGCAGCGAGGCCACCACCAGGTGGCAACAGGGTAGTCAAACAAGCCATGTCAAAACCAGGAGTGTAACATAGTACAAAGGGGAAAATCAACTCAGAGTCAGAGATGCGTCAGAGGGTCAATACCAGATGGAAGCAGAAGAACCAGGAGCAAAATACAGAGTCAGGTCAGAGACAAAGCCGAGTCAAATACTAGAGAGTCCAAACACAAAGGGAAAACACTGAGTCTGAACGGGGGAAGAGGAATGAACAGACATGGGAATAGTCAGGAATCGCAGCAGGATAAATCAGGATATAACCAGAGTCAGCTACTCACGCAGGATGCCATGGAGATAAATAGCAAACCTGAGACCAGACTGAGGCTGAGAAAAGTTAACCCCTGACATGGTCAGACGGGAAAAGGGAAGACAGGATTCAAAACCTGGTCTGGATCATGACATTTAGATTTTACGGCTAAATGGATGCAGTGTCTAATAACACTGTAGTTGCCAGTTTCCCCTTCTTGAATTGCTAAAGAAACTACTCCTGTCCTTAGAATATGTGCCTCAACTTCAAAACTAAGGTCACATTCACACGCTGAGTATTTTGTCAGTTTTTTACATCTGCAAACTTTAGTGGTGTATGCCAATAATTTTTTAAATGTGTAGACTCCAAGTTGGGTTCCCATCTTGTGGGTTGCATGTAGTAGAAGGTCTGTCTGAGCCCCATTATACTGTTTCTACTCTGTGGAAATTGATGCTACTTTAGTACTATGGGCAAATCATTTTTTGAAATGTGGACACTCCAAGTTGGGTCATTATCTGGTGGGTTGTTTGTAGTGGAAGGTGTCAGAAGCCTATTATACTATTTCTACTCTTGGGAAATTGATGCCACTTTAGTGATGTGTGCCTATTAGTTTTTTAAATGTGGGAACTTGAAGTTGGGTAGCTGTCTGATGTGTTGCCTGTAATGGAAGGGGTCTTAGTGCACCAGGCTTGGTTACACCTGTCATTCATCCATCTCTTATTGATCAATGTGAAAGCTGGAAATGCTAAGCCAGGCCCTGTCCCATCCATCCATGCTGCACCATTATAAAATTTCTACTATGGGTCAATTAATGCCACTGCCCCTAATTTTTGGAAATGTTTTGACTCCAAATTGAGTCTCCTTCATGTGTGTTGCCTGAATTTGTCAGGGCTCCCAACACAGCAGGCCTACACCGGTCCTTCACCACCTCTTAATTTTAGCTTAAATTCAAAGCTATAAAAGCTGGCCCAGATCCTCGCTCATGCATGGCCCATGCCTGATTTCTGCAACATTATAGATTACTGTGAGCAGTGATCATAGCCGTTCCATGTACACCTCTAAGCTCAGTGTAGCTGCTCCATGTGTAACTGTATCTGCAGGTTAATAGCACTTGAAGACATGACAGACTCCCTTTAGGGCACCGAATGGTGCCATCTTTTTAATAAGAGCCTTTAGGGTGCCGAATGGTGCCATCTTTTTAATAAGAGGTTTATGGCCACAAGACTTAATTTACAAGTGTAATGCGATACGAAGAGGAGGTGAGTTGCTGGGTCACTGGTAGTCATGGCTGAAAGTGCAGGGACACCATTAGGAGCAATTCTTATTACTTTGAGGAATGTATTTTTTACCAAAAAATTTGTTTTTTTTCCAATTTGTTTTCATTAAAAATGTTGGATAGCCTAACAACTTCTCCATGCTGATTTACGACCACATCAAAGCTGAGCTGTTCTTTGATGTTGTTAAAATTCAGCTTAGACGACTTCATAAGAAAGATGAAAGTGTTAAACTCTACTGTTGAGCTCACTGATGGATTTCAAGTGTTGTCAGCTATGTTCAGTGAAAGAAGGAGTCTTGTAAGGATTCCACTCACTCGGCAGCGCTTGAGGCGTTCACTAGTAGCAAGTACTTAAATAATGCTAGATGGTTTGTTAAAACTTCATAAACTTTCCACTAAACAACCTTAAATTTAAAATAAATAGTCCATGCAATTAGGCACCTACGTGATGGCCCGGACACACCCGGACAAAATAATGGGTCCAGCTTTAAGTCCCAGACAGGAGACAGATAACCCTGGAGATCTGCACACCTCTACTCACAGTGCAACAATGATACAGCTGGACTCCCTTATATCTGTCATACCACGCCCTAGGGTGGGGATAATTGAGTTTCCAGTCCCACCCATGTGTCTGACTGCTTGTAAACCCCGCCCATGACACACCCTATTAACTACAAGTGCTTTTCTGGGCTTACATCACCGAGGCTACCGACCTCTATGACATATCTCCTCTCGAGGACCTTTCTGGCTGCTATCTTACAGTCTGCAGAAGCAAAACCATTCAACATGTTTATTGAATCCCAATATAAAAAATTCCTATTGTTTGTTTTAGCCCAAAGTTAATGCATTTATGTAAAAAAAAGTCTGAAAGTTTCTTTTCACGTTTTTTAACTTTATTCAACTTTTTTCAGTACTTATAGTGAAACATATTGCATTATTTGTGTTCCTCATTACATTCTGACTGCTTTCTGCGAGATATGCCCATGCTGCTGCTCAAGGTCGTACTTCTTAATTTTACATTAGCAATCAAGTCAAGTGTTAAAGGTAGGAACAGCGGCAGCATGTGAAGCAGCAGGAGAAATAGGAAGACTTTTTAGATTTCAATTTTTTTTACATTTTACTTTTTTTTGCTTTTTTATACATGCCAAAAAATAATAATGCAGTAAACTTATATTTGTTCAAATGTAACATACTATAAAAAAGTGTAGATCTGCTACAATAATGTCCTGCTTCTACTAAGATAAGGATGACACGTACTGTAGTTTGAGACAAGGCATTAGGAATTAATAGAGAATTGGAGTTATATCTTAAAGGGGAATGGGAAAATCAAGGGCTCTGCTTTTTATTTTTTCTTAAAGAGGTTGTCCACTATTTTTTCATTGATGACATTACCTTAGAATAGGTCATCAATATCTGAGCGCCCGGGATCCGACACCCAAAACCCCCACTGATCAGCTGTTATCGGTGTTGGTGGCTTCTGGCCCGAAGTACTCACTTGTGGAGCTGCTCCATCTTCTGATAGTGGCCAAGGCTTGGCACTACACATCCGCCTCCTATTCAAATGAATTGGAGGCGGATCTGTAGATTCATGTCACGACCAATAACGGAAGAAGGCCAGCTCCACAAGTATTTCCTGCCAGCGGCCGCCAACATCGGCACCGATAACAGCTGACGGGGTGATTAAGACAATGCAACAATTATTTATCATATTATATAATTCAGTACTAGTACCCCTTTTTTTTCTTTATTTATTTTTGTTTTACTTTTATTCTTTTGGATAACTTTGGACCATTTTTAGAATACAGAAAATAGACTGGAAATTACCTTTTTTTTTTTTTAGGGGGGGGTGTCTTTATTAAATTAGTGTGATTGATTTGGATTCCTTTTATGCGAATCATTGGAAATATTTTTTCCTTTTAAGTAATATATTTCAAAAATTCAATAGAAATTATCTGCTTTCTAAGAAAATATTTCTCCTTATTTCATTGCTAGTATATATAAATATATCAACTCAAAACAAGCAAAAAAAAAATAAAAAAAAAGATTCACTAAAGAATGACATGAAGGGTAGGACAGGATGAGACAATACACGAATAAGAGAACTAATTGCAATTAACTCAAGCTTAAGAAATGTTTTAATCGTATTTTCAGCCACCATGAATAATAAATGCCGGTCAAAGGTTAATATATACATTTTATCTCCTCTCGCACCCAGTGAAAATGGAAAAAATAATAATAGCAGGAAGATATAATTATAAAAACTCAGAGCGGGGTCAAGAGACTCTAATTACAAAATAACTATAATTTGCTGAATTTTATCTGCACAGATAAGGGAGAAGAACTGAAAGTGGCCGGGATTATTTTTCTTTTCGAGAAGTGTTGAAGTTTTATTACTGCAGTAATTAACCCCAAATATTCACGGGTCCGTGTCAATGGATATTTATAAATTATTGTGAGCAAATGTTCCCATATGAGTGAAGGTAAGAAGTTCTATCTGCAGCCACATAACTGGCTGCCAACATTCAGCTTGTGGCAATATCTGCTGAGAGATGTAATAATATCTAGCGAGGGCAATGGGAATACCCAGTTGTGCCGTAGCTGTAGAGAAACCTGGTGGCAGCTGCGGAAATATCCAACAGTAGATTTAAGAGTAAGTTCACAGTAGTAGTTATACCTGGTGGTAGGTGGGAAATACCTGGTGGTAAATGAGAAATACCTGGTGATGGGTGGGAAATACCTGGTGGTAGCTGTAGATACACCTGGTGGCATGTGAGAAATACCTCGTGGTAGCTGCGGATATATCTGGTGGCAGGGGAAATACCTGGTGCTAGCTATGTTTATATCTGGTGGCAGGTTAGATAATACCTGGTGGTAGCTGTGGTTATACCTGGTGGTAGGTGGGAAATACCTCGTGGTAGCTGCGGATATATCTGGTGGCAGGGGGAAATACCTGGTGATAGCTGTGGTTATACCTGGTGGCAGGGGGGAAATACCTCGTGGTAGCTGCGGATATATCTGGTGGCAGGGGGAAATACCTGGTGATAGCTGTGATTATACCTGGTGGTAGCTGTAGTTACACCTGGTGGCAGGAGAGAAATACCTTGTGGTAGCTGTGGTTATATCTGGTGGCAGGAGGGGAAATACCTGGTGGTAGCTGTGGTTGCACCTGGTGGCAAGAGAGAAATACCTTGTGGTAGCTGTGGTTATATCTGGTGGCAGGAGGGAAATACCTGGTGGTAGCTGTAGTTGCACCTGGTGGCAAGAGAGAAATACCTTGTGGTAGCTGTGGTTATATCTGGTGGTAGGTGGGAAATACCTGGTGGTAGGTGGGAAATACCTGGTGGCAGGGGGAAATACCTGGTGGTAGCTGTAGTTGCACCTGGTGGCAAGAGAGAAATACCTTGTGGTAGCTGTGGTTATATCTGGTGGTAGGTGGGAAATACCTGGTGGTAGGTGGGAAATACCTGGTGGCAGGGGGAAATACCTGTTGGTAGCTGTGGTTATACCTGGTGGCAGGTGGGTAATACCTGGTGGTAGGTGGGAAATACCTGGTGGTGGCTATTGTTATACCTGGTGGCAGGTGAGTAATACCTGGTGGTAGCTATGGTTATACCTGGTGGTAGGTGGGAAATACCTGCTGTCAGCTGTGGTTATACCTGGTGGTAAGTGGGAAATAGCTGGTGGTAGCTGTGGTTATACCTGGTGGTAGGTTGGTAATACCTGGTGGTAGCTATGGTTATACCTGGTGGTAGGTGGGAAATAGCTGGTGGTAGCTGTGGTTATACCTGGTGGTAGGTTGGTAATACCTGGTGGTAGCTATGGTTATACCTGGTGGTAGGTGGGAAATAGCTGGTGGTAGCTGTGGTTATACCTGATGGCAGGTGGGTAATACCTGGTGGTAGCTGTGGTTATACCTGGTGGTAGGTGGGAAATACCTGCTGTCAGCTGTGGTTATACCTGGTGGTAAGTGGGAAATAGCTGGTGGTAGCTGTGGGAAATATCTGGTGGTAGCTATGGTTATACCTGGTGGTAGGTGGGAAATACCTGCTGTTAGCTGTGGTTATACCTCGTGGCAGGTGAGAAATACCTGGTGGTAGCTGTGGTTACATCAATATATTAGGGTACTTATATGCAACTTTTTCTGTTAGTATATCACCCTATTGACCGCACCCATACATGACCTATTGGACGTTGCATAATATACATAATTGCTGTTTTCCTCCACCTCTTGGTGTTATTTCACACTGTTTTGTGTGTTTCATATGTTTTCTTGTGTTTTTTGAACAGCTAAATATGAATTATAAAATATTTTGGTTTTATTTTTTTGCACTTGTGTATCTGATTTATGCAAGTGCTATAAATACAATTCTATCTGCAGATCCTCTTTTAAACATTTTTTTTTATTTATTGGGAACACCCCACTGAAGATTGAAGAAATTTCAGTTCAGCATGAGTTTGAATTGTTTTGGCGAAGCACACATATTATCTATATTTTTTTATTATTATTATTATTATTATGTTTTTATCTCAATAACTCTCTGTGTTCATCATGTTTCAAATGGTGCAAAGAGCTCAGAAACAGAAATGCTCCATGCTGAGATTGACATCAATATAGGAGTATTTAATACATGTATGACAGACAGGAAAAGCAATTATTACAGCCCCGTAGCAAAATATTACAATCTCGTGTTTGTCAGGTTCTACTTTCATCCCGTACTGGGCGCCCAGCGTGCGGAACATTCCCCGCTGGTAATATTTGTTCTTAGTTACATAATTCTTAAAGTGAAACCATCGAATATGCAGGCCGTCTAACAGCAGCGTGCAAAAGTGGTAGAGCTGTAATGATGACTATTATGATCAGGGCCAAATCACGGAAAAATGCAGGTTCCTCGGGGTTCTTCAAAATGGAGCTTAGCTGGTTGTTATGATCCTTTGGCTCATGTAAGGTAGGGGTGAAAAACCAAAAGAATAAGAAACTAAAACTGGCTGTGATGAGAAGAAGTCATTGTTGTGGCACTGATATTTTTTTTTCTATTCCTGTAGGGGCCACTATAACATCAGTAAGAGTAGGAGGTCATTGACTGACTATATATGTGTCATAGTAAGTACTAATGCATTGAAATATTATGTTGTCTACCTACATAGCTTCATAGGTCAGAAGATATAAAAGAGAGCTCAGTGAGTGTGTGGTTAGAACCACATGTAGTTCCAAAGACGCTTGTTCAACTAACAGGCTCAACTCTTTTGTAACATCTTTATATGCCTTTTTATAAACACTGCCTTAAACGTTAGGAGTAAAATATATAAATTACTAGTTTCGTTCTTCCTGCTCTAAAACGTACCCTAAGTCTTCTGAAGGGAATTACGCTACTGTTTTGGGTTAGCTTCAGACCTGTTTAATCGAAGCTGGTGGCAGCATACCGTGTGCTGTGCCTTTGGGAATCGTTGTAGCGACTGCGGCGTTGATAATTATTGTTCCTGCCTGTGTGGGAGTATTTATATTGCCTCGCTGCAGTGTGCCCAATAGCCAATACATAGCAGGCAGACTTTCTGGCGACTAATTACCCTAGGTGCAGTACCCAGTCTGACCTGAGGGTGAAGGGGGCGCCAGAGAGCTGCAAGTTTTCAAGCGGAACTGTAAAGCGGGATATACATAAATCCCTGCAGTTCGTGGTATATTGAAGAGCAGTTGGA